>NC_143168.1:3712500-4015000 GCF_047325235.1 Durio zibethinus | reverse complement strand
TACTGCCACAACCCTCGGTCTGATCAGATCTTACACTGGGAATGAACTTCGTATGCCTAAGTTAACCTACAAAATGAGCGTGCGGGCATTGAGCCAGCCGAAGAGGCAAAATGCGGAAGTCGGGGATCGACCCGATCCCCTTCTGCTTGCTGCCGGTCCCACTTCCACAACCCTCGGTCTGGCTGGGGCTTAGACATAGAATGAACTCCCTATGCCTAAGCCAACCCATGAAATGGGTGTGCGGGCGCTCAGCCGGCCGGAAAGGCAGAATGCGCAAGCCGAGGATCGGCCCGGTCCCCCCTACGTGCTGTCGATCCTGCTGCCGTAACCCTCGGTCCGATATGATCTTAGACTTGGAATAAACTCCGTATGCTTAGACTGGGGATGAACTCCGTATGCCTAAGTCAACCCACGAAACGAGCGTGCAGACACTCAGCCGACCAGAGAGGCAGGATGCGCAAGCCAGGGATCGAACGGGTGGTAGGTGGGTTCAAGCACATCTTCATATTTCTGCCATGCCAATACCATTTTTTTGGCTTATAAATTCAGACAATGGTCCCCTACACCTTCATGTGAAGTTTCGTGGCAAGACGACCTGTTTTCTATTTTTCACGATTTTCAAAACTTTTTGTGGTTCTGGATTTTTTAAAAATTTTTTAGAAATAGTTTTGTCCCCAAATTTGGTAGAGGTGATCCTTTTATTTTTGTTGGCATGCACAAAACAATTTAGAAAAAAAATCGAAGTGGAGAGGATTTTGTCACCGTTTGAAAAAAGTGTCCCCATTTCAGACACTTTAATGGCTACTGGCAGCAAACTTATAAAATCTCAAATGTCTTTAAGGGGGTGTGAGTTCTCGAGGTTTGATGAGGGATAGGGGGCCAATATAAGGGCCAAGTACCAGCACCCATCGCATATCATGTGTGCACACCCCCCGGCCCCCCCAATCGTCGGAACCCCCAAAGTCGTCGGTTAGGCTCTCCGACGATGCTCCGACGATGGTGCCCCGAGCAAAAAAAATGTGGCACAAGCACATGCCCGAGCCCAGCATATGCACCGTGGCTCAAACTCTTAGACTGGGAATGAACTCTGTATGCTTAGAAATGGAATGAACTCCGTATGCCTAAGCTAACCCACTAAACAAGCATACGGGCACTCAGTCGGTCGGAGAGGCAGAATGCACAAGCCAGGGATCGGACCGGTCCCCCTCTATGTGCTGCCGATCCCACTACCACAACCCTCGATTCAGCTAGGGCTTAGACATGGAATGAACTCCCTATGCCTAAGCCAACCTATGAAACGGGCATGCAGGCGTTCAGCCGGCCGGAGAGGTAGAATGCGTAAGCCGGGGATCGGCCCGGTCCGATCTTAGACTGGGAATGAACTCCATATGCTTAGACTGGGGATGAACTCTGTATGCCTAAGTGAACCCATGAAACGAGCGTGCGGATGCTCAGCCGACCAGAGAGGCAGGATGCGCAAGCCGGGGATCGAACGGGTGGTAGGTGGGTTCAAGCACATCTTCATATTTCTACCATGCCAATGCCATTTTTATGGCTTGTCAATTCATACCATGGTCCTCTACACCTTCATGTGAAGTTTCGTGGCAAGACGACTCGTTTTCTATTTTTCAAGATTTTTGAAACTTTTTACGGTTTGGGATTTTTTAAAAATTTTTTAGAAAGAGTTTTGACCCCAAATTTGGTAGAGGTGATCCTTGTATTTTTGTTGGCATGCATAAAAAAATTCAGCTTAAAACTAGAAGTGGAGAAGTTTTTGTGACCGTTTGAAAAAAGTGTCCCCATTTCAAACACTTTAATGGCTACTGGCAGCAAACCTATAAAATCTAAAATGCTCTTCAAGGGGGTGTGAGCTCTCAAGGTTTGAAGAGGGATAGGTGGCCAATATAAGGGCCAAGTACCAGCACCCATCACACATCATGTGCGCACACCCCTCCGGCCTCCCCAATCGTCGGAACCCCCAATGACACTTGTTAAGCTCTGACGGTGGTGCCCCGTGCGAAAAAAATACGGCACCAGCACATGCTCGAGCCCAGCATGTGCACTGTGGCTCAAACTCTTAGACTGGGAATGAACTCCGTATGCTTAGACATGGAATGAACTCTGTATGCCTAAGCCAACCCACGAAACAAGCGTGCGGGCGCTCAGTCGGCCGGAGAGGCAAAATGCACAAGCCAGGGATCAGCCCGGTCCCCCTCTACGTACTGTCGGTCCCACTGCCACAACCCTCAGTTTGGTCGGGGCTTAGACATGGAATGAACTCCCTATGCCTAAGCCAACCCACGAAATGGGCGCGCGGGCACTTAATCGGCCGAAGAGGCAGAATGCGTAAGCCAGGGATCGGCCTGGTCCCCCCTGCATGCTGTCAATTCTTCTGCTGTAACCCTCAGTCCAGTTCGATCTTAGACTGGAAATGAACTCCGTATGCTTAGACTGGGGCTGAACTCCGTATGCCTAAGTCAACCCATGAAACGAGCATTCGGGCGCTCAGCCAGTCAAAGAGGTCAACCGAAGAGGTAGAATGTGCAAGCCGGGGATCAACCCGATCCCCCCTGCGTGCTGTCGATCCTGTTGCTGGTCCTGCTGCTGTAACCCTCGGACCAGTCCGATCTTAGACTGGGAATGAACTCCATATGCTTAGACATGGAATGAACTCCGTACGCCTAAGCCAAGCCATGAAACTAGCGTACGAGCGCTCAGCCGACTGGAGAGGCAGAATTCGTAGGTTGAGGATCGGCCTGATCCCCCCTATGTGCTGTCGATCCGGCTGCTGGTCCTACTGTCACAACCCTTGGTCCGGTCCGATCTTAGATTGGGAATGAACTCCATATGCTTAGACATGGAATGAACTCCGTATGCCTAAGCCAATGCACGAAACGAGCGTACGGGTTCTCAGTCGATCAGAGAGGCAGAATGCGCAAGCTGGGGATCGGCCTAGTCCCCCCTACGTGCTGCGATCTGACTGTCGTAACCCTCAATCTGATCCAATCTTAGATTGCGAATGAACTCCGTATGCCTAAGTCAACCTACGAAACGAGCGTTCGGGTGCTGAGCCGACCGGAGAGACATAATGTGCAAGCCAGGGATCAGCCAGGTGCCCCTCTGCGTGCTGTCGATCCCGCTGTGACACCCTCAGTCCGGTTGGGGCTTATACATGGAATGAACTCCCTACGCCTAAGCAAACCCATGAAACGGGCATGCGGGCGTTTAGCCGACCGGAGAGGCAGAATGCGCAGGTCGAGGATCGGCCTGATCCCCCCTACGTGCTACCGATCCTACTACCATAACCCTCAGACCGGTTCGATCTTAGATTGGGAATGAACTTCGTATGCTTACACTGGGGATGAACTTTGTATGCCTAAGTCATTTCATGAAATGAGCGTGCGGACGCTCAGCCGACCGAAAAGGTCAGTCAGAAAGGCATAATACGTAAGCCGGGGATCAGCCTGGTCCCCTTCTACGTGCTACCGATCCCACTGACGGTCCTACTGCCATAACCCTATGTCCGGTTGGGGCTTAGACATGGAATGAACTCCGTTTGCCTAAGCCAACCCACGAAACAAGCTTGCGGGCACTCAGTCGGCCGGAGAGGCAGAATGCGTAAGCCAGGGATTAGTTCGATCCCCACCTGCGTGCTACCGATCCTACTGCTGGTCCTACTACCGTAACCTTCGGTCCGATCTGATCTTAGACTGGGAATGAACTCCATATGCTTAGACATAGAATGAACTCCATATGCCTAAGCCAACCCACGAAACGAGTGTACGGGCACTAAGCTGGTCAGAGAGGCAGAATGCACAAGCCGGGGACCGACCCGGTCCACCCCTACATGCTATAAATCCTGCTACTGCAACCCTTAGTCCAGTTCGATCTTAGACTGGGAATGAACTCAGTATGCCTAAGTCAACCCACGAAACGAGCGTGTGGGCTTTGAGTCGGCTGGAGAGGCATAATGCGCAAGTTGGGGATCGACCCAATCCCCCTCTGTGTGCTGTCGATCCTGCTGCCATAACCTTCGGTCCGGCTGGGGCTTAGCCATGGAATGAGCTCCCTATGCCTAAGCCAACCCATAAAACGGGCGTGCGGGTGCTCAACCGACCGGAGAGGCAAAATGCGCAAGTTGGGGATCGGCCCAGTCCCCCCTGCATGCTGTCGATCCTACTATTGCAACCCTCGGTCCAGTCCGATCTGAGACTGGGAATGAATGTCATATGTCTAAGTCAACCCATGAAACGAGCGTACGGATGCCCAGCCGACCAGAGAGGCAAGATGCGCAAGCCGGGGATCGAACGGGTGGTAAGTGGGTTCAAGCACATCTTCATATTTTTGCCGTGCCAATGCCATTTTTATGGCTTTTAAATTCATACAATGTTCCCCTATGCCTTCATGTGAAGTTTCGTGGCAAGGCGACCTGTTTTCTATTTTTCACGATTTTTGAAACTTTATATGGTCTGGGATTGTTTAAAATTCTTTTAGAAAGAGTTTTGTCCCCAAATTTGGTAGAGGTGATCCTTGTATTTTTGTTGGCATGCACAAAAACATTCAGCGAAAAACTCAAAGTGGAGAAGATTTTGTGATCGTTTGAAAAAACTGTCCCCATGTCAGACACTTTAATGGCTACTGGCAACAAACCTAAAAAGTCTCAAATGCTCTTTAAGGGGGTGTGAGGTCTCGAGGTTTGATGAGGGATAGGGGGCCAATAAAAGGGCCAACTACCAGCACCCACCACACATCATGTGCGCACACCCCTGGCCCCCCAATCGCCGAAACCCCTAATGCCGCTGGTTAGGCTCTCTGGTGATGCTCCGGCGATGGTGCCTCGAGCGAAAAAAATACGACGCCAGCACATGCTCAAGCCCAGCATGTGCACTGTGGCTCAAACTCTTACACTGGGAATGAACTCTGTTTGCTTAGACATGGAATGAACTCTGTATGCCTAAGCCAACCCACGAAACAAGCGTGCCGTCGCTCAGTCGACCGGAGAGGCAGAATGCACAAGTCGGGGATCCACCCGGTCTCCCTCTACGTGCTGCCGGTCTCGCTGCCACAACCCTCAGTCCGGCTGGGTCTTAGACATGGAATGAACTCCCTATGCCTAAGCCAACCCACGAAACGGGCGTGCGGGCGCTCAACCGGCCGGAGAGGCAGAATGCATAAGTTGAGGATCGGCCCGATCCCCCCTGTGTGCTACCGATCCTACTGTCGCAACCCTCAGTTCGGTTCGATCTTAGACTGGGAATGAACTTCGTATGCTTAGATTGGGGATGAACTCCGTATGCCTAAGTCAACCCACAAAACGAGCATGTGGGCGGTCAACCGATCGGAAAGGCCAGCTGGCGAGGTAGAATGTACAAGCCAAGGATCAGCCCGTTCCCCCCTACGTGCTGTCAATCCTGCTGTTGGTCCTGCGGGCCGCATGCCTCGGTCTGATCAGATCTTAGACTAGGAATGAACTCCGTATGCTTAGACAAGGAATGAACTCCATATGCCTAAGCCAACCCATGAAACGAGCGTGCTAGCGCTAAGCAGGTCGGAGAGGCAGAATGCGCAAGCTGGGGATCGACCCGGTCCCCCCTACGTGCTGTCGATCCTGCTATCGTAACCTTCGGTCCAGTCTGATCTTAGACTAGGGATGAACTTCGTATGCCTAAGTCAACCCACGACACGAGCGTGCGGGCACTCAACCGGTCAGAGAGGCAGAATACGCAAGCTAGGGATCGGCTTGGTCCCCCTACGTGTTGTCAGTCCTACTGCCGCAACCCTTGGTCCGGTTCGATCTTAGACTGGGAATGAACTCCGTATGCTTAGACATGGAATGAACACTGTACGCCTAAGCCAACCCACGAAACGAGAGTGCGGGCGTTCAGCCGACCAGAGAGGTAGAATGCGTAATCTGGGGATCGACCCGGTCCCCCTGCGTGCTGTCGATCTTGGTACCACAACCCTCGGTCTGGTCCGATCTTAGACTGGGAATGAACTTCGTATGCCTAAGTCAACCCATGAAACAAGCATTCGGGCGTTGAGCCTGCCGGAGAGGCATAATGCACAAACCAGGGATCGGCCCAGTCCCCTCTGTGTGCTGCCGGTCCTGCTGCCACAACCCTCGGTCCGACTGGGGCTTAGACATGGAATGAACTCCCTACGCCTAAGCTAACCCATGAAACAGGTGTGCGGGCGCTCAGCCAGTCGGAGAGGCAGAATGCGCAAGCCGGGGACCGACCCGGTCCTTTCTGCGTGCTATCGACCGAAGAGGCTGGCCGAAAAGGCATAATGTGCAAGTCGGGGATCAACTCGATCCCCTTCTGCCTGCTGTCGATCTTGCTGCCGCACCTGCTACCACAACCTTCGGTTCGGCTGGGGCTTAGACATGGAATGAACTCCGTATGCCTAAGCCAACCTACGAAACGAGCGTGCGGGTGCTCAGCCGGTCGGAAAGGCAAAATGCGCAAGCTAGGGACTGACCTAGTCCCCCCTATGTACTGTCGATCTTGCTATCGCAACCCTCGGTCTGGTCTGATCTGATCTTAGACTGGGAATGAACTTTGTATGCCTAAGTCAACCCATGAAACAAGCATTCGGGCGCTGAGCCTACCGGAGAGGCATAATGCGCAAGCCAGGGATCGACCCAGTCCCCCTCTGCGTGCTGTCGGTCCGCTACCACAACCCTCGGTCCGGTTGGGGCTTCGACATTGAATGAACTCCCTATGCCTAAGCCAACCCACGAAACGGATGTACAGGCACTCAGCCAGCTGAAGAGGCAGAATGCTCAAGCCGGGGATCAATCCTGTCCCCCTTGCATGCTGTCGATCCTACTTCTGGTCCTACTACCGCAACCCTCGGTCTGATCCGATCTTAGACTGGGAATGAACTCCGTATGCTTAGGCATGGAATGAACTCCGTATGCCTAAGCCAACCCAAAAAACAAGCATACAGGCGCTCAGTCAGTCGGAGAGGCAAAATGCGTAAGCCGGGGACCGACCCGGTCCCTTCTGCGTGCTGTCGATCCTACTGCCACAACCCTTGATCTGATCTGATCTTAGACTAGGAATGAACTCCGTATGCCTAACTCAACCCATGAAACAAGCATGCGGGCGTTGAGACAACCGGAGAGGCATAATGTGCAAGCCGGGGATCGGTCTGATCCCTCTCTACGTGCTATCGATCCTGCTATCAAAACCCTCGATCCGGTCTAATCTTAGACTAGGAATGAACTTCGTATGCTTAGACCAGGGATGAACTCCGTATGCCTAAGTCAACCAACGAAATGAGCGTGCAGGCGCTCAGCCGACCAGAGAGACAGAATGCGCAAACTAGGGATCAAACGGGTGGTAGGTGGGTACAAGCACATCTTCATATTTCTGCCATGCCAATGCCATTTTTATGGCTTTTAAATTCATACAATGGTCCCCTAAGCCTTCATGTGAAGTTTCGTGGCAAGACAATCCGTTTTCTATTTTTCACGATTTTTCAAACTTTTTTCGGTTTGGGATTTTTTAAAATTTTTTTAGAAAGATTTTTGTCCCCAAATTTGGTGGAGGTGGTCCTTGTATTTTTTTTGGCATGCACAAAAAAATTCAGCTAAAAACTCGAAGTGGAGAAGATTTTGTGACCATTTGAAAAAAGTGTCCCCATTTCAGACACTTTAATTGCTACTGGCAGCAAACCTATAAAATCTCAAATGCCCTTTAAGGGGGTGTGAGTTCTCAAGGTTTGATGAGGGATAGGGGGCCAATATAAGGGCCAAGTACCAGCATCCATCGCACATCATGTGCACACACCCCCTAGCCCCCAATCACCGGAACCCCCAATGCCGTTGGTTAAGCTCTCTGACGATGGTGCCATGGGCGAAAAAAATGTGGCACCAGCACATGCCCGAGCCCAGCATGTGCACCGTGGCTCAAAATCTTAGACTGTGAATGAACTCCGTATGCTTAGACATGGAATGAACTTCGTATGCCTAAGCCAACCAATGAAATGAGCGTGTGGGCGCTCAGCCAGTTGGAAAGGCAAAAAGAGCAAGTCGGGGATCGGCCCGGTCCCCCCTACGTGCTGTCGATCCTGCTATCGTAACCCTCAGTCCGGTCTGATCTTAGACTGGGAATAAACTCTGTATGCATAAGTCAATCCACGAAACGAGCGTGCAGGCACTGAGCCGGTTGAAGAGGCATAATGTGTAAGCCGAGGATCGACCTGATCCCCCTCTGTGTGCTATCGGTCCCATTGCCACAACCCTCAGTCTGACTGGGGGTTAGACTCAGAATGAACTCCTTATGCCTAAGCTAACCCGCGAAACGGGCGTACGAGCGCTTAGTCGGCCGGAGAGGCAAAATGCGCAAGCCGAGGATCGGCCCAGTCCCCCTGCGTGCTGTCGATCCTGCTGTCGCAACCCTCAGTCTAGTCTGATCTTAAACTGGGAATGAACTTCGTATGCTTAGATTGGAGATGAACTCTATATGCCTAAGTCAACCACGAAACGAGCGTGTGGGCGCTCAGCTAGCCGAAGAGGCTGGTCGAAGAGGCATAATGCGCCAGCTGGGGATTAGCCTAGTCCCCCTCTGTGTGCTGTCGATCCCGCTATCAGTCCTGCTGCCACAACCCTCGGTCCGGCTAAGGCTTAGACATGGAATGAACTTCGTATGCCTAAACTAACCCACGAAACAAGCGTGTGGGTGCTTAGCCAGCCGGAGAGGTAGAATGAGTAAGTCGGGGATCGTCTCGGTCCCCCCTTACGTGCTACTGATCCTGCTGCTAGTCCTACTACCATAACCCTCAGTCCGATCTGATCTTAGACTGGGAATGAACTCCGTATGCTTAGACATGGAATGAACTCTGTATACCTAAGCCAACCCACGAAACGAGCGTGCGGGTGCTCAGTCGGTCGGAAAGGCAGAATGCGTAAGCCAGGGATCGGCCCGATCCCTCTTGCGTGCGATCGATCCTGCTACCACAACCCTCGATCCAATTTGATCTTAGGCTGGGAATGAACTCTGTATGCCTAAGTCAACCCACGAAACGAGCGTGCAGGCGCTGAGCCGGTCAGAAAGGCATAATGCGCAAGCCAGATGTCATGAGCCAACCTTGTATAGGGCCATGATCGAGACTTAGGTTGCCATAAGCCACCCATGTATAGGGCCATGGCCGGGTATATCCCTTGTGCTAGAAAAAGTGTCCCCATTTCAAACATTATAATGGTTACTGGTAGCATAGCTCTAAAATCTCTAAGGCTCTTTAGGGGGTAAGCCGGCAGCATAGTGTTGGGCTATCTCCCTGGTTGCTATGCGAGCCTAGGCCACCCACCAAGGGCTGCCCCCTGGCCCTGGTGATGGTGGGAGGTCTTGATGTATGATTCCTGACTATAATAAAACTCACCCCGATTGAATGTCCCGATTGTTGCCTCAATGTGTTTTTCTTTTTCTCGATGCGAATATGCCTTCTTGTGTGTGTGCTTGAGATCGATCTCGATATATTGTGTCTTATTGTGAATGCTTAGGACTAACCATGGCTTATGGTTATTTGTTCAGATATTGATCTATTGAAGGCTGACTTGGTTGGGAGCACCCATTCAAGTGCCGTACAGTCTATTGCTTGCTAAGAGAAAGCTTAGTCCGTGACACATGGTATTAGAGCACGGTTGAGAAGTGCTAGAAAAATGGATGAGATGGCCACAAGTGGTGGACCCAATCATCAACAGAGAATTGAGGAACTTGAGGCTGCGGTGGCCGCAATGAAAACTCATATGGCAACTAAAGATCGAGTGAGGGAGATCGAGACAACCCACAACGTGAGTGAAGAGGCTAGGGATGCCTTGAACATTCTCCAAAAGGAGTTTGAGGAGCTCAGAGCACAGGTGAGCATCCTACAAATGTCTATGGCTAGATCGAGTTCAAGCTCGATGGAAAGAGGAAGAAGGCCCAAAGTGCCGGAGCCTCGATGCTATGAGGGGGCAAGGGATGCTAAGGAACTTGAAAATTTCTTGTTTGACATGGAGCAGTACTTTCGAGCTGTACACACGGATTCAAAGGAAGACAAGGTAGCAATGGCATCGATGTACCTCGCAGAGGATGCCAAGCTGTGGTGGCATTCCAAGTTTGTCGATGACAAGTGCTCGATTAAAACTTGGATGGATCTGAAGTGAGAATTGAAAAACCAGTTTTTCCCTGAGAATGTGGAGTATATGGCTCGAAGGAGACTTCAAGAATTGGTGCAAACAGGAACAATGCGAGAGTTTGTAAGGAGCTTTTCTACCCTGATGTTGGATATTCGGGACATGTCCGAAAAGGACAAGATGTTCTATTTTCTTGAGGGCCTCAAGCCTTGGGCGAGGACAGAACTACAACAGCAGAAAGTGCAAGATGTGGCCATGGCCATGGCTGCAGCTGAATGCCTCCACGATTACAATGATGGCTCTTAAAAACAAAAAAAATCCTTCATCAGCTGGCAGTAGCTTCAACTTTGGGAGTGGGGGAAAGATGACCAGGTTGGACTGGCCCTTCAATGGGGGATCAGATAAGAGGTCCTTTGGTCGAGATAGCACCCAACCTAAGACAAGCAACGCAGGGATTTTTAAGCTTAGGCAACCACTAGCTTGCTTTCTTTGCAAGGGACCACATCAGGTGGCTGAATGCCCACACAAGGGAGCCCTTAATGCCTTAAGGACCTCGTCTCAAGAGTCCACAAAAGTGCCAGAGAGCGTTGAAGAAGTTGAAGAGGAGCTAGCCATGATGGGTTCAATAAGGTTTCTTAATGCCCTCTGCACCCAATTGAACACTATAAAGAAAGAGCAGAGTAGAGGCTTGATGTATGTGAACTTGACGATCAATGAGAAAGCCACTAAGGCTATGGTGGATACGGGTGCAACCGACACTTTCATCACACCAGAAGAAGCAAAAAGGTGTGGTCTTCAGATTAGTAAAGACTGTGGATGAATGAAGGTGGTCAACTTGCCAGCCTTTATGATCAGTGGAAGCTCCAAGAGTGTGACAACCCGATTGGGGCAATGGGAAGGGAAGGTAGACTTTACAGTTTCCCCCATGGATGACTTTGATGTTGTTATCGGATTGGACTTCATGATGTTGGCTTAGGTCATCCTTATCCCCGCCGCTAGCTGCTTGTTGTTCTTAGGGGAAAACCCATGTGTGGTGCCAACCAACATCTTACCAAAGAGTGGGAAGAAAATGATTTCAGCTTTGCAGTTCAAGAAAGGGGTAAAGAAAGGGGAACCCTCTTTTGTGGCTGTATCGATCTACAAAAAAGGGTCGAAAGTAGAACCAATACCTGATGGTGTGGGAAAAATGTTGAAAGAATTCAAAGAGGTAATGCCAGAGATGTTGCCTAAGGTTCTACCCTCTCGATGAGCAGTGGACCAAGAAATTGAGCTCCTCTCAGGAGCGAAACCCCCTGCTAGAGCTCCTTATCGCATGGCCCCACTAGAGTTGGCTGAACTAAGAAAATAGTTAGATGAGCTGCTACAAGTCAGGTTCATCAGACCATCAAAGGCTCCTTTCGAAACACCAGTGCTATTTCAGAAGAAGCATTATGGAAGTTTATGATTATGTGTTGACTATAGGGCCCTAAACAAAGTCACCGTAAGAAAAAAATATCCCATCCCCCTTATAGCAGACTTGTTTGATCAATTGAGCTGGGCTAAGTACTTTTCCAAATTGGACTTGAGATCTGGCTACCATCAGGTCAGAATCGTTGAGGGAGATGAGCCAAAGACCACTTGTGTGACACAGTATGGTGCATTTGAATTTCTTGTTATGCCTTTTAGACTGACCAATGCTCCTGCCACATTTTGTACATTGATGAATCAGGTATTCCATGACTACCTAAACAAATTTGTAGTCATCTATTTAGATGATATAGTGGTATATAGCTCCACCTTGGAAGAACATCAAAAACACCTGTGCCAGGTACTTCAAAGATTATAGGACCACTAGTTATACGTAAAAAGGGAGAAGTGTGCATTTGCTCAGACCCAAATCCATTTTTTCGGTCACATTGTCGAACGTGGCCACATTCGAATAGACATGGAAAAGGTTAGGGCCATCAAGGAGTGGACAACACCGAAGAACATTAGTGAGCTCCGCTCATTTTTGGGACTAGCCAACTCTTATAGAAGGTTTGTGGAAGGGTACTCTCGCAAGACCACGGCCCTCACGGAGCTATTGAAAAAGAAGCATAAATGGTGTTGGACGAGTGAGTGCCAAGAGCCTTTCGAGGGATTGAAAGATGCTATTATGAAGGATCCCATCTTAGCTCTCCCTGATATTGAAAAGCCTTTCGAAGTTCAGATGGATGCATCTGATTTTGCTATTGGAGGAGTGCTTTTGCAACAACATCAACCGGTAGCATTTGAAAGTAGGAAGCTAAGTGAAGCTGAAAAAAAATATATGACCTAAGAAAAAGAACTCCTGGTGGTGGTTCATTGCTTGAGGGCTTGGCGACATTACTTGTTGGGTTCACACTTTGTCGTGAAGACAGACAATGCGGCCGTTAGCCATTTTCTCACCCAACCAAGGCTTACGACAAAACAAGCTAGGTGGTAGGAATTTTTAGTAGAGTTCGACTTTTGTTTTGAGCACACCGCTGGAAAGACCAATCAAGTGGTCGATGCATTGAGTAGGTGAGCAGATTTAGCGGCCCTTAGAAGAATTACCCCAATGGCGACTAGCAGAGCCACTACAGACATTCACAAGTTGATTGGAGATCACTTAGGAAAGGACCTGCAAGCTTGTGCCATCCTGAAGCTAGTGGAAGAAGGGAAGTCCAAGTACTTCTGGCAAGAAAATGGGATCTTATGAACCAAGGGGCCTCGAGTGTTTGTGCCAAGAGCAGAAGGTTTGAGACAGATGCTGATGAGGGAATGTCATGACACACCATGGGCGGGACACCCGGGCTGGCAATGCACTTTGGCGTTATTGAAACAGGGATACTATTGGCCTCACATGCGACAAGATGTGATGGATTGTACGAAGACTTGCCTCATTTGCCAACAAGACAAGACTGAAAGAAGGAAACCTATAGGCATGCTTAAACCACTACTAGTACCTGCCAAACCGTGGGAAAGCATCTCCTTCGATTTAATTTCGAGCCTACCTAAGGTTGGTGACCTCGGAGCTATTTTGGTGGTGATTGACCGATTCTCTAAGTACACCACATTCATTCCTGCTCACAAGTATTGCATAGTGGAAGACACAGCTCGACTATTGTTCAAACATGTGGTCAAATACTGGGGCCTCCCTCAAAACATTGTTAACAATCGAGATCCGAGATTCATGGGGTCTTTCTGAAGAGAACTTTTTAAGATATTGGGGTCTCATCTCCTCAAGCTATGACCTTCAAACCGATGGTCAAATGGAACGGTTCAATGAATTATTAGAGGAATACTTGAGGCACTTTGTTCAAGCCAATCAGAAAGACTGGCCTTCATTATTGGACATGGCTCAACTCTGCTTTAATTCCAACAAAAGCTCTTCCACCAATAAGAGCCCATTTGAGGTGGTCCCTAGACAATTACCAAGGCTACCCCACACTTCCTTGGAATAATATGGAGGAAAGAATCCGAGAGCCTTCAATCTCAGCAAGGAATGGAAACAAAACACAGAGATTGCACAAGCTTACTTGGAGAAAGCATCAAAGTGGATGAAAAAATGGGCAGACAAGGGTTGTAGGGCTCAATAATTTCAAGTTGGTGATTTGGTTCTTATTCGACTAGTTCCTGAACAAACCAGGTTCTTGAGAAAGAGAGATCATAGACTGGTGCACAAATATGAAGGTCCAGTAATCCAAGGTGGGGAATGCTTATTACAAAATCAACCCACCAAAGTGGATGAAGTGCACCCAGTATTTCATGTGAGCAACCTGAAACCTTTCCATGCAGATTCTACAGATGCTAGCCAAAGAGAGCCGACCAGAGCTGTCATCACCATGAAGCCACCCTCAGAGCGTCGAGTCGAAGAGATCTTAGTTGACAGGGAAACCAAGATATCTCGAAGACTAGTTCGGGAGTACTTAGTGAAGTGGAAGGGATTAGGAATAGAAGAAACCAGCTGGGAGAGAGAACACGACCTCCAGAGATTTCAAAGGAAGATCAAAGAATTTCAAGCCAGCAAGTCGACGAGGACATCGATAGAATAGGTGGGGGAAGATGTCATGAGCCAACCTTGTATAGGGCCATGATCGGGACTTATGTTGCCATAAGCCACCCATGTATAGGGCCATGGCTGGGTAGATCCCTTGTGCTAGGAAAAGTGTCCCCATTTCAAACATTGTAATGGTTACTGGTAGCATAGCTCTAAAATCTCTAAGGCTCTTTAGGAGGTGAGCTGACAGCGTAGTGTTGGGCTGTCTCACCGGTTGCTATGCGAGCCTAGGCCACCCACCAAGGGCTGCCCCCTAGCCCTGGTGATGGTGGGAGGTCCTAATGTATGATTCCTGACTATAATAAAACTCACCCTGATTGAATGTCCCGATTGTTACCTCAATGTGTTTTTCTTTTTCTTGATGCGAATATGCCTTCTTGTGTGTGTACTTGAGATCGATCTCGATATATTATGTCTTATTGTGAATGCTTGGGACTAACCATGGCTTACGGTTATTTGTTTAGATATCGATCTATTGAAGGCTGACTTGGTTGGGAGCACCCATTCAAGTGCCGCACGGTCTATTGCTTGCTGAGAGAAAGCTATGTCTATGACACCGGGGATCGGTCGGGTCCCTCTCTACGTGCTGCCGGTCCCGCTACCATAACCCTTGGTTCGATTGGGGCTTAGACATGGAATGAACTCCCTATGCCTAAGCTAACCCATGAAATGGGCGTGTGGGTGCTCAATCGGTCAGAGAGACAAAATGCGCGAGCCGGGGATCAGCCCGGTCCCCCCTACGTGCTGTCGATCCTACTGTCACAACCCTCGGTCCGATTTGATCTTAGACTGGGAATGAACTCTGCATGCTTAGACTAGGGATGAACTCCGTATGCCTAAGTCAACCCACGAAACGAGCGTGCGGGCACTTAGCCGATCGGAGAGGCTGATCGGAGAGGCATAATGCGTAAGCCGAGGATCAGCCCAATTCCCTTCCATGTGCTACCGATACCG
Organism: Durio zibethinus; assembly: GCF_047325235.1. NCBI lineage: Eukaryota > Viridiplantae > Streptophyta > Magnoliopsida > Malvales > Malvaceae > Durio > Durio zibethinus. Next base: position 3,999,884 of record NC_143168.1, on the reverse strand, counting down.
CTATCGATCCTGCTACCACAACCTTCGGTCCAGCTAGGGCTTAGACATGGAATGAACTCTATATGCCTAAGCCAACCCACGAAATGAACGTGCAGGCGCTCAGCCAGTCGAAGAGGCAAAATACACATGTCGGGGATCGGTCCGGTCCCCTCTGCATGTTGTCGATCCTGCTGCTGGTCCTACTGCCTCAACCCTTGGTCCGGTCCGATCTTAGATTGAGAATGAACTCCATTTGCTTAGACATGGAATAAACTCCGTATGCCTAAGCAAACCTACGAAACGAGCGCGAGGGTGCTCAGTCGATCGGAGAGGCAGAATGCGCAAGCCAAAGATCGACCCGATCCTCCCCTGCGTACTATCGATCCTGCTGCTGCAACCCTCGGTCTGGTTCGATCTTAGACTGGGAATGAACTCTGTATGCCTAATTCAACCCATGAAACGAGCGTGTGGGCACTGAGCCAATCGAAAAGCCATAATGCGCAAGTCGGGGTTCGGCCCAGTCCCCATCTGCGTGCTGTCGGTCCCCTACCACAACCCTCGGTCCGGCTGGAGCTTAGACATGGAATGAACTCCCTACGCCTAAGCCAACACATGAAACGGGCGTACGGGTGCTCAACCGACAAGAGAGGCAGAATGCGCAAATCGGGGATTGGCTCGGTCCCCTCTATGTGCTACCGATCCTACTACTGTAACCTTCCATCCGATCCGATCTTAGACTGGGAATTAACTCAGTATACTTAGACTGGGGATGAACTTCGTATGCCTAAGTCAACCCACCATACGAGCGTGCGGGTGCTTAACCGATCGAAAAAGCCGATCAGAGAGGCATAATGCGTAAGTCGAGGATCCTTGTATTTGCTAGAGGTGATCCTTGTATTTGGTAGAGGCATGCATAAAAATTTTCAGCTAAAAACTCGAAGTGGAGAAGATTTTGTGATCGTTTGAAAAAAGTGTCCCTATTTCAGATACTTTAACGGCTATTGACAGCAAACCGATAAAATCTCAAATGCTCTTTAAGGGTGTGTGAGTTCTCGAGGTTTGATGAGGCATAGGGGCCAATATAAGGGCCAAGTACCAGCACCCATCGCACATCATGTGCGCATACCCCCCGGCCCCCCCAATCGTCAGAACTGCCAATGTCACCGGATAGGCTCTCCGGCGATGCTCCGGCGATGGTGCCCCGGGCAAAAAAAATGCTACACCAGTACATACCCAATCCCAACATGTGCACCGTGGCTCCAAATCTTAGACTGGAATGAACTTCGTATGCTTAGACATTGAATGAACTCTGTATGCCTAAGCCAACCTAGAAAACGAGTGTGCGGGTGCTCAACCGACCGGAGAGGTAGAATGCGCAAGTCAGGGATCGGCCCGGTCCCCCTCTGTGTGCTGTCGATCCTACTATGCAACCCTCGGTCTGATCCGATCTTAGACTGGGAATGAACTTCGTATGCATAAGTCAACCCACGAAATGAGTGTGCTGACACTAAACCGATCGAAGAGGCATAATGCGCAAGCCGAGGATCGACCCGGTCCCCTTCTGCGTGCTGCTGGTCCTGCTACCACAACCCTCGATCTGGCTGGGGCTTAGACATGGAATGAACTCCCTATGCCTAAGCCAACCCATGAAACGGGCGTACGGGCGCTCAACCGGCCGGAGAGGCAGAATACGCAAGCTAGGGATCGACCTGGTCCCCTTTGCGTGCCACCGATCCTGCTGTCGCAACCCTTGGTCTGATCCGATCTTAGACTGGGAATGAACTCCGTACGCTTAGACTGTGGATGAACTCCGTATCCCTAAGTTAACACACGAAACGAGCGTACGGCTAGTCAGCCAACCGGAGAGGCCGGCCGGAGAGGCATAATGCGTAAGCCGGGGATTAGCCTAGTCCCCCTCTATGTGCTGCCGGTCCTGCTACCACAACCCTCGGTCTGGCTGGGGCTTAGACATGGAATGAACTCCGTATGCCTAAGCCAACCCACGAAATGAGCGTGCGGGCACTCAGCCAACCGGAGAGGTAGAATATGCAAGCCGAGGATCGGTCCAGTCCCCCACTTCGTGTTGTCGATCCTGCTGCTGGTCCTGCTACCGTAACCCTCGGTCTGGTTCGATCTTAGACTGGGAATGAACTCCGTATGCCTAAGTCAACCTATGAAACAAGCGTGCGGGCAGTCAGCCGACCGGAAAGGTAGAATGGGCTAGTGGGGACCGACCCGGTCCCCCCTTGCGTGCTGTCGATCCTGCTGTGCAACCCATGGTCCGGTCCAATCTTAGACTGGGAATGAACTCCGTATGCCTAAGTCAACCTACGAAATGAGCGTGTGGGTGCTGAGTCGGCTGAAGAGGTAGAATGTGCAAGTCGAGGATCGGCCCGATCTCTATTATGTGCTACCGATCCTGCTACCGCATCCCTCGGGTTGGTTTGATCTTAGACTGGGAATGAACTCTGTATGCTTAGACTGGGGATGAACTTCGTATGCCTAAGTCAACCAACGAAACGAGTGTGCAGACGCTCAGCTGACTAGAGAGGCAGGATACGTAAGCCAAAGATTGAACGGGTGGTAGGTGGGTTCAAGCACATCTTCATATTTCTGCCATGCCAATGCCATTTTTATGGCTTGTAAATTCATACAATGGTCCCCTAAGCCTTCATGTGAAGTTTCGTGACAAGACGACCCGTTTTCTATTTTTCACTTTTTTTGAAACTATTTACGGTTCGAGATTTTTTCAAAATTTTTTTAGAAAGTGTTTTGTCCCCAAATTTGGTAGAGGTGATCCTTGTATTTTTCTTGGCAAGCATAAAAAAATTCAGCTAAAAACTCAAAGTGGAGAAGATTTTGTGACCGTTTCAAAAAAGTGTCCCCATTTCGGACACTTTAATGGCTACTGGCAGCAAACCTATAAAATCGCAAATGCTCTTTAAGGGGGTGTCAGTTCTCGAGGTTTGATGAGGGATAGGGGGCCAATATAAGGGCCAAGTACCAGCACCCATCGCACATCATGTGCGCACACCCCCCCGGCCCCCCAATCGTCGGAACCCCCAATACCGCCGGTTAAGCTCTCTGGCGATGCTCCGACAATGCTCCGACGATGGTGCCCTGGGCGAAAAAAATGCGGCACCAGCACATGCCCAAGCCTACCATGTGCACCGTGGCTTAAAATCTTAGACTGGGAATGAACTCTGTATGCTTAGACATGGAATGAACTCCGTATGCCTAAGCCAACCCACGAAACAAGCATGCGGGTGCTCAGCCGGCTGGAGTGGTAGAATGCACAAGCTGAGTATCAGCCCAATCCCCCCCGCGTGCTGTCAATCCTTCTGCTGCAACCCTCGGTCCGGTCCGATCTTAGACTGGGAATGAACTTTGTATGCATAAGTCAACCCATGAAACGAGCGAGCGGGCGCTGAGCCGATCGAAAAAGCATAATGTGCAAGCCGAGGGTCAGCCCGATCCCCCTCTGCGTGCTGCCAGTCCCGCTGCCACAACCCTCGGTCCGGCTGGGGCTTAGACATGGAATGAACTCCCTATGCCTAAGCCAACCCACGAAATGGGCGTGCTGGCGCTCAGTCGGTCGGAGATGCAGAATGCGTAAGCCGAGGATCGACCCGATCCCCCTGATCTTAGACTGGGAATGAACTCCGTATACTTATATATGGGCAAATATAAAGGCCAATATAAGGGCCAATATAAGGGCCGAGTACCAGCACCCATCGCACATCATGTACGCACAACCCCTAGCCCTCCCAATCATCGGAACCCTCAATGCCGTCCGTTAGGCTCTCCGGCGATGCTTCGGCGATGGTGCCCCGGGCAAAAAAAATGCGGCACCAGCACATGCCCAAGCCCAACATGTGCACCGTGGCTCCAAATCTTAGACTGGAATGAACTCCGTATGCTTAGACATTGAATGAACTCCGTATGCCTAAGCCAACCCACGAAATGAGAGTACGGGTGCCCAATCGATCAGAGAGGCATAATGCACAAGCCGGGGATCAGCACGGTCCCCCTCTGTGTGCTGCCGATCCTGTTGCCAGTCCTGCTACCACAACCCTCAGTTCGACCGGGGCTTAGACATGGAATGAACTCCGTATGCCTCAGCCAACCCACGAAACGAGCGTGCGGGCGCTCAGCCGATGGAGAGGCAGAATGTGCAAGCCGGGGATCAGTCCGGTCCCTCTTGCGTGCTGTAGATCCCGCTACCGTAACCTTCGATCCCATTTGATCTTAGACTGGCAATGAACTCCGTATGCATAAGTCAACCAACGAAATGAGCATTCGGGCGCTGAACCTACCGAAGAGGCATAATGCGCAAGCCGGGGATCGGCCCGGTCCCCCTCTGCGTACTATCGATCCCGCTGCCACAAACCTCGGTCTGGCTGGGGCTTAGACATGGAATGAACTCCCTATGCCTAAGACAACACACGAAATGGGTGTGCGGGCGCTCAACCGGTTGGAGGGGCAGAATGCGCAAGTCGGGGATCGACCCGGTCCCCCTTGCGTACTGTCAATCCTACTGACGCAACCCTCGGTCTGGTCCAATCTTAGACGGGGAATGAACTTTGTATGGTTAGACTAGGGATGAACTCCGTATGCCTAAGTCAACCCACAAAACGAGCGTGCGAGCGCTCAATCGGTCGGAAAGGCCGACTGGAGAGGCATAATGCGTAAGTCAGGGATCAGCTCGATCCCCCTCTGCGTGCTATCGATCCCGCTACCGGTCCTACTACCACAACCTTCGGTCTGGCTGGGGCTTAGACATGGAATGAACTTCGTATGCCTAAGCCAACCCACGAATCGAGCGCGCGAGCGCTCAGCTGGCCGGAGAGGTAGAATGCATAAGTCGGGGATCGACGCAGTCCCCTACTGCATGCTGTCGATCCTACTGCCACAACCCTCGGTCTGGTCTGATCTTAGACTGGGAATGAACTCTGTATGCATAAGTCAACCCACAAAATGAGCGTACGAGCGCTGAGCTGATCGAAGAGGCATAATGCGCAAGCCAGGGATCGACCCGGTCCCCTTTTGTGTGCTGCAGGTCCCACTGCCACAACCCTCGATCCGGCTGGGGCTTAAACATGGAATGAACTCCCTATGCCTAAGCCAACCCACGAAACGGGCGTGCGGGTGCTCAGTCCGTGGGAGAGGTAGAATACGCAAGTCGGGGATCGACCCGATCCCCCCTGCGTGCTACCGATCTTACGGTGGTAACCCTCGGTTCGGTCTGATCTTAGACTGAGAATGAACTTTGTTTGCTTAGACTAGGGATGAACTCCGTATGCCGAAGTCAACCCATGAAATGAGCGTGTGGGTGCTTAGCTGGCCAGATAGGCATAATGCGCAAGGGGATTAGCCCGGTCCCCTTTTGTGTGCTGCCGATCCCGCTGCCAGTCCTGCTGCCACAACCCTCAGTCCGGCTGGGGCTTAGACATGGAATGAACTCCGTATGCCTAAGCCAACCCACGAAACGAGCGTACGGGCGCTCAGCTGGCCAGAAAGGCAGAATGCACAAGCCGAGAATCGACTCGGTCCCCCCTGCGTGCTGCCGATCCTGCTACCGCAACCCTTGGTCTGGTCCCATCTTAGACTGGGAATTAACTCTGTATGCATAAGTCAACCCATGAAACGAGCGTGCAGTCGCTGAGCCAACCGAAGAGGCATAATGCGCAAGTCGAAGATCGGCCTGGTCCCCGTCTCCGTGCTGTTGGTCCTGCTGCCACAACCCTCGGTCTGACTGGGGCTTAGACATGGAATGAACTCCCTATGCCTAAGCCAACCCACAAAACGGGCATACGGGCGCTCAGTCGGCCGAAAAGGCATAATGTGCAAGCCGAAGATCAGCACGGTCCCCCTCTACGTGCTGCCGATCCCGCTGCCAGTCCTGCTGCCATAACCCTCAGTCCGGCTGGGGCTTAGACATGGAATGAACTTCGTAAGCACAAAAAAATTTAGTTAAAAACTTGAAGTGGAGAAGATTTTGTGACTATTTGAAAAAAGTGTTCCCATTTCAGACACTTTAATGGCTACTGGCAGCAAACCTATAAAATGTCAAATGCTCTTTAAGGGAGTGTGAGTTCTCGAGGTTTGATGAGGGATAGGGGGCCAATATAAGGGCCAAGTGTCACGCCCTGGGTGGGTGCACCAGTCACATCAGGTGCACCAGCAGGTGAGCCGAGGTTGAGGCCTGCAGACAAGGCGTGCTGGCGGGTATCTATGCGGAAAGCCTAGCAAACGTGTTTAGAACACCCGCCTAACTTGCAGGCCAGCCTGTGAGACCAAGGCCTGGCATACAAGTTGCCCGCACCACATCCAAAAGGGCCCAAGGTGCTGGACACGCAAGGGAAGCTTCTGGAAGTAGGCAGGATCAGCAGCAGCATCCTGGCAGATTTGGTTGACCCTGAAAATCAAGAGTTAGCATCCTGATTGATTGTAATCTGTATAATCCCATGATTTTAGCCTTTATTCTAGGGATATTGCCATTAAGTGTAAGCTGGAGCCTATAAATAGAGGGCTACTCCTCCCTCATTTGTACACCATCAAACACTTCTATTTCAGTGAATACAAGAGCATTTCCAAAATTCTGCCTTCTTATCCTGTTTCTCTTTAACTTGTATAATCAACCCTTCTTGTTGTTCTAGTGCCCGTACATTTGTGTTTTAGGCTAACTTAGGCATAAAGGAGGAGATTCCAAGCCTAAGGTCGCACGATTTCTGAGTCTAAGGTTGGAGCCCGTGACAGTTGGTATCAAAGCAAGTTTGATTCTGCATGTTTGTGTTGTGCAAGTTAGAGGAGATGGCATCCCAAAGTGACGTTGCTAACCAACAACCAGAGGCTCAGGAGCATGGGTGTGGAGGAGGGAGGAAAGCTAGTTCTAAAGATATCTGGTTTACCATGGATGGTAGGCTGGCCAAGGTGGAGGTGACCATGGGCGACATGAGGGAAAAGCTTGAAGGGGTAGAGACTCACATTGCATTGCTAGACTCCATGGGGGAGGAGATCCAAAGTGAGCTGCAAGCTGCTCTCAACAAAGGCTTGGACGTGTTCACCCAAAAGAATCAGACCTTGGAGGCTGAAGTGCTGACCTTGCGTGATGGCATGGAGGCCATGCACCAGCGGATGGAGGAGCTTACTAGTGAGCTCGTTGCTTGCAAGACTGCCATTGGGAATGGCATGTTTGTTGGAGTGTCCAAGTCTAGATTGGATGTCCCCAAGCCTAAGGAGTTCAAGGGGACTAGGGCGGCCAAGGAAGTAGATAACTACCTTTGGGGTATGGAGCAGTACTTCTAGGCCATGGGCATGCAAGATGAGGTGATAAAGGTAAGCACCGCTGCTATGTATCTCACTGATGTAGCCTTATTGTGGTAGAGGCACAGGTGTGATGATGTTAAGCATGGGTGTGCCAAGATTGGAACCTGGGCAGAGTTTCAAAAGGAGTTCAGAGAACAATTTTACTCAGAGTATGCTGATGATGAGGCGCGGGTAAAGTTGCACAGGCTGAGCCAGCAAGGGGACATAAGGGAGTATGTCCAAAAATTCTCTGAACTGATGCTACAGATCTCGGATCTAGGTGAGAAAGACACCTTATTTGCTTTCATGGATGGGCTGAAGCTGTGGGTGAAGCATGAGCTACAAAGGAGAGGAGTTCATGACTTGGCTAAAGCCATGGCTACTGTCCAGGCCTTGATAGAGTTCAAGCCTCTGAACAAGTTCGAGTCTACCAAGCCCAAGGGTAAGGGTAGGGAGGATAGGGATCGAAAAAAGTAGTCCAAAGGGAAGGACCGTGATCGAGAGTCCAAGGATGGAGATCGAGACCGTTCAACCAATGATGGTGAGAGGAAACCACCAGCAGGCAAGTGGAAAGCAAAAGGGGATTGAGAGCCACTAGCATGCTACCCATGTGGAGGGAGCCACATAGCGTGCAATTACCCGTAGAAGGGCAAGCTGGCTGCTGTAGACAAGGAGTCTGACGAGGAGCCAGAGTCAGGGGCAGCAAAGCTTGGGTCGTTGGTGCTCAATGCTGTCCAGAGTAAGGGAAACCGTAAGCCAAAGGGCTTGATGTTTGCGGATCTGATGGTTGCGGGTCAGAAGGTGAGCGCACTGGTGGACACAGGTGCCTCACATCTTTTTATTTCAGGTGATAGAGCCCGAAAGCTCGGACTAAAGGTGCAAAAAAGGATTGGTACCATCAAAACGGTGAACTCTAAGGAAGTTTCAGCCATTGGAGTAGCGCGGGGAGTAGAGTTGCAGTTGCAACTTGGAGACTGGTGCATCGATTCTATTTCAGGCCATCGAAGGCACCCTATCAGTTCTATAAGGGCCAAGTACCAGCACCCATCTCATATCATGTGCGCACACCCCCCAGCCCCCCAATCACCGAAACCCCCAATGTCGTTGATTAGGCTCTCCGACGATGCTCCGGCGATGGTACCCCGGACAAAAAAAATGTGGCACCAGTACATGCCCGAGCCCAGCATGTGCACCGTGGCTCAAAATCTTAGACTGGGAAATAACTCCGTATGCTTAGACATGGAATGAACTCCGTATGTCTAACCCAACCCATGAAACGAGCGTGTGGGTGCTCAGCCAGCCGGAGAGGCAGAATGCGCAAGCCAGGGATTGGCTTGGTCCCCCCCAGCGTGCTGTCGATCCTGCTGCCCCAATCCTCTATCTGGTCCAATCTTAGACTAGGAATGAACCCCGTGTGCATAAGTCAACACACGAAACGAGCGTGCGGGCGCTGAGCCTGTCGAAGAGGCATAATGTGCAAGCCGAGGATCGGCCCGGTCCCCCTCTACGTGCTGCTGGTCCCACTGCCATAGCTCTCGGTTTGGCTGGGGCTTAGACGTGGAATGAACTCTCTATGCCTAAGCCAACCCACGAAACAGGCGTGCGGGCGCTCAACTGGCCGGAGAGGCAGAATGCGTAAGCCAAGGATCGGCCCGATCCCACTTGCATGCTGCCGATCCTACTATCGCAACCCTCGATCCGGTCTGATCTTAGACTAGGAATGAACTCCGTATGCTTAGACTGGGGATGAACTTCGTATGCCTAAGTCAACCCATGAAATGAGCGTGTAGGCGCTCAGTCGGTCGGAGAGGTACAATGCGCAAGCTGGGGATCAGCTCGGTCCCCGTCTGCGTGCTGTCGATCCCACTGTCAGTCCTACCCACAACCCTTAGTCCGGTTTGGGCTTAGACATGGAATGAACTTTGTATGCCTAAGCCAACCCACGAAACGAGCGTGCGGCTACTTAGCCGGCCGGAGAGGCAGAATACGCAAGCCAGGGATCGACTCGATCCCTTCTGCGTACTGTCGATCCTGCTGCTGGTCCTGCTACCACAACCCTCGGTCTGGTCTGATCTTAGACTGGGAATGAACTTTGTATGCTTAGACATGGAATGAACTCTGTATGCCTAAGCCAACCCACGAAACGAGCGTGCGGGTGTTCAATCAGTCGGAAAGGTAGAATGCACAAGTCAGGGATCGGCCCAGTCCCCCTGCGTGCTGGGGATCTTGTTGCAGCAACCCTCAATCCAGTTTTAGACTGCGAATGAAGTCTATATGCTTAGACTGGGGATGAACTCTGTATGCCAAAGTCAACCCACGAATCGAACGTACGGGCGCTCAGTCGATGAGAGAGGCCAACCGAAGAGGCAAAATACACAAGCCGGGGATTGACCCGATCCCCCCTGCGTGCTGTTGATCCTGCTACCGCAACCCTCAGTCCGGTCTGATCTTAGACTGAGAATGAACTCTGTATGCCTAAGTCAATCGACGAAACGAGCGTAAGGGCGTTGACCCGACCAAAAAATTATAATGCATAAGTCAGGGACCGGCTCGATCCCCCCTGTGTGCTGTCGATCCTGCTGTCGTAACCCTCGGTCCGGTTCGATATTAGACTGGGAATGAACTCCGTATGCCTAAGTCCACTCACGAAACGAGCGTACGGGCATTGACCCGGCCGGAGAGTTATAATACGCAAGCCAAGGATCAGCCCGATCCCCCTTGCGTGCTGTCGGTCCCGCTGCCACAACCCTCAGTTCGGTTGGGGGTTAGACATGGAATGAACTCCCTCTGCCTAAGTCAATCTATGAAACGGGCGTACGTGCGCTCAGCCGGCCAAAGAGGCAGAATGCACAAGCTAGGGATCGGTCCGGTCCCCCCTGCGTGTTGCCGATCCTGCTACCATAACCCTTGGTCCGGTCTGATCTTAGACTGGGAATGAACTCCATATGCTTAGACTGGGGATGAACAAGCGTACGGGCGCTCAGTCGACTGGAGAGGCCGATCGGAGAGGTAAAATGTGCAAGTCGAGGATCGGCTTGGTCCCCCCTTACGTGCTACCGATCTTACTGCTGGTCCTGCTGCCGTAACCCTCGATCCAATCTGATCTTAGACATGGAATGAACTCTGTATGCTTACACATGGAATGAACTCCATATGCCTAAGCCAATCGATGAACCGAGCGTGCGGGTGCTCAGCCGGTCGAAGAGGCAGAATGCGTAAGCCGGAGATCGGCCTGATCCCCCCTACATGCTATCGATCCTGCTACCATAACCCTCGGTCTGATCCGATCTTAGACTGGGAATGAACTCTGTATGCCTAAGTCAACCCACGAAATGAGCGTTCGGGCACTAAGCCAGTGGAAGAGGCATAACACGTAGGTCAGGGATCAACTCGGTCCCACTCTGCGTGTTGCCAATCCCGCTACCACAACCATCGGTCCGACTGGGGCTTAGACATGGAATGAACTCCCTATGCCTAAGCTAACCCACGAAATGGGCGTACGGGCACTCAGTCGGCCGGAAAGGTAGAATACGTAAGTCGAGGATCGGTCGGGTCCCCCTTACGTGCTGTCGATCCTGCTACCGTAACCCTCGGTATGGTTCGATCTTAGATTGGGAATGAACTCCGCATGCTTAGACTGGGGATCAACTCCGTATGCTTAGACTGGGGATCAACTCCGTATGCCTAAGTCAACCCATGAAATGAGCATGCCGGGGGCTCAGCCAGCCGAAGAGGTCGATCGGAGAGGCATAATGCGCAAGTCAGGGATCAACCTGGTCCCCTTCTACGTGCTGCCGATCCCGCTGTCGGTCCTGTTGCCACAACCCTCGATCCGGCTAGGGCTTAGACATGGAATAAACTCCGTATGCCTAAGCCAACCCACGAAATGAGCGTGCAGGTGCTCAGTCGGCTAGAGAGGTAGAATGTGAAAGTCGAGGATCGGTCCGATCCCTCCCTGCATGCTATCGATCCTACTGTTGGTCCTACTATCGCAACCCTCGGTCTGGTTTGATCTTAGACTGGGAATGAACTCCGTATGCTTAGACATGGAATGAACTCCCTATACCTAAGCCAACCCACGAAACAGACGTGCGGGCACTCAGTCGGTCAGAGAAGCAGAATGCGCAAGTCAGGGATCGACCCGATCCCCCCTGGGTGCTATCGATCCTGCTGCCGCAACCCTCGGTCCGGTCCGAGTTTAGATTGGAAATGAACTTCATATGCTTAGACTGGGGATGAATTTCATATGCCTAAGTCAACCCACAAAACGAGCGTGCGGGTACTCAACCGGCTGGCCTCTCCTTGTATTTTTGTTGGCATGCACAAAAAAATTCAGCTAAAAATTCGAAGTGGAGAAGATTTCATGACCGTTTGAAAAAATTGTCTCATTTCAGACACTTTAATGGCTACTAGCAGCAAACATATAAAATCTCAAATGCTCTTTACGGGGGTGTGAGTTCTCGAGGTTTGATGAGGGATAGGGGGCCAATATAAAGGCCAAGTACCAGCACCCATCGCACATCATGTGCGCACCCCTTCGGCCCCCCTAATCACCGGAACCTCCAAAGCAGTCGGTTAGGCTTTCCTGTGATGCTCCGGCAATGCTCCGGCAATGCTCCGGTGATGGTGCCCTAGGCGAAAAAAATTCGGCACCAGCACATGTCCGAGCCCAACATGTGCACCGTGGCTCAAACTCTTAGACTGGGATGAACTCCGTATGCTTAGACATGGAATGAACTCCGTATGCCTAAGCCAACCCACGAAACAAGCGTGCGGTGGCTCAACCGGTCGGAGAGGTAAAATACGCAAGCCGGGGATCGGCTCGATCCCCCTCTGCATGCTGTCAGTCCCGCTGCCACAACCCTTAGTCCGGCTGGGGCTCAGACATGGAATGAACTCCCTATGCCTAAGCCAACCAACAATGTGCGGGTGCTCAACCGATCGGAGAGGCAGAATGCGTAAGCAGGGGATCAACCCGGTCCCCCTTGCGTGCTACTGATCCTACTACCGTAACCCTCGGTCTGGTTCGATCTTAGACTGGGAATGAACTCGTATGCTTAGACTGGGGATGAACTCCGTATGCCTAAGTCAACACACAAAATGAGCGTGCGGGCGCTCGGCTGTCAGGAGAGGTCGACCGGAGAGGCAGAATGCGCAAGTCAGAGATCGGCCCGATCCTGCTGTTAGTCCTCCTTTCGTAACCCTCGGTCCAGTTCGATCTTAGATTGGGAATGAACTCCGTATGCTTAGACATAGAATGAAGTCCGTATGCCTAGCCAACCCACGAAACGAGTGTGTGGGCACTCAGCCGGCCAGAGAGGCAGAATGCGTAAGTCAGGGACCAGCTCGGTCCCCCCTGTGTGCTATCGATCCTACTACCGCAACCCTCAATCCGGTCCTATCTTAGACTGGGATCAAAGTCCGTATGCCTAAGTCAACCCACGAAATGAGCGTTCGGGTACTGAGTTGGCTGGAGAGGCATAATGCGTAAGCCGGGAATCGTCTCGATCCCTCTCTGTGTGCTATTGGTCCTACAGCCACAACCCTCGGTCTGGCTGGGGCTTAGACATGGAATGAACTCCCAATGCCTAAGCCAACCCACGAAGCGGGCGTGCGTGCACTCAGTCGGCCAGAGAGGCAGAATGCCAAGCCAGGAACCGACCCGGTCCCTCCTGCATGCTATCGATCCTGCTATCGTAACCCTCGATCCGATCCGATCTTAGACTGGGAATGAACTCCGTATGTTTAGATTGGGGATGAACTCCGTATGCCTAAGTCAACCCATGAAATGAGCGTGCGAGCGCTCAATCGACCGGAGAGGCCGACCGGAGAGACATAATGCGCAAGCTGGGGATCAGCTCGGTCCCCCTCTACGTGCTACCGATCCAGCTGCCGGTCTTGCTGCCATAACCCTCGATCCGGCTGGGGCTTAGACATGGAATGAACTTTGTATGCCTATGCTAACCCACGAAACAAACGTGTGGGCACTCAGCCATCCGGAGAGGCAGAATGTGCAAGCCGGGGATCGACCTGGTCCCCCCTACGTGCTGCTGGTCCTGCTGCTGGTCCTGCTACCACAACCTTCGATCCGATCCAATCTTAGACTGAGAATGAACTCTGTATGCTTAGACATGGAATGAACTCCGTATGCCTAAGCCAACCAATGAAACGAGCGTCGGGGTGCACAACCGACCAGAGAGGCAGAATGCGTAAGCCGGGGGTCGACCCGGTCCCCCCTACGTGTTGTCGATCCTGCTATTGTAACCCTCAGTCTGGGCCAATCTTAGACTGGGAATGAACTCTGCATGCCTAAGTCAACCCATGAAATGAGTGTGTGGGCACTAAGCAGGCTGGAGAGGCACAATACGCAAGCCGGAGATCGATCGGTCCCCCTCTGCATGCTGCCAGTCCCGCTGCCACAACCCTTGGTCCGACTGGGGCATGCGGGCGCTCAGTCGGTTGAAGAGGCATAATACACAAGCCGGGGATCAGCTCGGTCCCCCCTGCGTGCTACCGATCCTACTGTCGCAACCCTCGGTCCGATCCGATTTTAGACTAGGAATGAACTCCGTATGCTTAAACTGGGGTTGAGCTCCGTATGTCTAAGCCAACCCACGAAACGAGCGTGCGGGTGCTTAGCCGGTCGGAGAGGCAAAATGCGCAAGTCAGGGACCGGCTCGGTCCCCCCTGCGTGCTATCGATCTTGCTGCCGCAACCCTCGGTCTGGTCTGATCTTAGACTATGAATGAACTCCGTATGCCGAAGTCAACCCATGAAACGAGCATTCAGGTGCTGAGTCAATCGGAGAGGCATAATGCGCAAGCCGAGGATCGGTCTGGTCCCCCTCTGTGTGCTATCAGTCCCGCTGCCATAACCCTCGGTCCGGTTAGGGCTTAGACATGGAATGAACTCCCTATGCCTAAGCCAACCCACCAAATAGGTGTGTGGGCACTCAGCCATCCGGAGAGGTAGAATGCGCAAGCTTGGGATCGGCCCGGTCCCTCCTGCGTGCTACCGATCCTGCTACCGTAACCCTCGATCCAGTCTGATCTTAGACAGGAATGAACTCCATATGCTTAGACTAGGGATGAACTCCGTATACCTAAGCCAACCCACGAAACGAGCGTGCAGGCGCTTAGCCGGCCGGAGAGGCCCGTCAAAGAGGCATAATGCACAAGTCGGGGATCAGCCCGACCCCCTTCTACATGCTTCGATCTCGCTGCCAGTCCTACTGCCATAACCCTCGGTCTGGCTCAGGCTTAGACATGGAATGAACTCCGTATGCCTAACTCAACCTACAAAATGAGCGTGCAAGCACTCAGCCCTGACCTCTGACAATGTTCTCAAGGTTTGATGAGGGATAAGGGGCCAATATAATGGCCAAGTACCAGCACCCTCTGACAATGGTGCCCTAGGCGAAAAAAAATACGGCACCCGAACATGCTCGAGCCCAGCATGTGGACTGGGAATGAACTCCATATGCTTGACATGGAATGAACTCCGTATGCCTAAGCCAACCCACGAAATGAGCGTACGGGCGCTAAGCATGTTAGACATGCAGAATGCGCAAGCCAGGGATCGGCCTGGTCCCCCTCTACGTGCTGCCAGTCCCGCTGCCACAACCATCGATCCGGCTGAGGCTTAGACATGGAATGAACTCCCTGTGCCTAAGCCAACCTACGAAAATGGCGTCCAGGCACTCAGTTGGCTGGAGAGGCAGAATGTACAAGTCGAGGATCGGCCCAGTCCCACCTACATGCTGTCGATCCTGCTGTCGCAACCCTCGGTCCAGTTCGATCTTAGACTGGGAATAAACTCCGTATGCTTAGATTGGGGATGAACTCCGTATGCCTAAGTCAACCCACGAAACAAGCGCGCGGGCATTCAGCAGGCCGGAGAGGCCGGTCGGAGAGGTAGAATGCGAAAGTCGGGGATCGACCTAGTTCCCCCTGCATGCTGTCGATCTTTCTACTGGTCTTGCTATCACAACCCTCGATCCGGTCCGATCTTAGACTGGGAATGAACTCCGTAGGCTTAGACATGGAATGAACTCCGTATGCCTAAGCCAACCCATGAAATGAGCGTGCGGGTGCTCAGTCGGTCGGAGAGGCAGAATGCGCAAGTCAGGGATCGACCTGATCCCCCCTGCGTCCTGTTGATCCTGCTACCGCAACTCTCGGTCTGGTCCGATCTTAGACTGGGAATGAACTCTGTATGCTTAGACTGGGGATGAACTCCATATGCCTAAGTCAACCCACAAAATGAGCGTGCGGGCGCTCAGCCGGCCGGAGAGGCTGATCGGAGAGGTAGAATACGCAAGGCAAGGATCGGCCCGGTCTCTCCTTGCGTGCTGCCGATCCTGCTACTGGTCCTGCTGCCACAACCCTCGGTCCGATCCAATCTTAGACTAGCAATGAACTCTGTATGCTTAGACATGGAATGAACTCCGTATGCCTAAGCAAACCCACGAAACGAGAGTATGGGTGATCAACCGACCGGAGAGGCAGAATGCGCAAGCCGAGGATTGGCCCGATCCACCCCGCGTGCTGTCGATCCTACTACCGCAACCCTCGATCCAGTCCGATCTTAGACTGGAAATGAACTTCGTATGCTTAGACATGGAATGAACTCCGTATGCCTAAGCCAACCCCCGAAATGAGCGTGCGGGCACTCAGCCGATGGGAAAAGCAGAATACGTAAGCCGGGGATCGACCCGATCCACCCTACGTACTGTCGATCCTGCTACTGCAACCCTCGATCCGGTCCGATCTTAGCCTGGGAATGAACTCCGTATGCCTAAGTCAACCCATGAAATGAGCGTGCGGGTGCTGAGTCGATCAGAGAGGCATAATGCACAAGCCGAGGATCGGCCCAGTCCCCCTCTGCGTGTTGTCGGTCCCGCTGCCACACCCCTCGGTCCGGCTGGGGCTTAGACATGGAATGGACTCCCTATGCCTAAGCCAACCCATGAAACGGGCGTGCGGGTGTTCAATAGGTCAGAGAGGCAGAATGCGCAAGCCGAGGATCGGTCCGATCCCCCCTGCGTGCTACCGATCCTGCTACCACAACCCTCGGTCCAGTTCGATCTTAGACTGGGAATCAACTTCGTATGCTTAGACTGGGGATGAACTCCGTATGCCTAAGCCAAGCCACGAAACAAGCGTGAGGGTGCTCAGTCGGCTGGAGAGGTAGAATGTGAAAGTCAGGGATCGGCCCAGTGGGCGTGCTATCGATCCTGCTGCTGGTCCTGCTACCGTAACCCTTGGTTTGATCTAATCTTAGATTGGGAATGAACTCCGTATGCTTAGACATGGAATGAACTCCGTATGCCTAAGCCAACCCACGAAACGAGCATGCGGGTGCTCAGCCAGCCAGAGAGACAGAATGCGCAAGCCGGGGATCGACCCGATCCACCCCTGCATGCTATCGATCCTACTATCGCAACCC
Organism: Durio zibethinus; assembly: GCF_047325235.1. Classification (NCBI taxonomy): domain Eukaryota; kingdom Viridiplantae; phylum Streptophyta; class Magnoliopsida; order Malvales; family Malvaceae; genus Durio; species Durio zibethinus. Next base: position 3,983,150 of record NC_143168.1, on the reverse strand, counting down.
TTGGTTCGGTCTGATCTTAGACTGGGAATGAACTGCATATGCCTAAGTCAACCCACAAAATGAACGTGCGGGCACTGAGCCTACCGGAGAGGCATAATGTGTAAGTCGGGGATCGACTCGGTCCCTCTTTGCATGTTATCGGTCTTGTTACCACAACCCTCGATCTGGCTGGCACTTAGACATGGAATGAACTCCCTATGCCTAAGCCAAACCATGAAACGGGCGTGCAGGCGCTCAGCAAGCCAGAGAGGTAGAATGCGTAAGCCAGGGATCGGCCCGTTCCCCCTGCGTGCTGTCGATCCTGCTGTCGCAACCCTCAGTCCGGTCCGATCTTAGACTAAAAATGAACTTCATATGCTTAGACTGAGGATGAACTCCGTATGCATAAGTCAACCCACGAAAAGGCAGAATGCACAAGCCGGGGATTGGCCCGGTCCCTCCTACGTGTTGTCGATCCAGATGCCGTAACCCTCAGTCCAGTTCGATCTTAGACTGAGAATGAACTCTGTATGCTTAGACTGGGGGTGAACTCCGTATGCCTAAGTCAACCCACGAAACGAGCGTGCAGGCGCTCAGCCGATCGAAAAGGCCGATCGAAGAGGCATAATGCGCAAGCTGAGGATCAGCCCGGTCCCCTTCTACGTGCTGTCGATCCCACTACCGGTCCTGCTGCCACAACCCTCGGTCCGACTGGCTTAGACATGGAATAAACTCCGTATGCCTAAGCCAACCCATAAAATTAGCGTACAAGTGAGAGTCCGGCCGGACAGGCAAAATGCGCAAGCCTGGGATCAGTCCGGTCCCCCCCTGCGTGTGGTCGATCCTACTGCTGGTCTTGCTGACGCAACCCTCAGTCCGATCCGATCTTAGACTGGGAATGAACTCCGTATGCTTACACACGGAATGAACTCCGTATGCCTAAGCCAACCCACGAAATGAGCGTACGGGCGATCAGCCGGTCGGAGAGGCAGAATGCGTAAGCCAGGGACCGACCTGATCCCTCCTACGTGCTGTCAATCCTGCTGCCGTAACCCTCTGTCCGATCTGATCTTTGACTGGGAATGAACTTTGTATGCCTAAGTCAACCCATGAAATGAGCGTTCGGGCGTTGAGCCAGTCGAAGAGGCATAATGCACAAGCCGGGGATTGGCCTGGTCCCCTTTTGTGTGCTGTCGATCTCGCTACCACAACACTACGTCCAGCTGAGGCTTAGACATGGAATGAACTCCCTATGCCTAAGACTGGGGATGAGCCCAATCCCCCTCTGCGTGTTATCGATCCCGCTGTCGGTCCTGCTGCCATAACCCTCGGTCCGGCTAGGGCTTAGACATGCAATGAACTTCGTATGCCTAGGTGAAACCATGAAATGAGGGTGCGGGCACTCAGCCAACCAGAGAGGTAGAATGCGCAAGCCGGGGATCGATTCGGTCCCCCCTACGTGCTGCCGATCCTACTGCTGGTCCTGCTATCGCAACCTTCAGTCCGGTCCGATCTTAGACTGGGAATGAACTCCGTATGCTTAGACATAGAATGAACTTCGTATACCTAAGCCAACCCACGAAACAAGCGTGCGGGCTTTCAGCCAGCCGGAAAGGTAGAATACACAAGCCGGGGACCGGTCCGATCCCGCCCTACGTGCTGTCGATCCTATTGCTGCAACCCTTGGTCTGGTCTGATCTGAGACTGGGAATAAACTCCGTATGCCTAAGTCAACCCATGGAACGAGCATGCAGACACTGAGCCGACCGAAGGGGCATAATGCGTAAATCAGGGATTGGCTCGATCCCCCTCTACGTGTTGTCGGTCCTGCTACCACAACCATCAGTCCGGTTGGGGCTTAGACATGGAATGAACTCCCTATGCCTAAGTCAACCCACAAAACGGGCGTACGGGCACCGAGCCGACCGATGAGGCATAATGCGCAAGTCGAGGATCAGCCCGGTCCCCCTCTGCATGCTGTCGGTCCCACTGCCACAACCCTCAATCTGGTTGGGGCTTAGACATGGAATGAACTCCCTATGCCTAAGCCAACCCATGAAACGGGCGTACGGGCGCTCAACCGGTCGAAGAGGTGGAATGTGCAAGCCGGGGATCGGCTTGGTCCCCCCTGCGTGCTGCCGATCCTGCTGCCTCAACCCTCGGTCCGGTCCGATCTTAGACTGGGGATGAACTCCGTATGCTTAGACTAGGGATGAACTCCGTATGCCTAAGTCAACCCACGAAACGAGCGTGCGGGCGCTCAGTCGACCGGAGAGGCAGGATGCGCAAGCCAGGGATCGAACGAGTGGTAGGTGGGTTCAAGCACATCTTCATATTTCTGCCATGCCAATGCCATTTTTATGGCTTGTAAATTCATACAATGGTCCCCCAAGCCTTGATGTGAAGTTTCGTGGCAAGACGACCCGTTTTCTATTTTTCATGATTTTTCAAACTTTTTACGGTTTGGGATTTTTTCAAATTTTTTTAGAAAGCGTTTTGTCCCCAAATTTGGTAGAGGTGATCCTAGTATTTTTGTTGGCATGCCCAAAAAAATTCAGCTAAAACTCGAAGTGGAGAAGATTTGTGACCATTTGAAAAAAGTGTCCCCATTTTAGACACTTTAATGGCTATTGGCAGCAAACCTATAAAATGTAAAATGCTCTTTAAGGGGGTGTGAGTTCTCAAGGTTTGATGAGGGATAGGGGGCTAATATAAGGCCCAAGTACCAGCAACCATCGCACATCATGTGTGCACACCCCCCCAGCCCCCCCAATCGCCGGAACCCCCAATGTCGCCGGTTAGGCTCTCCGGCGATGCTTCGATGATGCTCCGACGATGGTGCCCTGGGCAAAAAGAATGCGGCACCAGCACATGCCTGAGCCCAGCATGTGCACCGTGGCTCAAACTCTTAAACTGGGAATGAGCTTCGTATGCTTAAACATGGAATGAACTCCGTATGCCTAAGCCAACCCACGAAACGAGTGTGCAGGGGCTCAGCCGGTCGGAGAGGCAGAATGCGCAAGCTAGGGTCCGGCCCAGTCCCCCCCTACGTGCTGTCGATCCTACTGCCACAGCCCTCGATCCGGTCCAATCTTAGACTGGGAATGAACTCCGTATGCCTAAGTCAACCCACGAAACGAGCTTTCGGGCGCTGAGCCGATCGGAGAGGCATAATGTGCAAGCAAGGGATCGGCTCGATCCCCCTCTACGTGCTGTCAGTCCAGCAAACCACAACCCTCGGTCCGGCTAGGTCTGAGACATGGAATGAACTCCCTATGCCTAAGCCAACCCATGGAACGGGCGTGCGGGCGCTCAGCTGGCCGAAGAGGTAGAATGCGTAAGCCGAGGATCTGCCTGATCCCCCCTGTGTGCTACCGATCCTGCTATCATAACCCTCGGTCTGGTCTAATCTTAGACTGGGATGAACTCGGTATGCTTAGACTGGGAATGAACTCTGTATGCCTAACCAACCCACGAAACGAGCGTGCGGGCGCTCAATCGGTCGGAGAGGCAAAATGCACAAGTCGGGGATAGGCCCAGTCACCCCCTGCATGCTGTCGATCCTGCTGCCGCAACCCTCAGTTCGATCTGATCTTAGATTGGGAATGAACACCGTAGGCTTAGACTGGGGATGAACTCCGTATGCCTAAGTCAACCCATGAAACAAGCTTATTGGCGCTCAGTCGTGGATCAACCCGGTCCTTCCTGCGTGCTGTCGATCCTGCTGCTACAACCCTCGATCTGGTCTGATCTTAGACTGGGAATGAACTCTGTATGCTTAGACTGGGGATAAACTCCGTATGCCTAAGTCAACCCATGAAACGAGCGTGTGGGAGCTCAATCGACCAGAGAGGCAGGCCGGAGAGGCATAATGCGCAAGCCGGGGATAACCCGATACCCCTCTGCGTGCTGTCGATCCCATCGTCGGTCCTGCTGCCATAACCCTCGGTCCGGTTGGGGCTTAGACATGGAATTAACTCCGTATGCCTTGGTCAACCCACGAAATGAGCGTGCGGGCACTGAGCCGACCAAAGAGGCAGAATGCGCAAGCTCGGGATCGACCTGGTCCTCCCCTACGTGCTGTCGATCCTGCTACTGGTCCTGCTACCGTAACCCTCGATGTGGTCTGATCTTAGACTGGGAATGAACTCCGTATGCTTAGACATGGAATGAACTCTGTATGCCTAAGCCAACCCACGAAACGAGCGTGCGGGCGGGCGCTCAGTCGACCGGAGAGGCAGAATGCACAAGCCGGGGATGGGCTCGATCCCCCCCTCCATGCTGTCAATCCTACTGCCACAACCCTCGGTCCGATCCGATCTTAGACTGGGAATGAACTCCGTATGCCTAAGTCAACCCACAAAAGGAGTGTACGGGCATTGAGCCAGCCGGAGAGGCATATTGTGCAAGCCGGGGATCGACCCGATCCCCTTCTGCATGCTGCCAGTCCTGCTACCACAACCCTTGGTCTGGCTAGGGCTTAGACATGGAATGAACTCCTTATGCCTAAGCCAACCCATGAAACGAGTGTACGGGCATTCAGTCGGTCGGAGAGGCAAAATGCACAAGCCGGGGATCTGCCTGGTCCCCCCTATGTGCTACCGATCCTACTGTCGCAACCCTCGATCTGGTCCGATCTTAGACTGGGAATGAACTCCGTATGCTTAGTCTGTGAATGAACTCCGTATGCCTAAGCTAACCCACGAAATGAGCGTACGGGCGCTCAGCTGGCCGGAGAGGCAGAATGCATAAGCTAGGTACAAGCTCGGTCCCCTCTGTGTGCTGTCGATCCTGCTACCGCAACCCTTGATTCGATTCGATCTTAGGCTGGGAATAAACTCTGTATGCCTAGACTGAGGATGGACACTGTATGCCTAAGTCAACCCAAGAAATGAGCGTATGGGCGCTCAGTCGGGGATCGGCCTGGTCCCTCCTACGTGCTATTGATCCTACTACTGTAACCCTCGGTCCGGTTCGATCTTAGATAGAGAATGAACTCCGTATGCTTAGACTGAGGATGAACTCCGTATGCCTAAGTTAACCCATGAAACGAGGTGTGGGTGCTCAGCCGACCGGGGAGGCAGAATGCGCAAGCTGAGGATCAGCTCGGACCCCCCTGTGTGCTGTCGATCCTGCTGTCGCAACCCTTGGTCTGGTTCGATCTTAGACTGGGAATGAACTCAGTATGCTTAGGCTGGGGATAAACTCCGTATTCCTAAGTCAACCCACGAAACGAGCGTGCGAGCGCTCAGCAGGTCGAAGAGGCCGGCCGAAGAGGCATAATGAGCAAGTTGGGGATCAACCCAATCCATCTCTGCGTGCTACCGATCCCGCTGCCAGTCTTGCTGCCACAACCTTCTGTTCGACTGGGGCTTAGACATGGAATGAACTCCGTATGCTTAAGCCAACCCACGAAACGAGCGTACGGGTGCTCAATCGGCTAGAGAGGTAGAATGCGTAAGTCGAGGATCGACCTGATCCCCCCTGCGTGCTATCGATCCTGCTGCTGGTCCTGCTACCGCAACCCTCGATCCGGTCTGATCTTAGACTGGGAATGAACTTCGTATGCTTAGACATGGAATAAACTCCGTATGCCTAAGCCAACCCATGAAACGAGCATATGGGCGCTCAACCGACCGGAGAGGCAGAATGCGAAAGCCGGGGATCGATCCGGTCCCTCCTGCGTGCTGCGATCCTGCTGCCGCCACCCTCGGTCCGGTCTAATCTTAGATTGGGAATGAACTTCGTATGCTTAGACTGGGGATGAACTTTGTATGCTTAAGTCAACCCACGAAATGAGCGTACGGACGTTCAATCGACCAGAGAGGCAGGATGCGCAAACCGGGGATCGAACGAGTGGTAGGTGGGTTCAAGTACATCTTCATATTTCTGCCATGCCAATGCCATTTTTTTGGCTCGTAAATTCGTACAACGGTCCCCTAAGCCTTCATGTGAAGTTTCATGGCAAGATGACCCGTTTTCTATTTTTCATGATTTTTGAAACTTTTTACGATTCGAGATTTTTTAAAATTTTTTTAGAAAGAGTTTTATCCCTAAATTTGGTAGAGGTGATCCTTGAATTTTTTTTGACATGCACAAAAACATTTAGCTAAAAACTCGAAGTGGAGAAGATTTTGTGACCATTTGAAAAAAGTGTCCCCATTTCAGACACTTTAATGGCTACTGGCAGCAAACCTATAAAATCTCAAATGCTCTTTAAGGGGGTGTGAGTTCTCGAGATTGATGAGGGACAGGGGGCCAATATAAGGGCCAGGTACCAGCACCCATCGAACATAATGTGCGCACACCCCCCGGCCCCCCAATCGTCGAAACGCCCAATGCCATCGGTTAGGCTCTCCGGCGATGCCTCGACGATGGTGCCCTGGGTGAAAAAAATGCGGTACCAGCACATGCCCAAGCCCAGCATGTGCACCGTGGCTCAAAATCTTAGAATGGGAATGAACTCCGTATGCTTAGACATGGAATGAACTCCGTATGCCTAAGCCAACCCACGAAATGAGCGTGCAGGCGCTCAGCTAGTCGAAAAGGCAGAATGACCAAGCTAGGGATGGGCTCGATCCCCCCTGCATGCTGTCAATCCTACTGTCACAACCCTCGGTCGATCCGATCTTAGACTAGGAATGAACTCTGTAAGCCTAAGTCAACCCACGGAATGAGTGTGCGGGCGCTGAGCCGATCGAAGAGGCATAATGAGGAAGCCGAGGATTGGCCCGATCCCCCTCTACGTGCTGTCGGTCCCACTGCCACAACCCTCGGTCTGGCTGGGGCTTAGACATGGAATGAACTCCTTATGCCTAAGCCAACCCACGAAACGGGCTCGCGGGTGCTCAACCGATCGAAGAGGCAGAATGCGCAATTCGGGGATCGACTCGGTCCCCCTTGCGTGCTGTCGATCCTACTACCACAACCTTCGATCCAATTTGATCTTATACTGGGAATGAACTCTGTATGCTTAGACTGGGGATGAACTCCGTATGCCTAAGTCAACCCACGAAACGGGCGTGCAGGCACTCAGCCTACCAGAGAGGTAGGATGCGCAAGCCGGAGATCGAACAGGTGGTAGGTGGGTTGAAGAACATCTTCATATTTCTGCCATCCCAATGCCATTTTTATGGCATGTAAATTCATACAATGGTCCCCTAAGCCTTCACGTGAAGTTTCACGGCAAGACGACCCGTTTTCTATTTTTCATGATTTTTGAAACTTTTTACAGTTCGGGATTTTTTTAAATTTCTTTAGAAAGTGTTTTCTCCCAAATTTTGGTAGACATGATCCTTGTAGTTTTGTTGAAATGCACAAAAAAATTCAGCTAAAAACACGAAGTGGAGAAGATTTTGTGACTGTTTGAAAAAAGTGTCCCCATTTCAAACACTTTAATGGCTACTAGCAGCAAACCTATAAAATCTCAAATGCTCTTTAAGGGGGTGTGAGTTTTTGAGGTTTGATGAGGGATAGGGGGCCAATATAAGGGCTAAGTACCAGCACCCATCGCACATCATGTGCGCACACCCCTCGGCCCCCCCAATCGTCGGAACCCCTAAAGCCGTCGGTTAGGCTCTCGTGTGAAGCTTCGACGATGGTGCCCTGTGCGAAAAAAATGCGGCACCAGTACATACCCGAGCCTAGCATGTGCACTGTGGCTCAAAATCTTAGACTAGGAATGAACTCCGTATGCTTAGACATGGAATGGACTCCATATGCCTAAGCCAACCCACGAAACAAGCGTGCAGGCACTCAGCCAGCCGGAGAGGCATAATGTGCAAGCCAGGGATCGACCTAGTCCCCCTCTGCGTGCTGCCAGTCCCGCTGCCACAACCCTCGATCCGGTTGGGGCTTAGACATGGAATGAACTCCCTATGCCTAAGCCAACCCATGAAACGGGCGTGCGGGCGCTCAGTCGGCCGAAAAGGCAGAATGTGCAAGCCGGGGATCGGCCCGGTCCCCCCTACATGATGTCGATCCTGCTGTCGCAACTCTCAGTCTGGTCTGATCTTAGAGTGGGAATGAACTCCATCTGCTTAGACTGGGGATGAACTCCGTATGTCTAAGTCAACCCACGAAATAAGCATGCGGGCACTCAACCGACCGGAGAGGCTGACTGGAGAGGCATAATGCGTAAGCCAGGTATCAGCTCGATCCCCCTCTACATGCTATTGATCCCGCTACTGGTCTTACTGTCACAACCCTCGGTACAGCTGGGGCTTAGACATGGAATGATCTTCGTATGCCTAAGCTAACCCACGAAACGAGTGTGCGGGTGCTCAGCCGATCGGAGAGGCAGAACGCGCAAGCCGGGGATCGACCTGGTCCCCCCCTGTGTGCTGTCGATCCTGCTATTGTAACCCTCGGTCTGATCCAATCTTGGAATGGGAATGAACTCTATATGCCTAAGTCAACCCACGAAATGAGCGTGCAGCGCTGAGCCAGATGGAGAGGCATAATGCGCAAGCCGGGGATCAACTCGGTCCCCCTCTGCGTGCTACCGATCCCGCTGCCACAACCCTCGGTTCGGCTGGTGCTTAGACATGGAATGAACTCCCTATGCCTAAGCCAACCCATGAAATGGGCGTGCGGGCGCTCAGCCGGCCAGAGAGGCGGAATGTGCAAGCCGGGGATCGGCCTGGTCCCCCTTGTGTGCTGTCGATCCTGCTGCCGCAACCCTCGGTCCGGTCCGATCTTAGACTGGGAATGAACTCCGTATGCTTAGATTAGGGATGAACTCCGTACGCCTAAGTCAACCCACGAAACGAGCGTGCGGGCGCTCAGTCGACCAGAGAGGCAGGATGCGCAAGCCGGGGATCGAACGGGTGGTAAGTGGGTTGAAGCACATCTTCATATTTCTGCCATGCCAATGCCATTTTTATGGCTTGCAAATTCATACAATGGTCCCCGAAGCCTTGATGTGAAGTTTCATGGCAAGACAACCCGTTTTCTATTTTTCACGATTTTTCAAACTTTTTGCGGTTCAGGATTTTTTAAAATTTTTTTAGAAAGCGTTTTGTCCCCAAATTTGGTGGAGGTGATCCTTGTATTTTTTTGGGCATACCCAAAAAAATTCAGCTAAAAACTCGAAGTGGAGAAGATTTTGTGACCGTTTGAAAAAAGTGTCCCCATTTTAGACACTTTAATGGCTATTGGCCAGAGAGGCAAAATGCACAAGCCAGGGATTGGCCCGGTCCCCCTGCGTGTTGTCAATCCTGCTGTCACAACCCTCGGTCTGGTCCAATCTTAGACTGGGAATAAACTCTGTATGCATAAGTCAACCCACAAAACGAGCGTACGGGCGCTGAGCCGACCGAAGAGGCATAATGCGCAAGCCGGGGATCGGCTCGGTCCCCATCTGCATACTGCCGGTCCTGCTGCCACAACCCTCAGTCCGGCTGGGGCTTAGACATGGAATGTACTCCATATGCCTAAGCCAACCCATGAAATGGGCCTGCAGGCACTCAGCCGATTGGAGAGGCAGATTGCGCAAGCCGGAGATTGACCTGATCTCCCCTGCGTGTTGCCGATCCTGCTGATGCAACCCTTGGTTCGATTCGATCTTAGACTGGGGATGAACTCCGTATGCTTAGACTGGGGATGAACTCCGTATGCCTAAGCCTCGAAATGGGTCCAATTTAGAAAAAAGGGTCCCGCTGCCACAACCCTTGATCCAGCTGGGGATTAGACATGGAATGAACTCCCTATACCTAAGCCAACCCATGAAACGGGTGTACGGGCACTCAGCCGGCCGGAGGGCAGAATGCACAAGCCAGGGATTGGCCTGGTCCCCCTCTACGTGCTATAGGTCCCACTGCCACAACCCTTAGTCCGGCTGGGGCTTAGACATGGAATTAACTCCCTATGCCTAAGCCAACCCATGAAATGGGCGTGCGGGCACTCAGTAGGCCGGAGAGGCAGAAAGTGCTAGTCGGGGATCGGCCCGATCCCCTCTGCATGTTACCGAGCCTACTGCCACAACCATCGGTCTAGTTTGATCTTAGACTGGGAATGAACTCCATATGCTTAGCTGGGGATAAACTCTATATGCCTAAGTCAACCAACGAAATGAGCATGCGAACGCTTAGCCGACCAGCGAGTTAGGATGCGCAAGCTGGGGACCGAACGGGTGGTAGGTGGGTTAAAGCACATCTTCATATTTCTGCCATGCCAATGCCATTTTTATGGCCTGTAAATTCATACAATGGTCCCTTAAGCGTTCATGTGAAGTTTCATGGCATGACGACCCGTTTTCTTTTTTTCATGATTTTCAAAACTTTTTACGGTTTGGGAATTTTAAAATTTTTTTAGAAAGAGTTTTATCCCCAAATTTGGTAGAGGTGATCCTTGTATTTTTGTTGGCATGCACAAAAAAATTCACCTAAAAACTCAAAGTGGAGAAGATTTTGTGACCGTTTGAAAAAAGTGTCCCCATTTCAGACACTTTAATGGCTACTGGCAACAAACCTATAAAATCTCAAATGCTCTTTAAGGGGGTGTGAGTTCTCAAGGTTTGATGAGGGATAGGGGGCCAATATAAGGGCCAAGTACCAGCACCCATCACACATCATGTGCGCACACCCCTCAGCCCCCTCAGCCCCTCCAATCGTCGAAACCCCCAATGCCACCAGTTAGCCTCTTCGACGATGTTCTGACGATGGTGCCCCGGGCGAACAAAATGCGACACCAGTACATGCTCGAGCCCAGCATGTGCACTGTGGCTCAAAATCTTAGACTGGGAATGAACTCCGTATGCTTAGACAAGGAATGAACTCCGTATGCCTAAGCCAACCCACAAAACGAACGTACAGCCGCTCAGTCGACCGAAGAGGCAGAATACGCAAGTCGGGGATCAGCTCGGTCCCTCTCTGCAGGCTGCCATTCCTGCTGCCACAGCCTTTGGTCCGGTTGGGGCGTAGACATGGAATGAACTCCCTATACCTAAGCCAACCCATAAAACGGGTGTGCGGGCGCTCAGCCGGTCGAAGAGGCAGAATGCGCAAGCCGGGGATGGGCCTGGTTCCCCTGCATTCTGTCGATCCTGCTACCGTAACCCTCGATATGGTCTGATCTTAGACTAGGAATGAACTCCGTATGTTTAAACTGGGGATGAACTCCGTATGGTTAGACTGGGGATGAACTCCGTATGCCTAAGTCAACCCAAGAAACGAGCGTACGGGCACTCAGTTGACCAAAGAGGTCGATCAGAGAGGCTGAATGCACAAGCCGGGGATTAGCCTTGTCCCCTCGACGTGCTGCCGATCCTGCTATTGGTCTTCCTACCGCAACCCTCGGTCCAGTCCAATCTTAGACTGGGAATGAGCTCTGTATGCTTAGACATGGAATGAACTCCGTATGCCTAAGCCAACCAATGAAACGAGCGTGCGAGCACTCAACCGGCTAGAGAGGCATAATGAACAAGTCGGGGATTGACCCGGTCCCCCCTGCGTGCTGTTAATCCTGCTGCCGCAACCCTTGGTCCGATCCGATCTTAGACTTGGAATGAATTTCGTATGCCTAATTCAACCCACGAAATGAGCGTTCGGGCACTGAGTCGGCCAAAGAGGCATAATGCGCAAGCCGGGGATAGGCCCGATCCCCTTCTACGTGCTGTCAGTCTTGCTGCCACAACCTTCAGTTCTGCTAGGGCTTAGACATGGAATGAACTCCCTATGCCTAAGCCAACCCATGAAACGGGCGTGCGGGCACTCAGCCGGCCGGAGAGGCAGAATACGCAAGTTGAGGATCGACCCAATCCCCAATGCGTGCTACCGATCATTCTATCACAACCCTCAGTCCTATTCGATCTTAGACTGAGAATGAACTTCGTATGCTTAGACTGGGGATGAACTTCATATGCCTAAGTCAACCCACGAAACGAGCATGGGGACACTCAGTCGACTAGAGAGACAGGATGTGTAAGCTGGGGATCGAATGGGTGGTAGGTGGGTTCAAGGACATCTTCATATTTCTACCATGCCAATGCCATTTTTTGTGGCTTGTAAATTCATACAATGGTCCCCTACGCCTTCATGTGACGTTTTGAGGCAAGAAGACCTGTTTTCTATTTTTCATAAATTTTCAAACTTTTTATGGTTCGAGATTTTTTTAAATTTTTTTAGAAAGATTTTTGTCCCCAAATTTGGTAGAAAATATGCTTGTATTTTTGTTGGCATGCACAAAAAAATTCAGCTAAAAACTCATAGTGGAGAAGATTTTGTGACCGTTTGAAAAAAGTGTCCCCATTTCAGACACTTTAATGGCTACTGGCAGCAAACCTATGAAATCTCAAATGCTCTTTAAGGGGGTGTGAGTTCTCAAGGTTTGATGAGGGATAGGGGACCAATATAAGGGCCAAGTACCAGCACCCATCGCACATCATGTGCGCACACCCCCCGGCCCCCCCAATCGTCGGAACCCCCAATGCCGTTGGTTAGGCTCTCCGATGTTGCCCTGGCGATGGTGCCTGAGCCCAGCATGTGCACCGTGGCTTAAACTCTTAGACTGGGAATGAACTCCGTATGCTTAGATGTGGAATGAACTCCGTATGCCTAAGCCAACCCACGAAACGAGCATGCGGGCGTTCAAACGGTCGGAGAGGTAGAATGCGTAAGCTGGGGATCTGTCTGATCCCCCCTACGTGCTACCGATCCTGCTACCATAACCCTCAGTCCAGTTAGATCTTAGACTGGGAATAAACTCCTTATGCTTAGACTGGGGATGAACTCCGTATGCCTAAGTCAACCCATGAAACGAGTGTGCGGGCATTCAGCCAACCGGAGAGGTCAACCAGAGAGGCAGAATGCACAAGCCAGGGATTGGCCCGATCCCCCCTGCGTGTTGCCGATCCTGCTGCTGGTGCTATTGCCCCAACCCTAGGTTCGGTCCAATCTTAAGACTGGGAATGAACTCCGTATGCTTGACATGGAATGAACTCCGTATGCCTAAACCAACCCATGAAACGAGTGTGCAGGCGCTCAGCCGGTCGGAGAGGCAGAATGCGTAAGCTGGGGACCGACCCGATCCCTCCCTGCGTGCTATCGATCCTGCTATCGCAACCCTCGATCCAGTCTGATCTTAGACTGGGAATGAACTCCGTATACCTAAGTCAACCCATGAAATGAGCGTTTGGGCACTGAGCCGGTCCGAGAGGCATAATGCGCAGGTCGGGGATCGACCCAAACCCCCTCTATGTGCTGCCAGTCCCGCTGCCACAACAATTGGTCCAGCTAGAGCTTAGACATGGAATGAACTCTCTACACCTAAGCCAACCCATGAAACAGGGATGTGGGTGCTCAGCCGATCGGAGAGGCAGAATGCGCAAGCTAGGAATCGATCCGGTGCCCCGTACGTGCTGTTGATCCTACTGCTGCAACCCTCCGTCTGATCCGATCTTAGACTGGGAATGAACTTCATATGCTTAGACTGGGGATGAACTCCGTATACCTAAGCCAAACCATGAAACGAGCGTGCGGGTGCTCAGCCGGTTGGAAAGGTAGAATACACAAGCCAAGGATCGACCCGGTCCCCCCTACGTGCTGTCGATCCTGCTACTGGTCTTACTGTCGCAACCCTCGGTTTGGTCCGATCTTAGACTGGGAATGAACTCCGTATGCTTAGACGTGGAATGAACTCCGTATGCCTAAGCCAACCCACGAAATGAGCGTGTGGGCGCTCAGTTGGCCAGAAAGGTAGAATGCGTAAGCCGAGGACCGATCCGATCCCCCTACGTACTATCGATCCTGCTGTCGCAACCCTCGGTCTGATCCGATCTTAGACTGGGAATGAACTCCGTATGCCTAAGTCAACCCACGAAACGAACGTGCGGGCGCTGAGCCAGCCGGAGAGGCATAATCCGCAAGCCGGGGATCAGCCCGATCCCCCTCTGTGTGCTGCCGGTCCTGCTGCCACAACCCTTGGTCCGACTAGGGCTTAGATATGGAATGAACTCCCTATGCCTAAGCCAACCCACGAAATGGGTGTATGGGCGGGCCGGAGAGGCAGAATGCGCAAGTCGAGGATCGACTCGATCCCCCTACATGCTGTCGATCCTGCGCTGAAACCCTCAGTCCGATCCAATCTTAGACTGGGAATGAGCTCCGTATGCTTAGACTGGGGATGAACTCCGTATGCCTAAGTCAACCCATGAAACAAGTGTACGGGAGCTCAACCGGTCGAAGAGGTCGGTCAGAGAGGTAGAATACGCAAGTTGGGGATCAGCCAGATCCCCCCTTACGTGCTACCGATCCTATTGATGGTCCTACTGCTGCGACCCTCGATCTGGTTCGATCTTAGACTGAGAATGAACTCCGTATGCTTAGACATGGAATGAACCCCGTATGCCTAAGCCAACCCAGGAAACGAGCATGCGGGGTCTGGGTGCTGTCGATTCTGCTACCGTAACCCTCGGTCCAATCCGATCTTAGACTGGGAATAAACTCCGTATGCCTAAGACAACCCATGAAACGTGCGTTCGGGTGCTGAGTTGGCCGGAGAGGCATAATGCGCAAGCCAGGGATCGACCCGGTCCCCCTCTGCGTGCTATCGATCCCGCTGCCACAGCCCTCGGTTCGGTTGGGGCATAGACATGGACTGAACTCCCTATCCCTAAGCCAAGCCACGAAATGGGCATGCGGGCGCTCAGCCAGTCGGAGAGGCAGAATACGCAAGCAGGGGATCAGCCTGATCCCCCTGCGTGCTGCCGATCCTGCTGTCGCAACCTTCGGTCTGATCCGATCTTAGACTGGGAATGAACTCCGTATGCTTAGACTGGGGATGAACTCCGTATGCCTAAGTCAACCCACAAAATGAGCGTACGGGTGCCCAGCCAGTCGGAGAGGCATAATGCGTAAGCCAAGGATCGGCTTGGTCCCCCTTGCATCCTGCCGATCCTGTTGCTGCTCCTGCTGCCGCAACCCTCGGTCTGGTCCGATCTTAGACTGGGAATGAACTCCGTATGCTTAGACATGGAATGAACTCTGTATGCATAAGCCAACCCACGAAATGAGCGTGCGGGTGCTCAACCGATCGAAGAGGTAGAATGCACAAGCCGAGGATCGACCCGATCCCCCCTGTGTGCTGTCGATCCTACTACCGTAACCCTCGGTCTGATCCAATCTTAGACTGGGAATGAACTCCGTATGCCTAAGTCAACCCACGAAACGAGCGTTTGAGCGCTGAGCCGGCTGGAAAGGCATAATGCGCAAGCCGAGGATCGGCCCGATCCCCCTTTGTGTGATGTCGGTCCCGCTGCCACAACCCTCGATCCAGCTGGGGCTTAGACATGGAATGAACTCACTATGCCTAAGCCAACCCATAAAACGGGCGTGCAGGCGCTCAACCGATCGGAGAGGCAGAATGCACAAGCCAAGGATCATCCTAGTCCCCCTACGTGCTGTCGATCCTACTACCGTAACCCTCGTTTCGATCTGATCTTAGACTGGGAATGAACTCGGTATTCTTAGACTGGGGATGAACTCCATATGCCTAAGTCAACCCACGAAACGAGTGTGCAAGCACTCAGTCGGCCGAAGAGGCCGTCTGGAGAGGCATAATACGCAGGCTGGGGATTAGCCTGGTCCTCTTCTATGTACTACCGATCCCGCTGCCGTTCCTGCTACCACAACCCTCAATCCGGCTGGGGCTTAGACATGGAATGAACTCCCTATGCCTAAGCCAACCCATGAAATGGACGTACGGGTGCTCAGTCAGACGGAGAGGCAGAATGCGTAAGCTAGGGATAGTCCGGTCCCCCCTACGTGCTCCGATGATGCTCCAACGATGGTAGCCCAAGTGAAAAAAATGCGACACCAGCACATGCCTGAGCCCAGCATGTGTACCGTGGCTCAAACTCTTAGACTGGGAATGAACACTGTATGCTTAGACATGGAATGAACTCTGTATGCCTAAGCCAACTCATGAAACGAGCGTGTGGGCATTCAGCCAGCCAAAGAGACAAAATGCACAAGACGAACATTGGCCCGATCCCCTTCTGCGTGCTATCGGTCCCGTTGCACAACCCTCAGTCCGACTGTGGCTTAGACATGGAATGAACTCCCTATACCTAAGCCAACCCACGAAACGGGCGAGCGGGCGCTTAGCCGACCGGAGAGGCAGAATGCGCAAGCCGGGGATCGACCCGATCCCCCTTACGTGTTGTCGATCCTGCTACTGCAACCCTTGGTTTGGTTCGATCTTAGACTAAGAATGAACTCCGTATGCTTAGACTGAGGATTAACTCCATATGCCTAAGTCAACCCACGAAACGAGCGTTCAGGCGTTGAGTCGGCCGGAGAGGCATAATGCATAAGCCGAGGATCGGCCCGATCTCCCCTACGTGCTGTCGATCCTGCTGCCGTAACCCTTGGTTCGGTCCGATCTTAGACTGGGAATGAACTCCGTATGCTTAGACTGGGGATGAACTCTGTATGCCTAAGTCAACCCATTAAACGAGCGTACGGGCGCTCAACCGGCCGGAGAGGTAGGTCGGGGAGGCATAATGCATAAGCCGGGGATCAGCCCGATCCCGCTCTGTGTGCTGTCGATCTCGCTGCCGGTCCTACTACCACAACCCTCGGTCCAGTTAGGGCTTAGACATGGAATGAACTCCGTATGCCTAAGCCAACCCACGAAACGAGCGTGCGGGTGCTCAGCCGACCAGAAAGGCAGAATGCGTAAGCCGAGGATCGACCTGGTCCCCCCTGCGTGCTGCCGATCCTACTGCTGGTCCTACTACCGTAACCCTCGGTCTGGTCCAATCTTAGACTAGGAATGAACTCCGTATGCTTAGACATGGAATGAACTCCGTATGCCTAAGCCAACCCATGAAATGAGCATACGGGCACTCAACCGGTCGGAGAGGCAGAATGCGTAAGTCGGGGACCGACCCAATCCCCCCTACGTGCTGTCGATCCTGCTGTCATAACCCTTGATCTAGTCTGATCTTAGATTGGAAATGAAGTCCGTATGCCTAAGTCAACCCACGAAATGAGCGTACGGGCGTTGAGCCAGCCGGAGAGGCATAATGTGCAAGCCGAGGATCTACCCAATCCCCCTCTGTGTGCTGTCGGTCTCGTTGTCACAACCCTTGGTCCGACTGGGTCTTAGACATGGAATGAACTCCTTATGCCTAAGCCAACCCACGAAACGAGCGTGCGGGCGCTCAGCCGACCGAAGAGGCAGAATGCGCAAGCTGGGGATCGGCCCGGTCCCTCCTGCGTACTGTCGATCCTGCTGTCGCAACCCTCGGTTTGGTTCGATCTTAGACTAGGAATGAACTTCATATGCTTAGACTGGGGATGAACTCCGTATGGCTAAGTCAACCCATGAAACAAGCGTGCGGACGCTCAGCTGACCAGAAAGGCAGGATGCGCAAGCCGGGGATCAAACAGGTGGTAGGCGGGTTCAAGCAAATCTTTATATTTCTTCTATGCCAATGCCATTTTTATGACTTTTAAATTCAAACAATGGTCCCCTACACCTTCATGTGAAGTTTCGTGGCAAGACGACCCGTTTTCTATTTTTCATGATTTTTGAAACTTTTTACGGTTTGGGATTTTTTAAAATTATTTTAGAAAGAGTTTTGTCCCCAAATTTGGTAGAGGTTATACTCGTATTTTTATTGGCATGCACAAAAAAATTCAGCTAAAATTTCGAAATGGAGAAGATTTTATGACCGTTTGAAGAAAGTGTCCCCATTTCAGACACTTTAATGGCTACTGGCAGCAAACCTATAAAGTCTCAAATGCTCTTTAAAGGGGTGTGAGTTCTCGAGGTTTGATGAGGGATAGGGGGCCAATTTAAGGGCCAAGTGCCAGCACCCATCGCACATCATGTGCGCACACCCCCTGGGCCCCCCAATCGCCAGAACCCCCAATGCTGCCGGTTAGGCTTTCCGGCGATGCTCCGACGATAGTGCCACGAGCGAAAAAAATGTGGCACCAGCACATGATTGAGCCCAGCATGTGCACCGTGGCTCAAACTCTTAGACTGGGAATGAACTCCGTATGCATAGACATGGAATGAACTCCGTATGCCTAAGCCAACCCATGGAACGAGTGTGCGAGCGCTCAATCGGTAGGAGAGGCAGAATGTGCAAGCCGAGGATCAACCCGATCCCCCTCTGCATGCTGCTGATCCTACTACCACAACCCTCGGTCCAGTTGAGGCATAGACATCGAATGAACTCCCTATGCCTATGCTTAAGTCAACCCACAAAAAGAGCGTGTAGGCGCTGAGCCGGTCGGAGAGGCATAGTGCGCAAGCAGAGGATCGACCTGATCCCCCTTTGTGTGCTGTCGATCCCACTGCCACAACCCTCGATCCGACTGGGGCTTAGACATGGAATGAACTCCCTATGCCAAAGCCAACCCACGAAACGGGCATGCGGGCCCTCCGTCGGTCGGAGAGGCAGAATGCGTAACCTAAGGATCGGCCCGGTCCCCCCTGTGTGCTCCGAGGATGCTCCAGCAATGGTGCCCCGAGCGAAAGAAATGCGGCACCAGCACATGCCTCAGCCCAGCATATGCACCGTGGCTCAAACTCTTAGACCGGGAATGAACTCCGTATGCTTAGACATGGAATGAACTCCGTATGCCTAAGCCAACCCATGAAATGAGCGTGCGGGTGCTCAGCCGGCCGGAGAGGCAGAATGCGCAAGCCGGGGATTGATCCGATCCCCCCTACATTCTACCGATCCTGCTGCCACATCTCTTGGTCCAGTTCGATCTTAGGCTAGGAATGAACTCTGTATGCTTAGACTGGGGATGAACTCCGTATGCCTAAGTCAACCCATAAAACGAGCGTGCGGTCGCTCAACCGACCAGAGAGGTAAGCCGAAGAGGTAGAATGTGCATGCAGGGGATCGGCCCGATCCACCCTGCGTGCTGCAGATCCTGCTACGGTAACCCTCGGTCCGATCCGATCTTAGACTGGGAATGAACTTCGTATGCTTAGACATGGAATGAACTCTGTATGCCTAAGCCAACCCACGAAACGAGTGTACGGGTGCTCAGCCGATTGGAGAGGTAGAATGTACAAGCCAGGGACCAGCCCGGTCCCCTCCTGTGTGCTGTCGATCCTGCTGCTGCAACACTCGGTCCGGTCCGATCTTAGACTGGGAATGAACTCCGTATGCCTAAGTCAACCCTTGAAACGAGCGTTCGGGCGCTAAGCCAATCGGAGAGGCATAATGTGCAAGCCGAGGATTGGCCTGGTCCCTCTCTGCATGATGTCGGTCCTGCTACCACAACCCTTGGTCCAGCTATGGCTTACACATGGAATGAACTCCCTATGCCTAAGCCAACCCATGAAACGGGCGTGTGGGCACCCAGCCGGCCGGAGATCCCGACTGAAGAGGCATAATGCGCAAGTCGGGGATCAACTTGATCCCCCTTTGTGGGTTACCGATCCCGTTGCTGGTCCTGCTACCACAACCCTCGGTCCGACTGGGGCTTAGACATGGAATGAACTCTGTATGCCTAAGCCAACCCACGAAACGAGCGTGCGGGCGCTAAGCCGACCGGAGAGGCAGAATACGTAAGCCAGGGACCAGCCCTGTCCCCTTCTACGTGCTATCAATCCTACTGCCACAACACTCGGTCCGATCCGATCTTAGACTGTGAATGAAATCTGTATGCCTAAGTTAACCCACGAAACGAGCGTTCGGGCGCTGAGCCAGTCGGAGAGGCAAAATGCGTAAGCCGAGGATCGGCCTAGTCCCCCTCTGCATGATGTCGGTCCCGCTGCCACAACCCTCGGTCCAGCTGGGGGTTAGACATGGAAAAAATGCCCTATGCCTAAGCCAACCCATGAAACAGGCGTGTGGGCGCTCAGTCGGCCAGAAATGCCAACCGAAAAGGCATATTGCGCAAGTCGGGGATCAGCTCGGTCCCCTTTTGCGGGCTGTCGATCCCACTGCTGGTCTTGCTGCCATAACCGTCGGTCCGACTGGGGCTTAGACATGGAATGAACTCCGTATGCCTAAGCCAACCCACGAAATGAGCATACGGGCGCTCAACTGACTGGAGAGGCAGAATGTGCAAGCCGGGGATCGGCTCGATCCCCCACTGCGTGCTATCGATCCTTCTGCTGGTCCTGCTATCGTAACCCTCGGTCCTGTCCGATCTTAGATTGGGAATGAACACCGTATGCTTAGACATGGAATGAACTCCGTATGCCTAAGCCAACCCACGAAACGAGCGTACGGGCGCTCAGCCGACCGGAGAGGTAGAATACACAAGCTGGGGACCGATTCAATCCCCCCTGCGTGCTGTCAATCTTGCTACCACAACCCTCGGTTCGATCCGATCTTAGACTGGGAATGAACTCCGTATGCCTAAGTCAACCCACGAAACGAGTGTACAGGTGCTGAGCCGACGGGAGGGGTGTAACGCGCAAGCTGGGGATTGGCGTGAACCCCCTCTGCTTGCTGTCGATCCTGGTGCCACAACCCTCGGTTCGGCTGGGGCCTAGACATGGAATGAACTCCCTATGCCTAAGCCAACCCACGAAACAGGAGTGCGGGCGCTCAGCCGGGGATCGGTTCGGTCCCTCCTGCATGCTGTCGATCCTACTGCCGTCACCCTCGGTCTGGTCTGATCTTAGATTGGGAATGAACTCTGTATGCTTAGACTGGGGATGAAATCTGTATGCCTAAGTCAACGCACGAAACGAGCGTACGGACGCTCAGCCGACCAGAGAGACAGGATGTGCAAGCCGAGGATCGAATGGGTGGTAGGTGGGTTCAAGCACATCTTCATATTTTTGTCATGCCAATGCCATTTTTATGGCTTGTAAATTCATTAAATGGTCCCCTACGCCTTGATGTTAAGTTTCGTGGCAAGACGACCCATTTTCTATTTTTCACGATTTTTGAAACTTTTTGCGGTTCGAGATTTTTTAAAATTTTTTTAGATGGGGTTTTGTCCCCAAATTTGGTAGAGGTGATCGTTGTACTTTTGTTGGCATGCACAAAAAAATTTAGATAAAAACTTGAAGTGGAGAAGATTTTGTGACAGTTTGAAAAAAGTGTCCCTATTTCTGACACTTTAATGGCTACTGCTAGGAAACCTATAAAATCTCAAATGCTCTTTAAGGGGGTGTGTGTTCTCAAGGTTTGATGAGGGATAGGGGGCCAATATAAGGGCAAAGTATGAGCAGCCTTCACACATCATGTGCGCACACCCCTCAGCCCCCCCAATCGCCAGAACCCCCAATGTCGCCGGTTAGGCTCTCCGCTGATGCTCCGACGACGCTCCGGCGATGGTGCCCCGAGCAAAAAAATTGTGGCACCAACACATGCCCGAGCCTAGCATGTGCACCGTGGCTCAAAATCTTAGACTAGGAATGAACTCCGTATGCCTAGACATGGAATGAACTCCGTATGCCGAAGCCAATTCATGAAATAAGCGTGCGGGCGCTCAGCCAACCAAAGAGGCAGAATGCACAAGTCGAGGATCGGCTCGGTCCCCCCTGCATGCTGTCGATCCTGTTACTAGTCCTGCTACCGTAACCCTCGGTTTGGTCTGATCTTAGACTAGGAATGAACTTCGTATGCTTAGACATGGAATGAACTCCGTATGCCTAAGCCAACCCATGAACGAGCGTACGGGCGCTCAACCGACCGGAGAGGCAGAATGCACAAGTCGGGGATTGACCCGGTTCCCCCTTGTATGCTGTCGATCTTGCTGCTGCAACCCTCAATCCGGTCCGATCTTAGATTGGGAATAAACTCCGTATGCCTAAGTCATCCCACGAAACGAACGTACGGGCGCTGAGGCAGCCAGAGAGGCATAATGCACAAGCCGGGGATCGGCCCGATCCCCTTCTGCATGCTGCCGGTGCTGCTACCCCAACCCTCGATCTGGCTGGGGCTTAGGCATGGAATGAACTCCCTAGGCCTAAGCCAACCCATGAAATGGGCGTGCGGGCACTCAACTGGTCGAAGAGGCAAAATGCACAAGCCATGGATCAGCCCGGTCCTCCCTACATGCTACCGATCCTGCTGTCGCTACCTTCGGTCTGGTTCGATCTTTGATTGGGAATAAACTCCATATGCTTAGACTAGGGATGAACTCCGTATGCCTAAGTCAACCCATGAAATGAGCGGGCGGGTGCTTAGCTGGCCGAAGAGGCTGGCCGGAGAGGCAGAATACGTAAGTCGAGGATCGACCCGATCCCCCCTACATGTTGTCAATCCTGTTGCTGGTTCTACTGTTGCAACCCTCGGTCCGGTCTGATCTTAGACTGGGAATGAACTCCATATGCTTAGACATGGAGTGAACTCCGTATGGCTAAGCCTACCCATAAAACGAGCGTACGGGTGCTCAGCCGGCCAGAGAGGCAGAATTTACAAGTCGGGGACTGGCCTGGTCCCCCCTGCGTGCTATCAATCCTGCTGCCGCAAACCCTCGGTCCAGTCTGTTCTTAGATTGAATGAACTCCGTATGCCTAAGTCAACCCATGAAATGAACGTTCGGGTGATGAGCCCATCGGAGAGGCATAATGCGCAAGCCGGGGATCGGCTCAGTCCCCCTTACGTGCTACCAGTCCCGCTGCCACAACCCTCGATCCGGCTGAGGCTTAGACATGGAATGAACTCCCTATGCCTAAGCCAACCCATGAAACAGGCGTGCGGGCGCTCAGCTGGCCGGAGAGGCAGAATGCGCAAGCCGCGGATCAACCCGGTCCCCCCTACGTGCTGCCGATCCTGCTACCGCAACCCTCGATATGGTTCGATCTTAGACTGGGAATCAACTCCGTATGCTTAGACATGGAATGAACTCTGTATGCAAAGGTTAAACCACGAAACGAGCATGCGGGCACGGAGCCGGCCGAAGAGGCATAATGCACAAGTCGGGGATCGGCCCGATCCCCCTCTACGTGTTGCAGGTCTCGCTGCCATAACCCTTGGTCCAGCTGGGGCTTAGACATCGAATGAACTCCCTATGCCTAAGCCAACCCATGAAACGAGCGTACGGGCGCTCAGTCGGCCAGAGAGGCAGAATGTGCAAGCCAGAGATCGGCCCAGTCCCCCCTGCGTGCTGTCGATCCTGCTGTCGCAACCCTTGATCCAGTTCGATCTTAGACTGGGAATGAACTTCATATTCTTAGATTGGGGATGAACTCCGTATGCCTAAGTCAACCCATGAAACGAGCGTGCGGGCGCTCAGTCGGCCAGAGAGGCATAATGCGCAAGCCGGGGATCAGCCCGATCCCTCTCTGCATGCTGCTGATCCCCCTGCCGATCCTGCTGCCACAACCCTCGGTCTAGCTGGGCCTTAGACATAGAATGAACTCCGTATGGCTAAGCCAACCCACAAAACGAGTGTGCGGGTGCTTAACCGGTTGAAGTGGCAGAATGCTTAACCCAGGGATCGACCTGATCCCCCCTGCGTGCTACCGATCCTACTGCTGGTCCTGCTGTTGCAACCTTCGATTCGATCCGATCTTATACTGGGAATGAGCTCCGTATGCTTAGACATGGAATGAACTTTGTATGCCTAAGCCAACCCATGAAACGAGCGTGCGGGCGCTCAGCCTCCTGGAGAGGCAAAATGCACAAGCAGGGGATCGGTCCGATCCCTCCCCGCGTGCTGTCAATCTTGCTGTTGCAACCCTCGGTTCGGTTTGATCTTAGACTGGGAATGAATTCCGTATGCCTAAGCCAACCCACAAAATGAGCGTGCGGGCGCTGAACTGGTCGGAGAGGTAGAATGCGCAAGCTGGGAATCGGCCTGGTCCCCCCTGCGTGCTGTCGATCCTGCTACTACAACCCTCGATTTGGTCTGATCTTTATACTGGGAATGAACTTCGTATCCTTAGACATGGAATGAACTCCGTATGCCTAAGCCAACCCATGAAACGAGCATGCAAGCACTGAGTCGGCTGGAGAGGCATAATGCGCAAGCCGGGGATTGGCCCAATCCCCCTCTGCGTGCTGCCGCTCCCACTGCCACAACCTTCAGTCCGGCAGGGGCTTAGACATGGAACGAAATGGGCATGCAGGCGCTCAGCCAGCCGGAGAGGCAGAATGCGTAAGCCAGGGATCAGCTCGGTCCCCCCTGCGTGCTGTCGATCCTGCTGCCGCAACCCTCCGTTCGGTTCAATCTTAGACTGGGAATGAACTCCTTATGCTTAGACATGGAATGAACTCCTTATGCCTAAGCTAAGCCACGAAATGAATGTGCGGGCGCTCAGCCGGTCGGAGAGGCAGAATGCGCAAGCTGGGGATCGGCTCGGTCCCTCCTACGTGCTATCGATCTTGCTGCCGCCACCCTCGGTCCAGTCTGATCTTAGACTGGGAATGAACTCCGTATGCTTAGACTGGGGATGAACTCCGTATGCCTAAGTCAACCCACAAAATGAGCATCGGGCTCTCAGCCGACCAGAGAGGTAGGATGCGCAAGCCGACGATCCAACAGGTGGTAGGTGGGTTCAAGCACATTTTCATATTTCTGCCATGCCAACACCATTTTTATGGCTTGTAAATTCATACAGTGGCCCCCTAAGCCTTCATGTGAAGTTTCTTGGCAAGACGACCCGTTTTCTATTTTTCACGATTTTTGAAACTTTTTACGGCTCATGATTTTTTAAAATTTTTTTAGAAAGAATTTTGTGCCCAAATTTGGTAGAGGTGATCCTTGTATTTTTTTTGGCATGCATAAAAAAATCAGCTAAAAACTCGAAGTGGAGAAGATTTTGCGACCATTTGAAAAAAGTGTCCCCATTTCAGACACTTTAATGGCTACTGGCAGCAAACCTATAAAATCTCAAATGCTCTTTAAGGGGGTGTGAGTTCTCGAGGTTTGATGAGGGATAGGGGCCAATATAAGGGCCGTGTACTAGCACCCATCACACATCATGTACGCACACCCCCCGGCCCCCCCAATCGTCGGAACCCCTGTTGCCACCGGTTAGGCTCTCTGACGATACTCCGACGATGGTGCCCCAGGTGAAAAAAATGTGGCACCAGCACATGCCGGAGCCCAGCATGTGCATCGTGGCTCAAAATCTTAGACTGGGAATTAACTCTGTATGCTTAGACATGGAATGAACTCCGTATGCCTAAGCCAACCCACGAAACAAGTGTGCGGGCGCTCAACCAGTCGGAGAGGTAGAATGCGCAAGTCAGGGATCAGCTCAGTGCCCCCCAACGTGTTATCGATCCTGCTACCGTAACCTTCGTTCTGGTCTAATCTTATACTGGGAATGAACTTCGTATACATAAGTCAACCTACGAAACGAGTGTGCAGGAGCTGAGCAGACCGAAGAGGCATAATACGTATGCCAGGGATCAGCCCGGTCCTCCTCTACGTGCTACCGATCCCGTTGCCTAATCCTCGGTCCGACTGGGGCTTAGACTAGGAATGAACTCCCTATGCCTAAGCCAACCCACGAAAGGGGTGTGCGGGCGCTCAGCCAGCCGGAGAGGCAGACTGTGCAAGTCGAGGATCGGCCTGGTCCCCCCTGCGTGCTTCTGATCCTGCTACCGCAACCCTCGGTCTGGTCTGATCTTAGGCTGGGAATGAACTCCGTATGCCTAAGTCAACCCATCAAACGAGCGTGCGGGCGCTCATTCAGTCGGAAAGGCATAATACGCAAGCTGGGGATTAGCCCGGTCCCCCTCTGCATGCTGTCAATCCTACTGCCACAACCCTCGGTCCAGCTGGGGCTTAGACATGGAATGAACTCCGTATGCCTAAGCCAATCCATGAAACGAGCGTGAGGGCGCTCAGCCGACCAGAGAGGTAGAATGCGCAAGCCAGGGATCGGCCCAGTCCCCCCTGCGTGCTGTCGATCCTACTGCCGCAACCCTCTATCCGGTCCGATCTTAGACTGGGAATGAACTCCGTATGCTTAGACATGGAATTAACTTCGTATGCCTAAACCAACCCACGAAACGAGCGCGCGGGTGCTCAGCTGACCGGAGAGGCAGAATGCATAAGTCGGGGATCGACTCGATCCCCCCTACGTACTGTCGATCCTGCTACCGTAACCCTCGGTTCGGTTCAATCTTAGACTAGGAATGAACTCCGTATGCCTAAATCAACTCACGAAACGAGCGTGCGGGCGCTGAGCCGGCCTGAGAGCCATAATGCACAAGCTGGGGAGCGACCCGATCCCCCTCTGCGTGCTACCGGTCCTACTGCCACAACCCTCGGTCTGGCTGGGGCTTAGACATGGAATGAACTTCGTATGCCTAAGCCAACCCACGAAACGAGCGTGCGGGCACTCAGTCGACCAGAGAGGCAGGATGTGCAAGCCGGGGATTGAACGGGTGGTAAGTGGGTTCATGCACATCTTCATATTTCTACCATGCCAATGCCATTTTTATGGCTTGTAAATTCAAACAATGGTCCCCTAAGCCTTCATGTGAAGTTTCGTGGCAAGACGACCCGTTTTCTATTTTTCATGATTTTGGAAACTTTTTACGGTTCAAGATTTTTTAAAATTTTGTTAGAAAGAGTTTTGTAACCAAATTTGGTAGAGGTGATCCTTGTATTTTTGTTGGCATGCATAAAAACATTCAGCTAAAAACTCGAAGTGGAGAAGAATTTGTGACCATTTGAAAAAAGTGTCCGCATTTCAGACACTTTAATGGCTACTGGCAGCAAACCTATAAAATCTCAAATGCTCTTTAAGGGGGTGTGAGTTCTCGAGGTTTGATAAGAGATAGAGGGCCAATATAAGGGCTAAGTACCAACACCCATCACACAACATGTGCACACACCCCCTCGGACCCCCTAATCGTCGAAACCCCCAATGCCGTCGATTAGGCTCTCCAACGATGCTCCGATGATGGTGCCTCGGGCAAAAAAAATGCGGCCCCAACACATGCCCGAGCCCAGCATGTGCACCGTGGCTCAAAATCTTAGACTGGGAATGAACTCTATATGCTTAGGCATGGAATGAACTCCATAAGCCTAAGCCAACCCACGAAATGAGCATGCGGGCACTCAGCCAACCGGAGAGGCAGAATGTGCAAGCCAGGGATCGACTCGGTCCCCCCTGCGTGCTGTGGATCCTGTTGCCGCAACCCTTGGTTCAATTTGATCTTAGACTATGAATGAACTTCGTATGCATAAGTCAACACATGAAATGAGTGTGCGGGCGTTGAGCCGACCGAAGAGGCATAATGCGTAAATCGAGGATCAACCCGGTCCCCCTCTGCGTGCTATCGATCCCACTGCCACAACCTTCGGTTCGACTGGGGCTTAGACATGGAATGAACTCCCTATGCCTAAGCCAACCCATGAAACAAGCGTGCAGGTGCTCAGCCGATCGGAGAGGTAGAATGCATAAGTCAGGGATCGACTCGGTCCCCCCTACATGCTGCCGATCCTGCTGTCGGAGCCCTCCGTCCGGTCTGATCTTAGACTGGGAATGAACTGCATATGCTTAGACTAGGGATGAACTCTGTATGCCTAAGTCAACCCACGAAATGAGCGTACGAGCGATCAGCCAGCCGAAGAGGTCGATCGAAGTAGCATAATACGTAAGCCAAGGATCAGCCCGGTCCCCCTCTACGTGATGCTGATCCCGCTGCTGGTCTTCCTACCACAACCCTCGGTCCGGCTAGGGCTTAGACATGGAATGAACTTCGTATGGCTAAGCCAACCCACGAAATGAGCAGCGGGTGCTCAGTCGGCCAGACAGCCTAAATGCGCAAGTCGGGGATTGACCAGATCCTCTCTGCGTGCTGACGATCCTGTTACTGGTCCTGCTGTCGTAACCCTCGGTCCGGTCTGATTTTAGACTGGGAATGAACTCCGTATGCTTAAGTCAACCCATGAAATGAGCGTGTGGGCGTTAAGCTGGCCAAAGAGGCATAATGTGCAAGGCAGGGATCGACCCGGTCCCCCTATGCGTGCTATCGGTCCCACTGCCACAACCCTCTATCCGACTGGGGCTTAGACATGGAATGAACTCCCTACGCCTCAGCCAACCCACAAAATGGGTGTGCAGGCACTCAGCTGGTCGGAGAGGTAGAATACGCAAGTCGAGGATCGATCCGGTCCCTTCCTGCATCCTGTCGATCCTGCTGCTGGTCCTGCTACCGTAACCCTCGGTCCGGTTCGATCTTAGACTGGGAATGAACTCTGAATGCTTAGACATGGAATAAACTCTGTATGCCTAAGCTAACCCATGAAATGAGCGTGCGGGTACTCAATCGACCGGAGAGGCAGAATGCATAAGCTAAGGATTGACCCGGTCTCCCCTACATGTTATTGATCCTGCTACCGGAACCCTCAGTCTGGTCCGATCTTAGACTGGGAATGAACTTCGTATGCTTAGACATGGAATGAACTCCATATGCCTAGGCCAACCCACGAAACGAGCATGCGAGCGCTCAGCTAGTCGGAGAGGCTGGTCGGAGAGGCATAATGCGCAAGCTGGGGATCAGCCTGATCCCCCTCTGCGCGCTGCTGATGCCGCTATCGGTCCTATTGCTAGAACTATTGGTCCGACTGGGGCTTAGACACGGAATGAACTCCGTATGCCTAAGCCAACCCACGAAATGAGCGTGCGGGTGCTTAATCGATCAGAGAGGCAGAATGCACAAGCCGGGGATCGGCTCTGTACCCTCCTGCGTGCTGCCGATCCTGCTGCCGTAACCCTCGATCCGGTCCGATCTTAGACTGGGAATTAACTCCATATACCTTATACATGGAATGAACTCCGTATACCTAAGCCAACCAACGAAATGAGCGTGCGGGGGCTCAACCGACCGGAGAGGTAGAATGCATAAGCCGAGGATCGACTCACCCCCCCTGCATGCTATTGATCCTACTGTGCAACCCTTAGTCTGGTCTGATCGTAGACTGGGAATGAACTCCGTATGCCTAAGTCAACCCACAAAATGAGCGTGCGGGCGTTGAGCCAGCCAGAGAGGCATAATACGCAAGCTGGGGATCGCCCCGATCCCCCTTTGCATGCTGCCGGTCTCACTGCCACAACCCTCGGTCCGACTGGGGCTTAGACATGGAATGAACTCCTTATGCCTAAGCCAACACACGAAACGGGTGTGCGGGCGCTCAGCCGGCCGGGGAGGCAGAATGCGTAAGCCAGGGATTGTCTCGATCCCCCCTGCGTGCTGCCGATCCTGCTGTCACAACCCTCAGTCTGGTCCGATCTTAGACTGGGAATGAACTCCGTATGCTTAGACTGGGGATGAACTCCGTATGCCTAAGTCAACCCATGAAACGAGCGTGTAGGTGCTCAGCCGACCAGAGAGGTAGGATGCGCAAGGCGGGGATCGAACGGGTGGTAGGTGGGTTCAAGCACGTCTTCATATTTTTGCAATGCCAATGCCATTTTTATGGCGTGTAAATTCATACATTGGTCCCCTAAGCCTTCATGTGAAGTTTCTTGGCAAGATGACCCGTTTCTATTTTTCACGATTTTTGAAACTTTTTATGGTTCGAGATTTTTTAAAACTTTTTTAGAAAGAGTTTTGTCCCCAAATTTGGTAGAGGTCATCCCTGTATTTTTTTTGGCATGCACAAAAAAAATTCAGCTAAAAACTCGAAGTGGAGAAGATTTTGTGACCATTTGAAAAAAGTGTCCCCATTACAGACACTTTAAAGGCTACTGGCAGCAAACCTATAAAATCTAAACTGCTCTTTAAAGGGGTGTGAGTTCTCGAGGTTTGATGAGGGATAGGGGCCCAATATAAGGGCCACGTACCAGCACCCATCGCACATCATGTGCGCACACCCCCCGACCCCCCTAATCGTCGGAACCCCCAACGCCACTGGTTAGGCTCTCCGACGATGCTCCGACGATGCTCCGATGATGGTGCCCCAGGCGAAACAAATACGGTAGCAGCACATGCTCGAGCCCAGCATGTGCACCGTGGCTCAAAATTTTAGACTGGGAATGAACTCTGTATGCTTAAACATGGAATGAATTCCGTATGCCTAAGCCAACCCATGAAACGAGCGTGCGGGCGCTCAGCCGACCAGAGAGGAAGAATGCGTAAGCCAGGGATCAGCTCAATCCCCCCTATGTGCTACCAATCCTGCTTTCACAACCCTCGGTCCAGTCCGATCTTAGACTGGGAATGAACTCCGTACGCATAAGTTAACCCACGAAACGCGTATGAGGGCACTGAGCCGGCCGAAAAGGCATACTGTGCAAGTCAGGGATCGGCCCAGTCCCCCTCTGCGTGCTACCGGTCCCGCTGCCACAACCCTCGGTCCGACTGGGGCTTAGACATGGAATGAACACCCTATGCCTAAGCCAACCCATGGAATGGGCGTGCGGGCGCTCAGTCGACCGGAGAGGCAGAATGTGCAAGCCGGGGATCGACCCGGTCCCCCTTGCATGCTGCCGCTCCTGCTGCTCGTCCTGCTGCCGTAACCCTCGGTCCGATTCGATCTTAGACTGGGAATGAACTCCGTATGCTTAGACATGGAATGAACTCCATATGCCAAAGCCAACCCACGAAACGAGCTTGCTAGCGCTCAACCGATCGGAGAGGTAGAATGCGCAAGCCGGGGATCGGCTCGATCCCTCACTGCATGCTGTCGATCCTGCTACTGGTACTGCTACCGCAACCCTCGGTCCGGTCCAATCTTAGACTGGGAATGAACTCCGTATGCCTAAGGCAACCCATGAAACGAGCGTACGGGTGCTCAGCTAGTCAGAGAGGTAGAATGCACAAGCCGGGGACCGGCCCGATCCCCCCTGCGTGCTGTCGATCCTACTACTGCAACCCTCAGTCCGGTCTGATCTTAGACTAGGAATGAACTCTGTATGCCTAAGTCAACCCACGAAACGAGTGTGCGGGCACTGAGTCAGCTGGAGAGGCATAATGCGTAAGCCGAGGATCGGTTTAGTCCCCCTCTGCGTGCTACTAGTCCCGCTGCCACAACCTTCAGCCCGACTGGGGTTTAGTCATGGAATGAACTCCCTATTTCTAAGCCAACCCATGAAACGGGCATGCGGGCGCTCAGCCGATCGGAAAGGCAGAATGTGCAAGCTGGGGATCGGCCCAGTCCCCTCTATGTGCTACTGATCCTGCTGCCATAACCCTCGATCCGGTCTGATCTTAGACTGGGAATGAACTCCGTATGCTTAGACTGGGGATGAACTCTGTATGCCTAAGTCAACCCATGAAACGAGCATACAGGTACTCAACCGGTCAGAGAGGCCGATCAGAAAGGCAGAAAATGCAAGCTGAGGATTAGCCCGGTCCCCCCTGTGTGCTGTCAATCCTATTGTCGCAACCCTCAGTCTGGTTTGATCTTAGACTAGGAATGAACTCCGTATGCTTAGACATGGAATGACCTCCATATGCCTAAGCCAACCCACAAAACGAGCGTACAGGCGCTCAGCCGGTCGGAGAGGCAGAATGTGCAAGTCAGGTACAGCCCAATCCTTCCCTGCGTGCTATCGATCCTGCTACCGCAACCCTCGGTCCGATCCGATCTTAGACTGGGGATGAACTCTGTATGCCTAAGTCAACCCACGAAATGAGCGTACGGGCGCTCAGCAGACAAGAGAGGCAGGATGTGCAAGCCGGGGATCGAACGGGTGGTAGGTGGTTTCAAGCACATCTTCATATTTCTGCTGTGCCAATGCCATTTTTATGGCATGTAAATTCATATAATGGTCCCCTAAGCCTTCATGTGAAGTTTTGTGGCAAGACGACCCATTTTCTATTTTTCATGATTTTTGAAACTTTTTACAGTTCAAGATTTTTTTAACTTTTTTTGGAAAGCGTTTTGTTCCCAAATTTGGTATAGGTGATCCTTGTAATTTTTTTGGCATGCACAAAAAAATTCAGCTAAAAACTCAAAGTGGAGAAGATTTTGTGACCGTTTGAAAAAAGTGTCCTTATTTTAGACACTTTAATGGCTACTTGCAGCAAACCTATAAACTCTCAAATGCTCTTTAAAGGGGTGTGAGTTCTCAAGGTTTGATGAGGGATAGGGGGCCAATATAAGGGCCAAGTGTCAAACCCTGGGTGGCCGTGCCAGGCACATCAGGCACACCAGCAGGCAAGCCAGAGGTTGAGGCCTGCAGACCAGGCGTGCTGGCGGGTATCTGCACGTAAAGCCTAGCGTGCTGCCGATCTTGCTGTCGTAACCCTCGGTCTGATCCAATCTTAGACTGGGAATGAACTCCGTATGCTTAGATTGGGGATGAACTTCGTATGCCTAAGTCAATCGATGAAACTAGCATGCGGGTGCTCAGCCGACCAAAGAGGTCGGTCGGAGAGGCATAATGCGCAAGCTGGGGATCAGCCCGGTCCCTCTCTGCATGCTGTCGATCCCGCTGCCAGTCCTGCTACTACAACCCTTGATCCTGCTGGGGCTTAGACATGGAATGAACTTTGTATGCCTAAGCTAACCCACGAAACGAGCATGTGGGCGCTCAGCCGATCAAATAGGCAGAATGTGCAAGCCAAGGATCGGCCCGGTCCCCCCGCCGTGCTATCTATCCTGCGGTTGGTCTTGCTACCGCAACCCTCAGTCCGGTCTGATCTTAGACTAGGAATGAGCTCCTATTCTTAGACATGGAATAAACTCCGTATGCCTAAGCCAACCCACGAAACGAGCGCTCAGTCGGCCGGAGAGGCAGAATGCACAAGCCGGGGATCGACCCGATCCCCCCTGTGTGCTGTTGATCCTGCTATCGTAACCCTTGGTCTGGTCTGATCTTAGACTAGGAATGAACTTCGTATGCCTAAGTCAACCCATGAAATGAGCGTGCAGGTGCTGAGCCGACCGGAGAGGCATAATGCGCAAGCCGGAGATAGGCCCGGTCCCCCTCTACGTGCTGCCGGTCCCGCTGCTACAACCCTCTGTCCGGCTGCGGCTTAGACATTAAATGAACTCCCTATGCCTAAGCCAACCCACGAAATGGGCGTGCGGGCGCTCAGCCGGTCAGAGAGGCAGAATGCGTAAGCCGGGGATTGGCCTGGTCCCCCCTGCGTACTGTCGATCCTGCTGCCGCAACCCTCGGTCTGGTTTTATCTTACACTAGGAATGAACTCTGTATGCTTAGACTAGGGATGAACTCCGTAAGCCTAAGTCATCCCACAAAACGAGTGTGTGGGCGCTCAGCCGACCAGAGAGGTAGGATGCGCAAACCGGGGATCGAAAGAGTGGTAGGTGGGTTCAAGCACATCTTCATATTTCTACCATGCCAATGCCATTTTTATGGCTTGTAAATTCATACAATGGTCCCCTAAGCCTTCATGTGAAGTTTCATGGCAAGACGACCCATTTTCTATTTTTCGTGATTTTTGAAACATTTTGTAGTTCAGGATTTTTTAAACATTTTTTAGAAAGAGTTTTGTCCCCAAATTTGGTATAGGTGATCCTTTTTATTTTTTTTTGGCATGCACAAAAAAATTCAGCTAAAAACTCGAAGTGGAGAAGATTTTGTGACCGTTTGAAAAAAGTGTCCCCATTTCAGACACTTTAATGGCTATTGGCAGCAAACCTATAAAATCTCAAATGCTCTTTAAGGGGGTGTGAGTTCTCGAGGTTTGAGGAGGGATAGGGGGCCAATATAAGGGTCAAGTGTCATGCCCTGGGCAGGCAAGCGAGGCACATCCGGTGCACCAGCAGGCGAGCCAAAGGTTGAGGCCCGCAGACCAGGCGTGCTAGCGGGTATCTGCACGCAAAGCGTAGCAAACGAGTTCAGAACTCCCGCCCAACTTGAAGGCCAGCCCGTGAGACCAAGGCCTAGCATACAAGCTGCCTGCACCATATCCAAAAGGGCCCAAGGTGCTGGACATGCAAGGGAAGCTTCTGAAAGCAGGCAGGATCAGCAGCAGCATCCTGGCATATTTGGTTGACCCTGAAAATCAGGAGTTAGCATCTTGATTGATTGCCATTAAGTGTAAGCTGGAGCCTCAACTACAAATAGAGGGCTGCTCCTCCCTCATTTGTACACCATCAAACACTTTTGCTTCAGTGAATACAAGAGCATTTCCAGAATTTTGCCTTCTTATCCTGTTTCTCTTTAACTTGCATAATCAGCCCTTCCTATTGTTCTAGTGCCCCTACGCTTGTGTTTTAGGCTGACTTAGGCATAAAGGAGGAGATTCCAAGCCTAAGGCCACACGGTTTCTGAGTCTAAGGTCGGAGCCCGTGACAGTTGGTATCAGAGCAAGTTCGATTCTGCGTGTTTGTGTTATGCAGGTTAGAGGAGATGGCCTCCCAAAGTGACACTGCTAACCAACAACTAGAGGCCTAGGAGCATGGGCATGGAAGAGGGAAGAAAGCCAGTTGTAGAGATATCTGGTCTACCATGGACGGTAGGCTAGCCAAGGTGGAGGTGACCATGGGCGACATGGGGGAGAAGCTTGAAGGGGTAGAGACTCATATTGCATCGCTAGACTCCATAGGGGAAGAGATCCAAAGTGAGCTGCAAGCTGCTCTCAACAAAGGCTTGGATGTGTTCACCCAAAAGAATCAGACCTTGGAGGCTGAAGTGCTGACCTTGCGCGATGGCATGGAGGCCATGTGCCAGCGGATGGAGGAGCTTACCAGTGAGCTCGTTGCTTGCAAGACTGCCAATGGGAATGCATGTTTGCTGGAGTGTCCAAGTCCAGATTGGATGTCCCCAAGCCTAAGGAGTTCAAGGGGACTAGGGCGGCCAAGGAAGTAGATAACTACCTTTGGGGTATGGAGCAGTACTTCCAAGCCATGGGCAAGTAAGATGAGGTGATAAAGGTAAGCACCGCTGCTATGTATCTCATTGATGTAGCCTTATTGTGGTAGAGGCACAAGTGTGATGATGTCAGAGTTCCAAAAAGAGTTCAGAGAACAATTTTACCTGGAGTATACCGATGATGAGTCATGGGCAAAGTTGCACAGGCTGAGCCAGCAAGGGGACATAAGGGAGTATGTCCAAAAATTCTCTAAACTGATGCTACAGATCTCGGATCTAGGTGAAAAGGACACCTTATTTGCTTTCATGGATGGGCTGAAGCCATGGGTGAAGCATGAGCTATAAAGGAGAGGAGTTCATGATTTGGCTAAAGCCATGACTACTGTCGAGGCCTTGATAGAGTTCAAGCCTCTAAACAAGTTCGAGTCTACCAAGCCCAAGGGTAAGGGCAGGGACAATAGGGACTGAAAGAAGTAGTCCAAAGGGAAGGACCGTGATCGGGAGTCCAAGGATGGATACCGTGACCGAGAGTCCAAGGATGGCGAGAGGAAGCCACCAGCAGGCAAGTGGAAAGCAAAGGGGGACCGAGAGCCACTAGCATGCTTCCTATGTGGAGGGAGCCACATAGCACGTAATTGCCCCCAAAAGGGCAAGCTGGCTACTGTAGATAAGGAGTCTGACGAAGAGCCAAAGTCAGGGGCAGCAAAGCTTGGGTCGTTGGTGCTCAATGCTGTCCAGAGTAAGAGGAGTCGCAAGCCAAAGGGCTTGATGTTTACGGATCTGATGGTTGCAGGTCAGAAGGTGAGTGCACTGATGGACACAAGTGCCTCACATCTTTTTATTTCAGGTGATAGAACCCGAAAGCTCAGACTAAAGGTGCAGAAAGGGACCGGTACCATCAAAACGGTGAACTTTAATGAAGTTCCAGCCATTGGAGTAGCGCGGGGAGTGGAGTTGCAGCTTGGAGACTAGAAAGGCAAGGAGACCATTGAGGTAATACCCCTTGACGACTATGAGTTTGTGATTGGGTTGGATTTCCTTGTTCGGATTAACGCCCTCCTTGTGCCTTTTGTCGATTGTGTTTGCATCTTGGATGCACGGTGCCAATGCTTAGTGCCATTGAGGAGAGGGTCTGGAGTTGGGTCGCGGGTGGTGTCAGCCATCCAATTTGCCAAGGCGGTAAGCAGACAAGAAGACACCTTCTTGGCAGCCCTGAAATATGATGAGCTAAGGGAGAAGGAGACCGAGTCACCCTTGGAGGTGCTAAAGGTGCTGAAGACCTTTAGTGATGTGATGCCCGCAAAGCTACCATCTAAGAGGGAGGTGGACCACAAGATCGAGCTGGTGTCCGAGGCCAAGCCACCAGCTAGAGCCCCTTACCGAATGTGTCCACTAGAGTTGGAGGAGTTGAGGAAGTAGCTCAAAGAGTTAGTTGATGCTGGCTTCATCAGGCCATCGAAGGCACCCTATGGTGCATCAGTTCTATTTCAGCGCAAGCATGATGGGTCATTACAGCTGTGCATAGACTATCGGGCTTTGGACAAGCTAACCATAAGAACAAGTACCCCATCCCACTCATTGCGGACTTGCTCGATCAACTTGGGAGCGCAAGGTGGTTCACCAAGATGGATTTGAGGTCAGGCTACTATCAAGTCAGGATCACGGAGGGAGATGAGCCAAAGACAGCATGTGTCACTCAGTATGGTTCGTATGAGTTCTTGGTTATGCCTTTTGGACTCGCGAACGCCCCAACAACATTCTGCACCCTTATGAACAAGGTACTTCAGTCATTCCTTGATCGGTTTGTTGTGGTTTATTTGGATGACATTGTGATCTACAGCCAAACTTTGGGAGAGCATTTAGACCACTTGAGACAGGTGTTCGAGGTGTTGCGGGCACACAAGCTGTTTGTCAAGAGGGAGAAGTGCTCATTCGCCCAGCAGGAGATCCCGTTCCTTGGCCACATAGTGGGAGGTGGCAGGATACGCATGGATGAAGGCAAGATACACGTCATCCTGGAGTGGCAACCGCTAGCCAAGGTCACTGAGTTGAGATCATTCCTTGGGCTGGTAAACTACTACAGGCGCTTCATCAAAGGTCACTCAGCAATAGCCACGCCATTGACTGACTTGCTCAAGAAAGGGAAAGCATGGGAGTGGAGCGTAGGGTGCCAGGAAGCCTTTGATAGGTTGAAGCGGGCTGTGACCGAAGAGCCAATCTTGCCCTTGCCAGACCATGCCAAGCCGTATGAGGTGCATACGGATGCATCAGACTTTGCCATAGGGGGCATGTTGATGCAGGAGGGACGTCCAGTCGCGTTCGAGAGCAGGAAGCTGAACGAGACTGAGCGCAAATACACGGTCCAAGAGAAGGAGATGACTATAGTGGTGCACTGCTTGCGCACTTGGCACCATTACCTGTTGGGGTCGAGGTTCATGGTTAGGATGGACAATGTGGCGACCAGCTACTTCTAGACGTAGAAGAAGCTGTCCCTCCAGCAGGCGAGATGGCAAGATTTTCTTACGAAATTTGATTTCCAGATGGAGTACAAGCCAGGGTGGGCGAACCTAGTGGTAGATGCCCTAAGCAAGAAGGCTAACCTTGCTGCCATTAGCCAATCAGAGGGGTCACTGGTGCCACGCATCAAGGAGGGACTTACGCATGATCCTAAAGCCAAGGCTTTGATGGAGTACGCCCAGTAAGGTAAGACTAGGTGGTTTTGGTTACAGGATGGCTTGCTGTACACCAGGGGCAGTAGACTATTTGTTCCGCAGCACGGGAAGCTCCGTAAGGAAGTTTTACAAGAATGCTATGATTCAAGGTGGGCTGGACACCCCGGAGTGAGCCGTACCTTGGCGCTAATCAAGGATCGATACTACTGGCTGCACATGAGGGATGATGTGGAGGCCTATGTAAAGACTTGTCTTGTGTGCCAACAGGACAAGGTGGAGCTCAAGAAACCAGGTGATCACTTGGAGCCATTACCAGTGCCAGAGCAACCATGGGAGAGTGTTTCTCTAGACTTTATAGTTGGTCTACCCAAAGCAGAAGGGTTTGGAAGCATCATGGTAGTGGTGGACAGGTTTTCCAAGTATGGAATCTTCATTCCAGTAACCAAGGAGTGCCCAGTCGAGGAGGCAGCTCGATTGTTCCTGAAGAACATGGTTAAGTACTGGGGAGTGCCGAGAACCATTGTTAGTGATCGGGATGGGCGTTTCACGGGCAGGTTCTGGACTGAGTTGTTCAAGCTGTTAGGGTCAGACTTGAACATTTCCACCAGTATGCATCTGCAGACCGATGGGCAGATAGAACGAGTGAATGGACTATTAGAGGTCTACCTCAGGCACTATGTGAGTGCCACACGAAGGGACTGGCCAAAGCTGCTAGATATTGCACAGTTTTCCTACAACTTGCAAAGGAGCGAGGCAACGAACCAGAGCCCATTTGAGGTTATGACAGGGCAACAACCACTAACACCCGGTTCGATTGCTACAGGTTATACAGGGTTGAATCCAGCAGCATACAAGTTTGCCAAGGCATGGCAGGAGCAAACTGACTTGGCCAGAGTTTGTCTACACAAGGCGGCCAAGAGGTCAAAGAAGTGGGCAGACCAGAATAGGCGAGACGTGCAGTTCCAGGTTGGAGACTTGGTGTTAGTGAAGCTACATCCAATTGTGCACCATAGGGGGCTGCACAAAGGCCTAGTTCGGAGGTATGAGGACCTTTTTGAGTAGTAAAGAGGGTAGGCAAGGTTGCCTACAAGCTGGATATGCCACCCAAGCCGAGGGTACACCCGGTGTTCCATGTGAGCATGCTCAAGTCGTTCCATGAAGATAAGGGAGATCCAGGATGGGTAGAGTCAAAGTGTGCACCATTGGAAGCAAAGGCCTCATATGAAAAGGAGGTCCACAGCATCATAGCTGACCAGGAGGTGAGACAGAAGAACAATCAGCCAAGACAAGAGTACTTGATGCACTGGAAGGGACTTCCAGACAATGAGGTGAGCTGGGAACCAACAGATGACTTATGGCAGTTCGGGGACCAGATCAGGTAGTACCATGCAGAAGATGCAACAAGGGCATTGCACAATCAGGTGGGGGAGAATGTCATGCCCTGGACGAGTGCGACAGGCACATCAGGTGCACTAGCAGGTGAGCCAGAGGTTGAGGCCTACAGACCCAAGTGTGCTGGCAGGTATCTGCACGCAAAGCCTAGTAAACGAGTTCAGAACGCCCGCCCAACTTGCAGGCCAGCCCGTGAGGCCAAGGCCTGGAATTCAAGCTACCCGCACCATATCCAGAAGGGCCTAAGGTGCTGGACACGCAAAGGAAGCTTCTGGAAGCAGGCAGGATCAATAGCAGCATCCTGGCATATTGGGTTGACCCTGAAAATCAAGAGTTAGCATCCTGATTGATTGTAATCTGTATAATCCCATGATTTTAGCCTTTATTCTAGGGATATTGCCATTAAGTGTAAGCTGGTGCCCCAACTATAAATAGAGGGTTGCTCTTCCCTCATTTGTACACCATCAAACACTTTCATTTCAGTGAATACAAGAACATTTCCAGAATTCTGCCTTCTTATCCTGTTTCTCTTTAACTTGCATAATCAGCCCTTCCCGTTGTTCTAGTGTCCGTACGCTTGTGTTTTAGGTTGACTTAGGCATAAAGGAGGAGATTCCAAGCCTAAGGCCACATGGTTTCTGAGTCTAAGGTTGGAGCTCATGACACAAATACTGGCACCCATCATACATCATGTGCGCACACCCCTCCAGCCCCCTAATCGTCGGAACCCCCAATGCCATCGGTTAGGCTCTCCGATGATGCTCCGGTGATGGTTCCCCGGGCAAAAAAAATGTGGCACCAGCACATGCCTGAGCCTAGTATGTGCACCATGGCTCAAAATCTTAGAATGGGAATGAACTCCGTATGCCTAAGCCAACCCACGAAACGAGCGTGCGGGCGCTCAGCCGGCCGAAGAGGCAGAATACGCAAGTCAGGGATTAGCCTGATCCCCCCTACGTGCTGTCAATCTTACTGTCGTAACCCTCGATCCGATTGGATCTTAGACTGGGAATGAACTCTGTATGTATAAGTCAACCCATGAAACGAGCGTGGGGGCGCTGAGCCGGCCGAAGAGGCATAATGGGCAAGTCGGGGATTAGCTCGATCCCCACTACCATAACCCTCTGTCTGGCTGGGGTTTAGACATGGAATGAACTCCCTATGCCTAAACCAACCCATGAAACGGGTGTGCAGGCACTCAACCGACCGAAGAGGCAGAATGTGCAAGCCGAGGATCAGCCTGGTGCCCCCTGCGTGCTATCGATCCTGTGGCCGCAACCCTCGGTCCGGTCCAATCTTAGACTGGGAATGAACTCCGTATGCTTAGACTGGGGATGAACTCCATTTGCCTAAGTCAACCCATGAAACAAGCATGCGGGCACTCAGTCGATCGAAAAGGTTGATCGGAGAGGCATAATACGCAAGCCGGGGATCAGCCCGGTCCCTCTCTGTGTGCTACCGATCCTGCTGCCACAACCCTCGGTCCGACTGGGGCTTAGACATCAAATGAACTCCATATGCCTAAGCCAACC
The DNA here is from genome assembly GCF_047325235.1 of Durio zibethinus. NCBI lineage: Eukaryota > Viridiplantae > Streptophyta > Magnoliopsida > Malvales > Malvaceae > Durio > Durio zibethinus. The sequence goes on along the minus strand of NC_143168.1, from coordinate 3,942,940 downwards.
GATGAAACGAACGGGCAGGCGCTCGACCAGCCAAAGACGCAGAATGCGCAAGCCGGGGCTCGGTTCGATCCCTCCTACGCGCTGTCGATCCTGCTGTTGGTCTTGCTATCGCAACCTTCGGTCCCGATCCGATCTTAGACTGGGAATGAACTCCATATGCTTAGACATGGAATGAACTTTGTATGCCTTAGCCAACGCACGAAACGAGCGTGCGGGGCGCTCAGCCGATCGAAGAGGCAGAATGTGTAAGCCGAGGATCGGCCCGGTCCCCCTGCGTGCTGTCGATCCTGCTGCCAAAACCCTCGGTCTGATCTGATCTTAGATTGGGAATGAACTCCGTATGCCTAAGTCAACCCATGAAATGAGTGTTCGGGCATTGAGCCGATCGGAGAGGCATAATGCGCAAGCCAAGGATCGGCTCGGTCCCCCTCTACGTTCTGTCGATCCCACTGCCACAACCCTCGGTCCGACTGGGGCTTAGACATGGAATGAACTCCCTATGACTAAGCCAACCCACGAAACGGACGTGCAAGTGCTCAGCCAGTTGGAAAAGCAGAAAGCGCAAACCGAGGATCCGTTCGGTCCCCCCTACGTGCTACCGATCCTGCTGCCGTAACCCTCGGTCTGATCCGATCTTAGACTGGGAATGAATTTCGTATGCTTAGACTGGGGATGAACTCCGTATGCCTAAGTTAACCCATGAAACGAGCGTGCGAACGCTCAGTCGGCCAGAAAGGTCAGTTGAAGAGGCATAATGTGCAAGCTGGGGATCAGTTCGGTCCCCCTCTACGTGCTGTCGATCCCACTATCAGTCCTGTTGCCACAACCCTTGGTCCGGCTAAGGCTTAGACATGGAATGAACTCTGTTTGCCTAAGCCAACCCACGAAACGAGCGTCCGAGTGAGAGGCCGATCGGAGAGGCAAAATGCGTAAGCCTGGGATCGACCCGGTCCTCTTACGTGCTATTGATCCTACTACTGGTCCTGTTGCCACAACCCTCGGTCCGGTCTGATCTTAGACTAGGAATGAACTCTGTATGCTTAGACATGGAATGAACTCCGTATACCTAAGCCAACCCATGAAATGAGCGTGCGGGTGCTCAGCCGGTCGAAGAGGTAGAATGCACAATCCAGGGATCGGTCCAGTCCCCCCCTGTGTGCTGTTGATCTTGCTACCACAACCCTCAGTTCGATCTGATCTTAGACTGGGAATGCACTCTGTATGCCTAAGTCAACCCATAGAACGAGCGTTCGGGCGTTGAGCGGGCCGGAGAGGTATAATGCTCAAGCCGAGGATCGAGCTCTACGTGCTATCGGTCCTGCTACCGTAACGCCCGATCCGACCTAATCTTAGACTGGGAATGAACTCCGTATGCTTAGACTGGGGATGAACTCTAAGTTAACCCAAGAAACAAGCATGCGAGAGCTCAGCCAGCTGAAGAGGCATAATGCGTAAGTCGGGGATCAGTTCGGTCCCCCTCTGCGTGCTGTCGATCCCGCTGCTGGTCCTGCTGCCACAACACTCAGTCCAACTGGGGCTTAGACATGGAATGAACTCCGCATGCCTAAGTTAACCCATGAAATGAGTGTGCGTGTGCTCAGTCAGTCGGAGAGGCAAAATGTGCAAGCCATGGATCGGCTCGATCCCCTCCTGCGTGCTGTCGATCCTGCTGCTGGTCCTACTGCCGCAACCCTTGGTCCAACCCAATCTTAGAATGGGATTGAACTCCGTATGCTTAGACATAGAATGAACTCCGTATGCCTAAGCCAACCCATGAAACGAGCGTGTGGGTGCTCAACTGGTCGGAGAGGTAGAATGCGCAAGCCAGGGACCGACCCGATCCCTCCTGCGTGCTATCGATACCGCTACCACAACCCTCGGTCCAGTCTGATCTTAGACTGGGAATGAACTCCGTATGCCTAAGTCAACCCACGAAATGAGTGTACGGGCGCTGAGCCGGCCGGAGAGGTGTAATGCACAAATCAAGGATCAGCCCAATCCCCCTCTGCGTGCTGCTTGTCCCACTGCCACAACCCTCGGTCTGACTGGGGCTTAGACATGGAATGAACTCCCTATGCCTAAGCCAACCCACGAAATGGTTGTGCAGGCGCTCAGCCGGTCGGAGAGGCAGAATGTGCAATATGAGGATCGGCCCGATCCCTCCTGCGTGCTACTGATCCTGCTACCGCAACCCTCGGTCTGATCCGATCTTAGATTGGGAATGAACTCCATATGCTTAGATTGGGGATGAACTCCGTATGCCTAACTCAACCCATGAAACGAGCGTACGGGCGCTCAACCAACCGGAGAGGCTGGTCGAAGAGGCAAAATGCACAAGTCAGGGATCGACTCGGTCCCCCCTGTGCACTTTCGATCCTGTTGCTGCTGCTACTACCACAACCCTCGGTCCAGTCTGATCTTAGACTGGGAATGATCTCCATATGCTTAGTAATGGAATCAACATCGTATGCCTAAGCCAACCCACGAAACGAATGTACGGGCGCTCAACCGGTCGAAGAGGCAGAATGCACAAGTTGGGGATCACCCGGTCCCCCCTGCGTGCTACCGATCCTGCTGCCACAACCCTCGGTCCAGTCCGATCTTAGACTGGGAATGAACTCCGTATGCATAAGTCAACCCACGGAACGAGCGTGCGAGCGCTGAGCTGATCGAAGAGGCATAATGCACAAGCCAGGGATCGGCCTGATCACCCTCTACGTGCTGCCAGCCTCGCTGCCACAACCCTCAGTCTGGCTGGGGCTTAGACATGGAATCAACTGCCTATGCCTAAGCCAACTGACGAAATGGGCGTGCGGGCACTCAACCAACCAGAGAGACAGAATGTGAAGCCGGGGATTGGCCCGTTCCCCCCTACATGCTACCGATCCTACTACCGTAACCCTCGATCTGATCCGATCTTAGACTGGGAATGAACTCCGTATGCTTAGACTAGGGATGAACTCCATATGCTTAGACTGGGGATGAACTCTGTATGCCTAAGTCAACTCACGAAATGAGCGTATGGGCACTCAGCAGGTCGGAGAGGCATAATGCGCAAGTCGGGGATCAGCCCGATCGCCCTTTACATGCTGCCGATCTCGCTGCCGGTCTTACTGCCACAAACCTCGATACGGATGGGGCTTAGACATGGAATGAACACCATATGCCTAAGCCAACCCACGAAACAAGCGTGTGGGTGCTCAACCGGCCAGAGAGGCAGAATGTGCAAGCTAGGGATCGACCCAATCCCCCCTACGTGCTATCGATCCTACTGCCGCAACCCTCGGTCCGGTCTGATCTTAGATTGGGAATGAACTCCGTATGCTTAAGTCAACCCACGAAACGAGCGTTCAGGCGTTGAGCCAGCCAGAGCGGTATAATGTGCAAGCTGGGGATCGACCTAATCCCCCTCTGCGTGCTGCCGGTCTCGCTGCCACAACCTTAGGTCCGACTGGGGCTTAGACATGGAACGAACTCCCTATGCCTAAGCCAACCCACCAAACGGTCGTGTGGGCGTTCAGCAGGCCGAAAAAGCAGAATACACAAGTTAGGGATCGGCCCGGTCCCTCCTGCGTGCTGTCGATCCTGCTTTTGCAACCCTCGATTCAGTCTGATCTTAGACTGGGAATGAACTCCGTATGCTTAGATTGGGGATGAACTTTGTATGCCTAAGTCAACCCATGAAACGAGCGTGCGGGCGCTCAGCCGACCAGAAAGGCAGGATGCGCAAGCCAGGGATCGAACGGGTGGTAGGTGGGTGCCAATGCCATTTTTATGGCTTGTAAATTCATACAATGTTCCCCTAAGCCTTCATGTGAAGTTTCATGGCAAGATGACCCGTTTTCTATTTTTCATGATTTTTAAAACTTTTTATAGTTCAGGATTTTTGAAAATGTTTTTAGAGAAAGTTTTGTCCCCAAATTTGTAGAGGTGATCCTTGTATTTTTGTTGGCATGCATAAAACAATTCAGCTAAAAACTGGAAGTGGAGAAGATTTTGTGACCATTTGAAAAAAGTGTCCCCATTTCAGACACTTTAATGGCTACTGGCCATAAACCTATAAAATTTCTAATGCTCTTTAAAGGGGTGTGAGTTATCAAGGTTTGATGAGGGATATGGGGCCAATATAAGGGCCAAGTACCAGCACCCATTGCACATAATGTGTGCACACCCCCTGGCCCTCCCAATCACTGAAACCCTTAATGCCATCGGTTAGACTCTCTAACGATGCTCCGGCGATGGTGCCCCGGGCAAAAAAAATATGGCACCAGCACATGCTAGAGCCCAGCATGTGCACTGTCGCTCAAAATCTTAGACTTGGAATGAACTCCGTATCCCTAAGCCAACCCACGAAACGAGCATGCGGGTGCTCGGCCGCCTGGAGAGGCAGAATGTGAAAGTCGGGTATCGGCCTGGCCCCCCCTGGGTGCTGTCGATCTTGCTGCCGCAACCCTCGGTCCGGTCTGATCTTAGGCTAGGAATGAACTTTGTATGCATAAGTCAACCCACGAAACGAGTGTACGGGCACTGAGCCGGTCAGAGAGGCATAAAGCGCAAGTCAGGGATCGGCTTGGTCCCCCTCTGTGTGCTGCCGGTCCCGCTACCACAACCATCGGTCCGACTGGGGCTTAGACATGGAATGAACTCCCTATGCCTAAGCCAACCCATGAAACGGGCATGCGGGTGCTCGACCGATCGGAGAGGCAGAATGCACAAGCTGGGGATTGGCCCGGTCCCCCCTGCGTGCTGTCGATCCTACTGCTGCAACCTTCAGTTCAGTCTGATCTTAGACTAGGAATGAACTCCGTATGCTTAGACTGGGGATGAACTCCGTATGCCTAAGTGAACCCATGAAACAAGCGTGCGGGTGCTCAACCGATCGGAGAGGCATAATGCATAAGTCGGGGATCAGCCCGATCCCTCTCTACGTGCTACTGATCCCACTGTCCGTCCTTCTGCCACAACCCTCGATCAGACTGGGCCTTAGACATGGAATGAACTTCGTACACCTAAGCCAACCCATAAAATGAGGGTACGGGCGCTCAGTCGACCGGAGAGGCAAAATGCACAAGCCAGGGATCGACCCGATCCCCCCTTACGTGTTGTTGATCCTGCTGCTACAACCCTCGATCTGGTCTGATCTTAGACTGGTAATGAACTCTATATGCCTAAGTCAACCCATGAAACGATCGTGCAGGTGTTGAGCCAGTCGGAGAGGTAGAATGCACAAGCCAGGGATCGGTCCGGTCCCTCTTTGCGTGCTGTCGGTCCCACTGCCACAACCCTCGGTTCGACTGGGGCTTAGGCATGGACTGAACTCCCTATGCCTAAGCCAACCCACTAAACAGGCGTGCGGGCGCTCAGCCGATCAGAGAGGCAGAATGCGTAAGCCAGGGATCAACTCGGTCCCCCTTACGTGCTGCCGATCCTGCTGCCGCAAACCTCGATCTGGTCTGATCTTAGATTGGGAATGAACTCTGTATGCTTAGACTGGGGATGAACTCCGTATGCCTAAGTCAACCCACGAAATGAGCGTGCGGGCACTCAGCCAGCCGGAGAGGCAAAATGCGCAAGCTGGGGATCAAATGGGTGGTAGGTGGGTTCAAGTACATCTTCAAATTTTTGCCATGCCGATGCCATTTTTATGGCTTGTAAATTGATACAATGGTCCCCTAAGCCTTCATGTGAAGTTTCATGGCAAGACATCCCGTTTTCTATTTTTCACGATTTTTGAAACTTTTTATGGTTCAAGATTTTTTAAAATTTTTTTAGAAAGTGTTTTGTCCCCAAATTTGGTAGAGGTGATCCTTATATTTTTTTTGGCATGCAAAAAAAAATTTAGCTAAAAACTCGAAGTGGAGATGATTTTGTGACTGTTTGAAAAAAGTGTCCCCATTTCAGACACTTTAATGGCTACTGGCAGCAAACCTATAAAATCTCAAATGCTCTTTAAGGGGGTGTGAGTTCTCAAGGTTTGATGAGGGATAGGGGGCAATATAATGGCCAAGTACCAGCACCCATCACACATAATGTGCGCACAGCCCCCGGCCCCCCAATCGCCGGAACCCCTAATACTGTCAGTTAGGCTCTCCAGCGATGCTCCGACGATGGTGCCCCGGGCCAAAAAAATGCGGCACCAACACATGCCTGAGCCCAGCATGTGCACCATGGCTCAAACTCTTAGACTGGGAATGAACTCCGTATGCTTAGAGATGGAATGAACTTCGTATGCCTAAGCCAACCCACGAAACGAGCGTGGGGGTGCTCAGCCGACCGGGGAGGCAGAATGCGTAAGCTGGGGATCGGTTCGGTCCCCCTCTGTGTGCTGCCAGTCCCGCTGCCACAACCCTCGGTCTAGCTGGGGCTTATAGATGGAATGAACTCCCTATGCATAAGCTAACCCATAAAACGGGCCTGCGGGCACTCAGCCGGTCGGAGAGGTAGAATGCCCGAGCTGGGGATCGACCCAATCCCCCCTGCGTGCTGTCGCAACCCTCTGTCTGGTTTGATCTTAGACTGGGAATGAACTCTGTATGCTTAGACTAGGTATGAACTCCGTATGGCTAAGTCAACCCGCGATACGAGCATGCGGGAGCTCAGCCGAATGGAAAGGTAAAATACGCAAGTCGGGGATCGGCCCGGTCCCCCCTGCGTGCTGTCGATCTTGCTGTTGGTCTTGTTGCTGCCAGCCTCGGTCTGATCTGATCTTAGTCTGGGAAAGAACTCTGTATGCTTAGACATGGAATGAACTCTGTATGTGTAAGCCAACCCACGAAATGAGTGTGCGGGTGCTCAACCGGCCAAAGAGGTAGAATGCGCAAGCTGGGGATCGACCCGGTCCCCCTTACGTGCTGTCGATCCTGCTACGACAACCCTCAGTCTGATCTGATCTTAGGCTGGGAATGAACTCCATATGCCTAAGTCAAACCATGAAACGAGCGTTCGGGCACTGAGCCGACCCAAGAGGCATAATGCGCAAGCCGGGGATCGACCCGGTCCCCTTCTGTGTGCTGCCGATCCCGTTGCCACAACCCTTAGTTCTGGTGGGGCTTAGACATGGAATGAACTCCCTATGCCTAAGCCAACCCACGAAATGGGCATACGGTCGCTTAACTGGCCGGAGTGGCAAAATGCACAAGCCAGGGATCGGTCCGTTCCCCCCCGCATGCTGTCGATCCTGCTACTGTAACCCTCGATCCGGTCTGATCTTAGACTGGGAATGAACTCCGTATGCTTTGACTGGGGATGACTTCCGTATGCCTAAGTCAACCCATGAAACCAATGTGCGGGTGCTCAGCCAGTCGGAGAGGCCTGTCGGAAAGATATAATGCACAAGCCGGGGATCAGCTCGACCTTCCTCTGCATGCTGCCGATCTCGCTGTCGGTCCTGCTACCACAACCCTCGGTTTGACTGGGGCTTAGACATGGAATGAACTCTGTATGCTTAAGCCAACCGATGAAATGAGCATGCGAGCGCTCAGCCGACCGGAGAGGCAGAATGCACAAGTCAGGGATCGACCCGATCCCCCCTACATGCTGTCGATCCTGCTGCCGCAACCCTCAATCCAATTCGATCTTAGACTAGGAATGAACTCCGTATGCTTAGAATGGGGATGAACTCTGTATGCCTAAGTCAACCCACAAAATGAGTGTGCGGGTGCTCAGCCAGCCGAAGAGGCCGGTCAGAGAGGTAGATGCGCAAGCTGGGGATGGACTCGGTCCCCCCTGTGTGCTATCGATTCTGCTGCTGGTCCTACTATCGTAACCCTCGGTCTGGTCTGATCTTTGACTGGGAATGAACTCCGTATGCTTAGACGTGGAATGAACTCCATATGCCTAAGCCAACCCACGAAATGAGCGTGTGAGTGCCCAGCTGACTGGAGAGGCAGAATGCACAAGCCGGGGATCGACCTGATCCCCCTATGTGCTATCGATCCTGCTGTCGGAACCATTGGTCCGGTCTGATCTTAGACTAGGAATGAAGTCCGTATGCCTAAGTCAACCCACGAAACAAGCGTTTGGGCGTTGAACCGACCGGAGAGGCATAATGCCCAAGCTGGGGATCAGTTCGGTCCCCCCTGCATGTTATTGATCCCACTGTCGGTCCTGCTACTATAACCCTCGGTCCGACTGGGGCTTAGACATTGAATGAACTCCATATGCCTGAGCCAACCCATGAAATGAGCTTACGAGCGCTCAGCTGGTCGGAGAGGCAGAATGTGCAAGCCGGGCATCGGCCCGATCCCCCCTACGTACTGTCAATCCTGCTGCTGGTCCTGCTGCCGTAACCCTTGATTCGGTCCGATCTTAGTCTGGTAATGAACTCCGTATGCTTAGACATGGAATGAACTCCGTATGCCTAAGCCAACCGACAAAACGAGCGTGCGGGCGCTGAGCCAGTTCGAGAGGCACAATGCACAAGCTGGGGATTGGCCCGGTCCCCCTCTGTGTGCTGTTGATCCCGCTGCCACAACCCTTAGTTTCGCTGGGGCTTAGACATGGAATGAACTCCCTATGCCTAAGCCAACCCACGAAATGGGCATAGGGGTGCTCAACCGATCGGAGAGGCAGAATGCGCAAGCCAAGGATCGATCCGGTCCCCCCTGCATGCTGTCGATCCTGCTGTCGCAACCCTCGATCCAGTCCAATCTTAGACTGGGAATGAACTTCGTATGCTTAGATTGGGGATGACCTCTGTATGCCTAAGTCAACCTATGAAACGAGCGTACGGGCGCTCAGCCGGTCGGAGAGGCCGATCGGAGAGACATAACGCACAAGCCGAGGATAAGCCCGATCCCCTTCTACATGCTGCCGATCCCGCTACCAGTCCTGCTGCCACAACCCTCGGTTCGACTGGGGCTTAGACATGGAATGAACTCGGTATGCCTAAGCCAACCCACGAAACGAGTGTGCGGGCGCTCAACCGACCGAAGAGGTAGAATGCGCAAGCCAGGGATAGCCTCGATCCACCCCTGCGTGCTGTCGATTCTGCTGGCGTAACCCTCGGTCCGGTCCAATCTTAGACAGGGAATGAACTTCGTATGCCTAAGTCAACCCACAAAATTAGCATGCGGGCACTAAGCCGACCAGAGAGGCATAATGCGCAAGCTGAGGATCCGCCCGATCCCCCTTTGCGTGCTGTCGATCTCGCTGCCACAACCCTCGGTTCGACTGGGGCTTAGACATGGAATGAACTCCCTATGCCTAAGCCAACCCACGAAACGGGAGTGCGGGCGCTCAACCGGCTAGAGAGGCAGAATGTGTAAGCCGGAGATCGGGCCGGTCCCCCCTGCGTGCTGTCGATCCTACTGCTGTAACCCTCGGTCCGATCAGATCTTAGACTAGGAATGAACTCTGTATGCTTAGACTGGGGATGAACTCCATATGCCTAAGTTAACCCATGAAACGAGCGTACGGGCGCTCAGCCGACCAGAGAGGCAAGATACGCAAGCCGAGGATCGAACGAGTGGTAGGTTGGTTCAAGCACATCTTCATATTTCTGACATGCCAATGCCATTTTTATGGCTTTTAAATTCATACAGTGGTCCCCTAAGCCTTCATGTGAAGTTTCGTGGCAAGACGACCAGTTTTCTATTTTTCATGATTTTTGAAACTTTTTACGGTTCGAGATTTTTAAAATTTTTTTAGAAATAGTTTTGTCCCCAAATTTGGTAGAGGTGATCATTGTATTTTTTTTGGCATGCACAAAAAAATTCAGCTAAAAACTCGAAGTGGAGAAGATTTTGTGACCGTTTGGAAAAAGTGTCCCCATTTCAGACACTTTAATGGCTACTGGCAGCAAACCTATAAAATCTCAAATGCTCTTTAAGGGGGTGTGAGTTCTCAAGGTTTGATGAGGGATAGGGGGCCAATATAAGGGCCAAGTAACAGCACCCATCGCACATCATGTGCGCACATCCCCCCGGCCCCCCCAATCGTCGGAACCCCCAATGTCGTCGGTTAGGCTCTCCGACGATGCTTCGGCAATGCTTCGACGATGCTCTGGTGATGGTGCCCCGGGTGAAAAAAATGTGGCACCAGCACATGCCCGAGTCCAGCATGTGCACCGTGGCTTAAAATCTTAGACTGGGAATGAACTCTGTATGCTTAGACATGGAATGAACTCCGTATGCCTAAGCCAACCAATGAAACGACCGTACGGGCGCTCAGCCGGCCGAAGAGGCAGAATGCGCAAGTCGGGGATCAGCCCCGTCTCCCCCTACGTGCTGTCGATCCTGCTGCTGCAACCCTCAGTCTGGTCTGATCTTAGACTGGAATGAACTCCGTATGCATAAGTTAACCCATGAAACGAGCGTACGGGTGTTGGGCCGATCGAAGAGGCATAATGTGCAAGCCGAGGATCGGCTCGATCCCCCTCTACATGCTGCCTGTCCCACTGCCACAACCCTCAGTTCGACTGGGGCTTAGACATGGAATGAACTCCCTATGCCTAAGCCAAACCATGAAATGGGCGTGCGGGTGCTCAGCCGGTCGGAGAGGTAAAATGCGCAAGTCGGGGATCGACTTGGTCCGCACTGCGTGCTGTCGATCCTACTACCTCAACCCTTGGTCCGGTCTGATCTTAGACTGGGAATGAACTCCATATGCTTAGACTGAGGATGAACTCCGTATGCCTAAGTCAACCCACGAAATGAGCGTGCGGGCACTCAACCGACCGGAGAGGCTGGTCGAAGAGGCATAATGCGCAAGTTGGCGATCAGCCCAGTCCCCCTCTACATGCTGTCGATCCCTCTGCCGGTCCTGCTGCCACAACCCTCGGTCCGGCTGGGGCTTAGACATGGAATGAACTCCGTATGCCTAAGCCAACCTATGAAATGAGCGTGCAAGCGCTCAGCTCACCGGAGAGGCAGAATGCACAAGTCAGGGATCAGTCCGGTCCCCTCTTCGTGCTGTCGATCCTGCTGCTGGTCCTGCTACCGCAACCTTCAGTCCGATCCGATCTTAGACTGGGAATGAACTCCGTATGCTTAGACATGGAATGAACTCCGTATGCCTAAGCCAACCCATGAAACGAGCATGCGATCGCTCAGCCAGTCGGAGAGGCAGAATGGCAAGTCGAGGATCGGCCTAGTCCCCCCTGCGTGCTATCGATCCTGCTGTCGCAACCCTCAGTCCGATCTGATCTTAGACTGGGAATGAACTCCGTATGCCTAAGTCAACCCACGAAACGAGCATGCAGGTGCTGAGTCAGCTGAAGAGGCATAATGCGTAAGCCAGGTGTCATGAGCCAACCTTGTATAGGGCCATGATCGGGACTTAGGTTGCCATAAGCCACCCATGTATAGGGCCATGGTCGGGTAGATCCCTTGTGCTAGGAAAAGTGTCCCCATTTCAAACATTGTAATGGTTACTGGTAGCATAGCTTTAAAATTCTAAGGCTCTTTAGGGGGGTGAGCCGGCAGCGTAGTGTTGGGTAGTCTCACCGGTTACTATGCGAGCCTAGGCCACCCACCAAGGGCTGCCCTCCTGGCCCTAATGATGGTGGGAGGTCCCGATCTATGATTCTCGACTATAATAAAACTCACCCCGATTGAATGTCCCGATTGTTACCTCGATGTGTTTTTCTTTTTCTCGATGTGAATATGGCTTCTTGTGTGTGTGCTTGAGATCAATCTCGATATATTGTGTCTTATTGTGAACACTTGGGACTAACCATGGCTTATGGTTTTTTGTTCAGATATCGATCTATTGAAGGCTAACTTGGTTGGGAGTGCCCATTCAAGTGTCGCACGATCTATTGCTTGTTGAGAGAAAGCTTAGTCTGTGACACGTGGTATCAAAGCACGGTTGAGAAGTGCTAAAAAAATGGATGAGATGGCCACAAGTGGTGGACCCAATCATCAACAGAGAATTGAGGAACTTGAGGCCGCGGTGGCCACAATGAAAACTCATATGGCAACTAAAGACCGAGTGAGAGAGATCGAGACAACCCAACGGGAGTTGTTCGATACTCTCCACAATGTGAACGAAGAGGCTAGAGATGCCTTGAACATTCTCCAAAAGGAGTTTGAGGAGCTCAGAGCACAAGTGAGCATCTTACAAATGGCTGTGGCCAGATCGGGTTCGAGCTCGATGGAAAGGGGAAAAAGGCCCAAGCTGCCGGAGCCTCGATGCTATGAGGGGGCAAGGGATGCTAAGAAACTTGAAAATTTCTTGTTTGACATGGAGTAGTACTTTTGAGCTATACACACGGATTCAGAGGAAGACAAGGTAGCAATGGCATCGATGTACCTCATAGGGGATGCCAAGCTGTGGTGGCATTCCAAGTTTGTCGATAATGAGTGCCCGATTAAGACTTGGATGGATCTAAAGCAAGAATTGAAAAACCAATTTTTCCCTGAGAATGTGGAGTATATGGCTCAAAGGAGACTTCAAGAATTGGTGCAAATAGAAATGGTGCGAGAGTTTGTAAGGAGCTTTTCTACCCTGATGTTGGATATTCGAGACATGTCTGAAAAGGATAAGATGTTCTATTTTCTTGATGGCCTCAAGCCTTGGGCGAGGGCAGAACTACAAAGGCAGAAAAGTGCAAGATGTGGCCACAGCCATGGCTGCAGCTGAACGTCTCCACGATTACAATGATGGCTCTTCAAAACGGAAAAATCCTCCATCAACTGGCAGTAGCTTCAACTTTGGGAGTAGGGGAAAGATAAGCAGGTTGGACCGGCCCTTCAGTGGGGGATCAGACAGGAGGTCCTTTGGTTGAGATAGTACCCAACCCAAGACAAGCAACGCAAGGATTTTCAAGCCTAGGCAACCGCTAGCTTGCTTTCTTTGCAAGGGGCCACATCGGGTGGCTGAATGCCCGCATAGGGGAGCCTTTGCCTTAAGAACCTCATCTCAAGAGTCTGTAAAAGCACCAAAGAGCGTTGAAGAAGTTGAAGAGGAGCCAGCCAGGATAGGTTCAATAAGGTTCTCAATGCCCTTCGCACCCAATTGAACACTATAAAGAAAGAGCAGAGTAGAGGCTTGATGTATGTGAACTTGACGATCAATGAGAAAGCCACTAAGGCTATGGTGGATACGAGTGCAACCGACACTTTCATCATACCAGAAGAAGCAAAAAGGTGTGGTATTCAGATTAGTAAAGACTGTGGACAAATGAAGGCGGTCAACTCACCAGCCTTTACGATCAGTGGAAGCTCCAAGAGTATGACAACCCAATTGGGGCCATGGGAAGGGAAGGTACCATGGATGACTTTGATGTTGTTCTCAGATTGGACTTCATGATGTTGGCTCAGGTCATCCCTATCCCCGCCACTAGCTACTTGTTGTTCTTAGGGGAAAACCCATGTGTGGTGCCAACCAATATCTTACCAAATAGTGGGAAGAAAATGATTTCAGCTTTGTAGTTCAAGAAAGGGGTAAAGAGAGGGGAACCCTCCTTTGTGGCTGTGCCGATCTACAAAGAAGGGTCGAAAGTAGAACCAATACCTGATGGTGTGGCAAAAGTGTTAGAAGAATTCAAAGAGGTGATGCCAGAGATGTTGCCTAAGGTTTTACCCCCTTAACAAGCAGTGGACCATGAAATTGAGCTCCTCTCAGGAGCAAAACCCCCTGCTAGAGGTCCTTACTGCATGGCCCCGCCAGAGTTGGCTGAACTAAGAAAATAGTTAGATGAGCTGTTACAAGTCAGGTTCATCAGACCATCAAAGGCTCCTTTCAGAGTGCCAGTGCTATTTCAGAAGAAGCATGATGAAAGTTTAAGATTATGTGTTGACTACAGGGCCCTGAACAAAGTCACCGTAAGAAACAAATATCCCATCCCCCTTATAGCAGACTTGTTTGATCAATTGAGTCGGGCCAAGTACTTTTCCAAATTGGACCTGAGATCTGGCTACCATCAGTCAGAATTGTTGAGGGAAATGAGCCAAAAACCACTTGTGTGACACGGTATGGTGCATTTGAATTTCTTGTTATGCCCTTTGGACTGACCAATGCTCCTGCCACATTTTGTACATTGATGAATCAGGTATTCCATGACTACCTAGACAAATTTGTAGTCATTTATTTAGATGATATAGTGGTATATAGCTCCACCTTGGAAGAACATCAAGAACACCTACGCCAGGTACTTTAAAGATTACCAGTTATACGTAAAAAGGGAGAAGTGTGCATTTGCTCAGACCCAAATCCATTTTCTCGGTCACATTGTCGAATGTGGCCACATTCGAATGGACATGGAAAAGGTTAGGGCCATCAAGGAGTGGACAACATCAAAGAACATTAGTGAGCTCCGCTCATTTTTGGGACTAGCCAACTATTATAGAAGGTTTGTGGAAGGGTACTCTCGCAAGACCACGGCCCTCATGGAGCTATTGAAGAAGGAGCATAAATGGTGTTGGACGAGTGAGTGCCAAGAAGCCTTCGAGGGATTGAAAGATACTATTATGAAAGATCCCATCTTAGCTCTCCTTGATATTGAAAAGCCTTTTGAAGTTCAGACGGATGCATCTGATTTTGCTATTGGAAAAGTGCTTTTACAACAACATCAATCGGTAGTGTTTGAAAGTAGGAAGCTAAGTGAAGCTGAAAAGAAATATACGGCCCAAGAAAAAGAACTCCTGGCGGTGGTTCACTGCTTGAGGGCTTGGTGACATTACTTGTTGGGTTCACACTTTGTTGTGAAGACAGACAATGCAGCCGTTAGCCATTTTCTCACCCAACCAAGGCTTACGGCAAAACAAGCTAGGTGGCAGAAAATTTTAGCAGAGTTTGACTTTTATTTTGAGCACACCGCTGGAAAGACCAATCAAGTGGCCAATGCATTGAGCAGGTGAGCAGATTTAGTAGCCCTTAGAAGAATTACCCCGATGGTGGCTAGTAGAGCCACTACAGACATTCACAAGTTGATTGGAGATCACTTAGGGAAGGACCCGCAAGCTTGTGCCATCCTGAAGCTAGTGGAAGAAGGGAAGTCCAAGTACTTCTGGCAAGAAAATGGGATCTTATGGACCAAGGGGCCTCGAGTGTTTGTGCCAAGAGTAGAAGGTCTGAGACAGATGCTGATGAGGGAATGTCATGACACACCATGGGCGGGACACCCGGGTTGGCTATGCACTTTGGTGTTATTAAAACAGGGATACTATTGGCCTCACATGCAAGAAGATGTGATGGACTATACGAAGAGTTGCCTCATTTGCCAACAAGACAAGGTTGAAAGGAGAAAACCTGCAGGCATGCTTGAACCACTACAAATACCTATTAAACCATGGGAAAGCCTCTCCCTCAATTTAGTTTCAAGCCTACCCAAGGTTGGTGACCTTGGAGCTATTTTGGTGGTGATCGACTGGTTCTCTAAGTACACCACATTCATTCCCGCTCACAAGTATTGCACAGCGAAAGACACAGCTCGACTATTATTCAAACATGTGGTCAAATACTGGGGCCTCCCTCAAAACATTGTCAACGATCGAGATCCGAGATTCACGGGGTCCTTCTGGAGAGAACTTTTCAAGATATTGGGGTCCCAACTCAACATCTCCTTAAGCTATCACCCTCAAATCGATGGTCAAACGGAACGGTTCAATGGATTATTAGAGGAATACTTGAAGCACTTTGTTCAAGCTAATCAGAAAGACTAGCCTTTATTATTGGACATAGCTTAACTCTGCTTTAATTCCAATAAAAAGCTCTTTCACCAATAAGAGCCCATTTGAGGTGGTCACCAGACAATTACCAAGGCTACCCCACACCTCCTTGGAACAATATAGAGGAAAGAATCTGAGAGCCTTCAATCTCAGCAAGGAGTGGAAACAAAACACAGAGATTGCACAAGCCTACCTAGAGAAAGCATCAAAGCGGATGAAGAAATGGGTAGACAAGGGTTGTAGGGCTCAACAATTTCAAGTTGGTGATTTGGTTCTTGTCCGACTAGTTCCTAAACAAACCAGGTTCTTGAGAAAGAGAGATCATAGACTGGTGCACAAATATGAAGGTCTAGTAAGGGTCCTTCTCAAGGTGAGGAATGCTTCTTACAAAATTGACCCACCAAAGTGGATGAAGGTGCACCCAGTATTTCATGTGAGTAACTTGAAACCTTTCCATGTAGATCCTACAGATGCTAGCCAAAGGGAGCCAACCAGAGCCACTATCACCATGAAGCCACCCTCAGAGCATCGAGTCGAAGAGATCTTAGCTGATAGGGAAACCAAGATATCTTGAAAACTAGTTCGGGAGTACTTAGTGAAGTGGGAGGGATTAAGACTAGAAGAAACCAGCTGGGAGAGAGAACACGACCTCTAGAGATTTCAAAGGAAGATCAAAGAATTTCAAGCTAGCAAGTCGACGAGGACGTCGATAGAATAGGTGGGGGAAGATGTCATAAGCCAACCTTGTATAGGGCCATGACTGGGACTTAGGTTGCCATAAGCCACCCATGTATAGGGTCATGGCCGGGTAGATCCCTTGTGCTAGGAAAAGTGTCCCCATTTCAAACATTGTAATGGTTACTGGTAGCATAGCTCTAAAATCTCTAAGGCTCTTTAGGGGGTGAGCCGGAGCGTAGTGTTGGACTGTCTCACCGGTTGCTATGTGAGCCTAGGCCACCCACCAAGGGCTGCCCCCTGGCCCTGGTGATGGTGGGAGGTCCTGATGTATGATTCTCAACTATAATAAAACTCACCCTGATTGAATGTCCCGATGGTTGCCTCAATGTGTTTTTCTTTTTCTCGATGCGAATATGCCTTTTTGTGTGTGTGCTTGAGATCAATCTTGATATATTGTGTCTTATTGTGAATGCTTGGGACTAACCATGGCTTATGGTTATTTGTTTAGATATCGATCTCTCGAAGGCCTACTTGGTTGGGAATGCCCATTCAAGTGCCGCACGATCTATTGCTTGCTGAGAGAAAGCTTAGTCCATGATACCAGGGACCAGCTCGGTCCCCCTCTGTGTGCTGTCGATCCTGCTGCCACAATCCTCAGTCCAGCTGGGGATTAGACATGGAATAACCTCCTTATGCCTAAGCCAACCCATGAAACGGGCGTACGGGTGCTCAGTCGACCAGAGAGACAGAATGCGCAAGCTGGGGATCGACCCGATCCCCCCTGTGTGCTGTCGATCCTACTGTCGCAACCCTCAGTCCAGTCCAATCTTAGACTGGGAATGAACTCCATATGCTTAGACTGGAGATGAACTCCGTATGCCTAAGTCAACCCACGAAATGAGCATCCAGGCGCTCAGCCAGTCGGAGAGGCAGAATGCGCAAGTCGGGGATCGAATGGGTGGCAGGTGGGTTCAAGCACATCTTCATATTTCTGCCATTCCAATGCCATTTTTATGGCTTGTAAATTCATACAATGGTCCCCTAAGCCTTCATGTGAAGTTTTATGGCAAGACGACCCGTTTTTTATTTTTCATGATTTTTTAAACTTTTTGCGGTTCGAGATTTTTTAAAATTTTTTTAGAAAGAGTTTTGTCCCCAAATTTAGAGGTGATCCTTGTATTTTTGTTGGCATGCACAAAAAAATTCAGCTAAAAACTCGAAGTGGAGAAGATTTTGTGACCCTTTGAAAAAAGTGTCCCTATTTCAAACACTTTAATGGCTACTGGCAGCAAACCTATAAAATCTCAAATGCTCTTTAAGGGAGTGTGAGTTCCCAAGGTTTGATGAGGGATAGGGGCCAATATAAGGGCCAAGTACCAGCACCCATCGCACATCATGTGCGCACACCCCCCGACCCCCCAATCATCGGAACCCGCAGTGTCGCTGGTTAGGCTCTCTGACGATACTCTGACGATGCTCGGATGATTGTGCTCCGGGAGAAAAAAAATGTGGCACCAGCACATGCCCGAGCCCAGCATGTGCATCATGGCTCAAAATCTTAGACTGGGAATGAACTCCGTATGCTTAGACAGGGAACGAACTCCGTATGCCTAAGCCAACCCACGAAATGAGCGTGCGGGCGCTCAGCTGGATGGAGAGGCAGAATGCGCAAGCCGGGGATCGGCCCAGTCCCCCCTGCGTGCTTCGATCCTACTGCTGCAACCCTCGGTCCGATCCGATCTTAGACTGGGAATGAACTCCGTATGAATAAGTCAACCCACGGAACGAGCGTGCGAGCGGTGAGCCTACCGAAGAGGCATAATGCACAAGTCGAGGATTGGCCCGATCCCCTTCAGCATGCTACCGGTCCCGCTGCCACAACCCTCAGTCGAGCTGGGGCTTAGACATGGAATGAACTCCCTATGCCTAAGCCAACCCATGAAACGGGCATGCAGGCGCTTAGCCGGTCGGAGAGGCAAAATGTGCAAGCTGGGGATGAGCCCGGTCCCCCTTACGTGCTGTCGATCCTGCTGCCGCAACCCTCGATCCGATCTGATCTTAGACTAGGAATGAACTTCGTATGCTTAGACTGGGGATGAACTCCGTATGCCTAAGTCAACCCACGAAACGAGCGTGCGGGCACTCGGTCGGCCGAAAAGGCATAATGCGCAAGTCAGGGATCAGTCCGATCCCCCTCTACGTGCTGTCGATCCCGCTACCGGTCCTGCTACCACAAACCTCAGTCCGGCTAAGCCAACCCACGAAACGAGCATATGGGCGCTCAGCCGGTCGGAGAGGCAGAATGTGCAAGCAGGGGATCAGCCTGATCCCCCCCTACGTGCTGCCGATCCTACTGCTGGTCCTGATGCCACAACCCTCAATCCAGTCTGATCTTAGACTGGGAATGAACTCTGTATGCTTAGACATGGAATGAACTTCGTATGCCTAAGCCAACCCACGAAACGAGTGTGCGGGTACTCAGCCAGTCAGAGAGGCAGAATGCGTAAGCCGAGGATCGACCCGATCCCCCCTATGTGCTGTCAATCTTACTACTGCAACCCTCGATCTGGTCTAATCTTAGACTGGGAATGAACTCCGTATGCCTAAGTCAACCAACGAAATGAGCGTGTGGGTGCCGAACTGATCGGAGAGGCATAATGCGTAAGCCGAGGATCGACCCAATCCCCCTCTACGTGCTATCGGTCCCGCTGCCATTACCCTCGGTCCGACTGGGGCTTAGACAAGGAATGAACTCCCTATGCCTAAGCCAACCCACGAAACAGGTGTATGGGCGCTCAACCGGCCGAAGAGGTAGAATGTGCAAGCCGGGGATCGGCCCAGTCCCCCTGCATCCCGCTAATCCGACTATCGTAACCTTCAGTCCGATCCGATCTTAGACTGAGAATGAACTCTGTATGCTTAGACTGGGGATGAACTCCGTATGCCTAAGTCAACCCACGATACAAGCGTGCGGGCACTCAGCCGACCAGAAAGGTAGGATGCGCAAGTCGAGGATCGAATGGGTGGTAGGTGGGTTCAAGCTTATCTTCATATTTCTGCCATGCCAATGCCATTTTTATGGCTTGTAAATTCATACAATTGTCCCCTAAGCCTTCATGTGAAGTTTCTTGGCAAGACGACCCGTTTTCTATTTTTCACGATTCGGGATTGTTTAAAATTTTTTTAGAAAGAGTTTTGTCCCCAAATTTGTTAGAGGTGATCCTTGTATTTTTGTTGGTATGCACAAAAAAATTCAGGTAAAAACTCGAAGTGGAGAAGATTTTGTGAGCATTTGAAAAAAGTGTCCCCACTTCAGACACTTTAATGGCTACTGGCAACAAACCTATAAAATCTTCAATTCTCTTTAAGGAGGTGTGAGTTCTCGAGGTTTGATGAGGGATAGGGGGCCAATATAAGGGCCAAGTACCAGCACCCATCACACATCATGGGCGCACATCCCCTCGGCCACCCCAATCATCAAAACCCCTAATGCCGCCGGTTAGGCTCTCCGATGATGCTCCGACGATGGTGCCCCGGGCAAAAAAAATGCGGCACCAGCACATGCTCGAGCCCAGCATGTTCACTGTGGCTCAAAATCTTAGACTGGGAATGAACTCCTTATGCTTAGACATGGAATGAACACCGTACGCCTAAGCCAACCCACGAAACGAGTGTACGGGTGCTCAACCGGTCGAAGAGGCAGAATGCACAAGCCGGGGATCGGCCCGATCCCCCCCTACGTGCTATCGATCCTGCTGCCGTAACCCTCGGTCCGGTTCGATCTTAGACTAGGAATGAACTCCATATGCATAAGTCAACCCATGAAACAAGTGTGCGGGCGCTGAGCCGATCGAAGAGGCATAATGCACAAGCCGGGGATCGACCTGGTCCTTTTCTGTGTGCTGCCGATCCCGCTGCCACAACCCTCGTTCCGGCTGGGGCTTAGACATGGAATTAACTCTCTATGCCTAAGTCAATCCACGAAATGGGTGTGCGGGCGCTCAGCCGGCTGGAGAGGCAGAATGCGCAAGTCGGGGATCGACCCGATCCCTCATGCGTGCTGCTGATCCTGCTGCCGCAACCCCCGGTCTGGTCTGATCTTAGACTGAAAATGAACTTTGTATGCTTAGATTGGGGATGAACTCCGTATACCTAAGTCAACCCACGAAACGAGCGTGCGGGCACCCAGCCGACCGGAGAGGCAGAATGTACAAGCTGGGGATCGACTCGATCCCCCCTGCATGCTGCCGATCCTGCTGTTGGTCCTGTTACCGCAACCCTCGGTCCGGTCTTATCTTAGACTAGGAATGAACTCCGTATGCTTAGACATGGAATGAACTCCGTATACCTAAGCCAACCCATAAAATGAGCGTGCGGGCACTCAGCCGGCCGGAGAGGCAGAATGCACAAGCTGGGGATCGGCCCGGTCCCCCCTGCATGCTATAGATCCTGTTGCCGTAACCCTCGATCCGATCTGATCTTAGACTAGGAATGAACTCCGTAAGCTTAGACATGGAATGAACTCCCTACGCCTAAGCCAACCCACGAAGCGGGCGTACGGGCGCTCAATCGGTCGGAGAGACAGAATGCGCAAGCCGGGGATTGACCCGATCCGCCCTACGTGCTACCGATCTTGCTGCCACAACCCTCGATCCAGTCCAATCTTAGACTGAGAATGAACTCTGTATGCTTAGACTGGGGATGAACTCCGTATGCCTAAGTCAACCCATGAAATGAAGGTGCGGGCGCTCAGCCGACCAGAGGGGCAGGACGCGCAAGCCGGGGATCGAACGGGTGGTAGGTGGGTTCAAGCACATCTTCATATTTCTGCCGTGCCAATGCCATTTTTATGGTGTGTAAATTCATACAATGGTCCCCTAAGCCTTCATGTGAAGTTTTGTGGCAAGACGACCCATTTTCTATTTTTCACGATTTTTAAAACTTTTTATAGTTTGGGATTTTTTAAAAGAAAGAGTTTTGTCCCCAAATTTGGTAGATGTAATCCTTGTATTTTTGTTGGAATGCAAAAAAAAAATTTAGCTAAAAAATCGAAGTGGAGAAGATTTTGTGACCGTTTGAAAAAAGTGTCCCCATTTCAGACACTTTAATGGCTACTGGCAGCAAACCTATAAAATCTCAAATGCTCTTTAAGGGGGTTTGAGTTCTCGAGGTTTGATGAGGGATAGGGGGCCAATATAAGGGCCAAGTACCAGCACCCATCGCACATCATGTGTGCACACCCCCCGGCACCCCCAATCGTCGGAACCCCTAATGCTACCAGTTAGGCTCTCTGGCAACGCTCCAACGATGGTGCCCCGGGCAAAAAAAATGGGCACCAGCACATGCCTGAGCCCAGCATGTGCACCGTGGCTCAAAATCTTAGACTGGGAATGAACTCCGTATGCTTAGACATGGAATGAACTCCATATGCCTAAGCCAACCTACGAAACGAGCATGTGGGCGCTCAGCCGACCGGAGAGGCATAATCCACAAGACGGGGATCGGCCCGGTTCCCCTCTGCGTGCTGTCTATTCCGTTGCCCCAACCCTTGGTCCGGCTGGGGCTTAGACATGGAATGAACTCCCTATGCCTAAGCCAACCCATGAAATGGGCGTGCGGGCGCTCAGCCAATCGGAGAGGCAGAATGCGCAAGCCGGGGATCAGCTCGGTCCCCCTGCATGCTACCGATCCTACTGTCGCAACCCTCGGTCCAGTCCAATCTTAGACCGGGAATGAACTTTGTATGCTTAGATTGGGGATGAACTTCATATGCCTAAGTCAACCCATGAAACGAGCGTGCGGACGCTCAGCCGGTCAGAGAGGCCGACCTGAGACGCATAATGCGCAAGCCGGGGATCAGCTCGATCCCCCTCTACATGCTGCTGATCCCGCTACTGGTCCTACTGCCACAACCCTCGGTCTGGCTAGGGCTTAGATATGGAATGAACTTCGTATGCCTAAGCCAACCCACGAAACGAGCGTGCGGGCACTCGGTCGGTCGGAGAGGCAGAAAGCTCAAGCCAGGGATCGGTCCGGTCCCCCCTGCGTGCTACCGATCCTGTTGTGGTCCTGCTACCGTAACCCTCGATCAGGTCTGATCTTAGACTGGGAATGAACTCCGTATGCTTAGACATGGAATGAACTTTGTATGCCTAAGCCAACCCAAGAAACGAGCGTGCGGGCGCTCAGCCGGTCGGAGAGGCAGAATGCGTAGGCCGAGGATCAGCCCGGTCCCTCCTGTGTGCTGTCGATCCTGCTACTACAATCCTTGGTTTAGTCCAATCTTAGGCTGGGAATGAACTCTGTATGCCTAAGTCAACCCACGAAACGAGCGCGTGAGCACTGAGCCGGCCAGGGAGGCATATTACGTAAGTCGAGGATCAGCCCGATCCCCCTTTGTGTGCTGCCGGTCCCATAGCCACAGCCCTCGGTCCGACTAGGGCTTAGACATGGAATGAACTCCTATGCCTAAGCCAACCCACGAAACAGGCGTGCAGGTGTTCAGCCGGCTGGAAAGGCAGAATGCATAAGCTGGGGATTGGCCTGGTCCCCCCTGCGTGCTGTCGATCCTGCGGCCACAACCCTTGCTCCAATCTGATCTTAGACTGGGAATGAACTCCGTATGCTTAGACTAGGGATGAACTCCGTATGCCTAACTCAACCCATGAAACAAGCGTGCGGGCGCTTAACCACCAGAGAGGCAGGATGAGCAAGCCAGGGATCGAATGGATGGTAGGTGGGTTCAAGGACGTCTTCATATTTCTGCCATGTCAATGCCATTTTTATGGCTTGTAAATTCATACAATGGTCCCTTAAGCCTTCATGTGAAGTTTCGTGGCAAGATGACCCGTTTTCTATTTTTCATGATTTTTGAAACATTTTACGATTCGAGATTTTTTAAAAATTTTTTACAAAGAGTTTTGTCCCCAAATTTGGTAGAGGTGATCCTTGTATTTTTTTTTGGCATGCACAAAAACATTCAGCTAAAAACTCGAAGTCGAGAAAATTTTGTGATCGTTTGAAAAAAGTGTCCCCATTTCAAACACTTTAATGGCCAGTGGCAGCAAACCTATAAAATCTCAAATGCTCTTTAAGGGGGTGTGAGTTCTTGAGGTTTGATGAGGGATAGGGGGCCAATATAAGGGCCAAGTGTCACGCCCTGGGCGGGCACACCAGGCACATCAGGTGCACTAGCAGGCGAGCTAGAGGTTGAGGCCCGCAGACCAGGTGTGCTGGCGGGTATCTGCCCACAAAGCCTAGCAAATGAGTTCAGAATGCCCGCCCAACTTGCAAGCCAGCCTGTGAGACCAAGGCCTAGCATACAAGCTGCCTGCACGACATCCAGAAGGGCCAAAGGTGCTGGACATGCAAAGGAAGCTTCTGGAAGCAGGCAGGATCAGCAGAGCATCCTGGCAGATTTTGTTGACCCTGAAAATTAGGAGTTAGCATCCTGATTGATTGTAATCTGTATAATCCCATGATTTTAGCCTTTATTCTAGGGATATTGCCATTAAGTGTAAGCTGGAGCCTCAACTATAAATAAAGGGCTGCTCCTCCCTTATTTGTACACCATCAAACACTTTTGTTTCAGTGAATACAAGAGCATTTCTAGAATTCTGCCTTCTTATCCTGTTTCTCTTTAACTTGCGTAATCAGCCCTTCCTATTGTTCTAGTGCCCATACGCTTGTGTTTTAGGTTGACTTAGGCATAAAGGAGGAGATTCCAAGCCTAAGGCCGCACGGTTTCTGAGTCTAAGGTCAGAGCCTGTGACAATTGGTATCAGAGCAAGTTTGATTTTGCATGTTTGTGTTGTGCAAGTTAGAGGAGATGGCATCCCAAAGTGACGTTGCTAACCAACAACCAGAGGCCCAGCAGCATGGGTGTGGAAGAGGGAGGAAAGCCAGTTCTAGAGATATCTTGTCTACCATGGACGGTAGGCTGGCCAAGGTGGAGGTGACCATGGGCGACATGGGGGAAAAGCTTGACGGGGTAGAGACTCACATTGCATTGCTAGACTCCATGGGGGAGGAGATCCAAAGTGAGCTGCAAGCTACTTTCAACAAAAGCTTGGACGTGTTCACCCAAAAGAATCAGACCTTTGAGGCTGAAGTGCTGAACTTGGGCGATGGCATGGAGGCCATGCGCCAGCGGATGGAGGAGCCTACCAGTGAGCTTGTTGCTTGCAAGATTGCCATTGGGAATGGCATGTTTGCTGGAGTGTCCAAGTCTAGATTGGATGTCCCCAAGCCTAAGGAGTTCAAGGGGACTAGGGCAGCCAAGGAAGTAGATAACTACCTTTGGGGTATGGAGCAGTACTTCCAGGCCATGGGCATGCAAGACGAGATGATAAAGGTAAGCACCGCTGCTACGTATCTCCCTAATGTAGCCTTATTATGGTAGAGGCGCAGGTGTGATGATGTCAGGCATGGGTGCATCAAGATTGGAACCTGGGCAGAGTTCCAAAAAGAGTTCAGAGAATAATTTTACCTGGAGTATGCCGATGATGAGGTGCGGGCAAAGTTACGCAGGCTGAGCCAGTAAGGGGACATAAGGGAGTATGTCCAAAAATTCTTTGAACTGATGCTACAGATCTCAGATCTAGGTGAGAAGGACACCTTATTTGCTTTCATGGATGGGCTGAAGTTGTGGGTGAAGCATGAGCTACAAAGAAGAGGAGTTCATGACTTGGCTAAAGCCATGACTACTACCGAGGCCTTGATAGAGTTCAAGCCTCTGAACAAGTTCGAGTCTACCAAGCCCAAGGGTAAGGGTAGGGACGATAGGGATCAAAAGAAACAGTCTAAGAGGAAGGATTGTGACCGGGAGTCCAAGGATAGAGACCAAGACTGTTCAACCAAGGATGGCAAGAGGAAGCCACCAGCAGGCAAGTGGAAAGCAAAGGGGTGCCGAGAGCCACTAGCATGCTACCTATGTGGAGAGAGCCACATAGCGCATAATTACCCACAGAAGGGCAAGCTGGCTGCTGTAGACAAGGAGTCTGACGAAGAGCCAGAGTTAGGGGTAGCAAAGCTTGGGTCGTTGGTGCTCGATGCTGTCCAGAGTAAGGGGAGTCGTAAGCCAAAGGGCTTAATGTTTGCAGATCTAATGGTTGCGGGTTAGAAGGTGAGCACACTAGTGGACACAGGTGCCTCACATCTTTTTATTTTAGGTGATAGAGCCTGGAAGCTCGGACTAAAGGTGCAGAAAGGGACTGGTACCATCAAAACGGTGAACTTTAATGAAGTTCCAGCCATTGGAGTAGCGCGGGGAGTGGAGTTACAGCTTGGAGACTGGAAAGGCAAGGAGACCATTGAGGTAATACCCTTTAATGACTATGAGTTTGTGATTGGGTTGGATTTCCTTGTTCAGATTAACGCCCTATTTGTGCCTTTTGTCAATTGTGTTTGCATTTGGATGCACGATGCCAATGCCTAGTGCCATTGAGGAGAGGGTCTGGAGTTGGGTCGTGGGTGGTGTCAACCATCCAATTTGCCAAGGCGATAAGCAGACAAGAAGACACCTTCTTGGCAGCCCTAAAATATGATGAGCCAAGGGAGAAGGAGACCGAGTCACCCTTGGAGGTGCTAAAGGTGATGAAGACCTTTAGTGATGTGATGCCCACAAAGCTACCTAGCAAGCTACCACCTAAGAGGGAGGTGGACCACAAGATCGAGTTAGTGTCCGAGGCCAAGCCACCAGCTAGAGCCCTTTACCAAATGTCTTCACCAGAGTTGGAAGAGTTGAGGAAGCAGCTCAAAGAGTTAGTTGATGCTGGCTTCATCAGGCCATCGAAGGCACCCTATGGTGCACCGATTCTATTTCAGCACAAGCATGATGGGTCGTTGCGACTGTGCATAGACTACCGGGCTTTGAATAAGCTGACGATCAAGAACAAGTACCCCATCCCACTCATTGCAAACTTGTTCGATCAACTTGGGAGCGCAAGGTGGTTCACCAAGCTGGATTTGAGGTCAGGCTACTATCAAGTCAGGATCGTGAAGGGAGATGAGCCAAAGATAGCATGTGTCACTCGGCATGGTTCGTATGAGTTCTTGGTGATGCCTTTCAAACTCACGAACGCCCCAGCAACATTCTGCACCCTTATGAACAAGGTACTTCAGTCATTCCTTGATCGGTTTGTTATGGTTTATTTGGATGACATTGTGATCTACAGCCAGACTTTGGGAGAGCATGTAGACCACTTCAGACAAGTGTTCGAGGTGTTACGGGTAAACAAGCTATTTGTCAAGAGGGAGAAGTGCTCATTCACCCAGCAGGAGATCTCATTCCTTGGCCGCATAGTGGGAAGTGGTAGGATACGCATGGATGAAGGCAAGATACATGCCATCCTGGAGTGGCAACCGTCAGCCAAGGTCACTGAGTTGAGATCGTTCCTTAGGCTGGTCAACTACTACAGGCGCTTCAACAAAGGTCACTCAGCAATAGCCACACCATTGACTGACTTGCTCAAGAAAGGGAAAGCAGGGAGTGGAGCGCAGGGTGCCAGGAAGCCTTTGATAGGTTGAAGCGGGCTGTGATCGAGGAGCCAGTCTTGGCCTTGCCAGACCATGCCAAGCATTATGAGGTGCATACGGATGCATCAAACTTTGCCATTGGGGGCGTGTTGATGTAGGAGGGACGTCCAGTCACATTCAAGAGCAGAAAGCTGAACGAGACTGAGTGCAAGTACACGATCCAAGAGAAGGAGATGACTGTAGTGGTGCACTACTTGCGCACTTGGTGCCATTACCTGTTAGGGTCGAGGTTTATGGTTAGGACGGACAATGTGGCGACCATTTACTTCCAGACGCAGAAGAAGCTGTCCCTCAAGTAGGCGAGATGGTAAGATTTTCTTACGGAATATGATTTCCAGATGGAGTACAAGCCGGGGTGGGCAAACCTAGTGGCAGACACCCTGAGCAAGAAGGCTAACCTTGCTACCATTAGCCAACCAGAGGGGTCACTGGTGTCACGCATCAAGGAGGGACTTGCGCATGATCCTACAGCCAAGGCTTTGATAGAGTACGCCCAGCAAGGTAAGACTAGGTGGTTTTGGTTGCAGGATGGCTTGTTGTACACCAGGGGCAATAGACTGTTTGTGCCGTAGCACGGGAAACTCTGCAAGGAAGTTTTGCAAGAATGCCATGATTCAAGGTGGGTTGGACACCCTGGAGTGAGTCGTACCTTGGCACTGATCGAGGATCGATACTACTGGCCACACGTGAGGGATGATGTAGAGGCCTATATGAAGACTTGTCTTGTGTGCCAACAGGACAAGGTGGAGCTCAAGAAACTAGGCAGTCTCTTAGAGCCATTGCTAGTGCCAGAGCGACCATGGAAGAGTGTTTCTCTGGACTTTATAGTCAATCAACCCAAAGCAGAAGGGTTTGGAAGCATCATGGTAGTGGTGGACAGGTTTTCCAAGTATGGAATCTTCATTCCAGCAACCAAAGAGTGCCCAGTCGAGGAGGCAGCTCAATTGTTCCTGAAGAACATGGTTAAGTACTGGGGAGTGCCGAGGACCATTGTTAGTGATCGGGATGGGCATTTTACGGGCAGGTTCTCGACTGAGTTGTTCAAGCTGTTGGGGTCAGACTTGAACTTTTCCACCAGCATGCATTCGTAGACCGATGGGCAGATAGAATGATTGAATGGACTATTGGAGGTCTACCTCAGGCAGTATGTGAGTCCCACACAAAGGGACTTGCCAAAGCTGCTAGATATTACGTAGTTTTCCTACAACTTGCAAAGGAGTGAGGCAACGAACCAGAGCCCATTTAAGGTTGTGACAGGGCAACAACCACTAACACCCGGTTCGATTGCTGCAGGATATACAAGGTCGAATCCAGCAGCATACAAGTTTGCCAAGATGGCCAGAGTTTGTCTACACAAGGCGGCCAAGAGGTCGAAGAAGTGGGCAGACCAAAATAAGTGGGACATGCAGTTCCAGGTTAGAGACTTGGTGTTAGTGAAGCTGCATCCCATTATGCACCATAGGGGGCTATACAATAGTCCGGAGGTATGAAGGTCCTTTTCGAGTAGTCAAGAGGGTAGGCAAGGTTGCCTACAAGCTGGATATGCCACCCAAGCTGAGGGTACACCCGATGTTCCATGTGAGCATGCTCAAGCCGTTCCATAAGGATGAGGGAGATCCAGGACAGGCAGAGTCAAAGCGTATGCCATTGGGAGCAAGGGCCTTATATGAGAAGGAGGTCCAAAGCGTCATAGCTGATCGAGAGGTGAGACAAAAGAACTATCAGCCAAGATAAGAGTACTTGGTGCACTAGAAGGGACTTCCAGACAGTGAGGCGAGCTGGGAACCAGCAAATTACTTATGGCAGTTTGAGGACCAGAATAGGCAGTACCATGCAGAAGACGCAACGAGGGGATTGCACAATCAGGTGGGGGAGAATGTCACACCCTGGGCGGGCGTGCCAGGCACATCAGGCGCACCAACAGGCGAGCCAGAGGTTGACGCTTGCAGACCAGGCGTGCTGGCAGGTATCTGCATGCAAAGCCTAGCAAACAAGTTCAAAACGCCTGCCTAACTTGCAGGCCAGCCCATGAGACCAAGACCTAGCATACAAGCTACCCGTACCATATCCAGAAGGGCCCAAGGTGCTGGACAAGCAAGGGAAGCTTCTGGAAGTAGGTAGAATCAGCAGCAGCATCCTGGTAGATTTGGTTGACCCTAAAAATCAGGAGTTAGCATCCTGATTGATTGTAATCTATAGAATCCCATGATTTTAGCCTTTATTCTAGGGATATTGCCATTAAGTGTAAGCTGGAGCCTCAACTATAAATAGAGGGCTGCTCCACCCTCATTTGTACACCATCATCCCCAGTCTAAGCATACAGAGTTCATTCCCAGCCGGTCAGACTCTATGAGGGTGTACAAATGAGCGTGGAGCAGCCCTCTATTTATAGTTGAGGCTTCAGCTACAACTTAATGGCATATCCCTAGAATAAAGGTTAAAATCATGGGATTATACAGATTACAATCAATCAGGATGCTAACTTTTGATTTTCAGGGTCAACCAAATCTGCCAAGATGCTCCAACTGATCCTGCTTGCTTCTAAAAGCTTCTCTTGCCTGTCCAGCACCTTTGCCCCTTCTGGATGTGGTGCAGGCAGCTTGTATGCCAGGCCTTGGTCTCACGGGCTGGCCTGCAAGTTGGGCAGGCGTTATGAACTCGTTCGTTAGGCTTTGCGCACAGATACCAGCTAGCACGCTTGGTCTGTGGGCCTTAACCTCTGGCTCACCTGTTGGTGCACCTGATGTGCCTGGCGTGCCCACCCAAGGCATGACATTCTCCCCTACCTGATCGCACAATGCCCTCGTTGCGTCTTCTGCATGGTACTACTTAATTTGGTCCCTGAACTACCATAAGTCATCTGCTGGTTCTCAACTTGCCTTATTGTCTGAAGTCCCTTCCAGCATACCAAGTACTCTTGTCTTGGCTGATAATTCTTCCGTCTCACCTTTCGGTTAGCTATGATGCTATGGACCTCCTTCTCATATGAGGCCCTTGCTCTCAACGGTGCACACTTTGACTCTGCCCGTCCTGGATCTCCCTCATCCTCATGGAATGGTTTGAGCATGCTCACATGGAACATCGGGTGTACCCTCAGCTTGGGTGGCATATCTAGCTTGTAGGCAACCTTGCCTACCCTCTTGACTACTCGAAAAGGTCCCTCATACCTCTGGACTAGGCCTTCGTGCAGCCCCCTATGGCGCACAATGGGATGTAGCTTCACCAACACCAAGTCTCTAACCTGGAACTGCACGTCACGCCTATTCTGGTCTGCCCACTTCTTTGACCTCTTGGCCGCCTTGTGTAAACAAACTCTGGCCAAGTCAGTTTGCTCCTGCCATGCCTTGGGAAACTTGTATGCTGCTGGATTCAGCCCTGTATAACCTACAGCAATCAAATCAGGTGTTAGTGGTTGTTGCCCTATCACAACCTCAAATGGGCTCTGGTTCATTGCCTCGCTCCTTTGCAAGTTGTAGGAAAACTGTGCAATATCTAGCAGCTTTGGCCAGTCCCTTTGTATGGCACTTACATAGTGCCTGAGGTAAATCTCCAATAGTCCATTTACTCGCTCTGTCTGCCCATCGGTCTGCGAATGCATGCTAGTGGAAAAGTTCAAGTCTGACCCCAATAGCTTGAATAACTCAGTCCAAAATCTGCCCGTGAAATGCCCGTCCCGATCACTAACAATGGTCCTCGGCCCTCCACAATACTTAACCATGTTCTTCAGGAACAATCGAGCTGCCTCCTCGGCTGGGCACTCCTTGGTTGCTGGAATGAAGATTCCATACTTGGAAAACCTATCCACCACTACCATGATGCTTCCAAACCCTTCTACTTTGGGTAGACCGACTATAAAGTCCAAAGAAACACTCTCCCATGGTCACTCTGGCACTGGCAATGGCTCTAAAAGACCCCTTGGTTTCTTGAGCTCCACCTTGTCCTGTTGGCACACAAGACAAGTCTTTACATAGGCCTCCATATTGTCCCTCATGTGTGGCCAGTAGTATCGGTCCTCGATCAATGCCAGGGTGCGGCTCACTCCGAAGTGTCCAACCCACCTTGAATCATGGCATTCTTACAAAACTTCCTTGCGGAGCTTTCTGTGTTACGGCACAAACAGTCTACTACCCCTGGTGTACAGCAACCCATCCTGCAACCAAAACTGCCTAGTCTTACCTTGCTGGGCATACTCCATCAAAGCCTTGGCTGTAGGATCATGCGCAAGTCCCTCATTGATGCACGGCACCAGTGACCCCTCTAGTTGGCTAATGGCAGCAAGGTTAGCCTTTCTACTCAGGGCGTCTACCATTAGGTTTGCCCATCCTGGCTTGTACTCCATCTGAAAATCAAAGTCTGTAAGAAAATCAAAGTCTGTAAGAAAATCTTGCCATCTTGCCTGCTTGGCGGACAACTTCTTCTGCGTTTGGAAGTAGCTGGTCGCCACATTGTCCATCCTCACCACGAACCTCGACCCCAACAAGTAATGTCGCCAAGTACACAAGTAGTGTACCACTACAATCATCTCCTTCTCTTGGACCGTGTACTTACGTTCAGTCTCGTTCAGCTTCCTGCTCTCGAACGTGACTGGACGTCCCTCCTGCATCAACACACCCCTATGGCAAAGTCTGATGCATTCGTATGTACCTCATACCGCTTGGCATGGTCTGGCAAGGCCAAGACTGGCTTTTTGGTCACAGCCCGCTTTAACCTATCGAAGGCTTCCTGGCACCCTGCGCTCCACTCCCATGCTCTCCCTTTCTTAAGCAAGTCAGTCAATGGTGTGGCTATTGCTGAGTGACCTTTGATGAAGCACCTGTAGTAGTTAACCAGCCCAAGGAATGATCTCAACTCAGTGACCTTGGCTGGCGGTTGCCACTCTAGGATGGCGTGTATCTTGCCTTCATCCATGCGTATCCTGCCACCTCCCACTATGTGGTCTAGGAACGGGATCTCCTGCTGGGTGAATGAGCACTTCTCCCTCTTGACAAATAGCTTGTACGCTCACAACACCTTGAACACCTGTGTCAAGTGGTCGACATGCTCTCCCAAAGTCTGGTAGTAGATCACAATGTCATCTAAATAAACCACAATAAATCGATCAAGGAATGACTAAAGTACCTTGTTCATGAGGGTATAAAATGTTGCTGGGGCATTCATGAGTCCGAAAGGCATCACCAAGAACTCATATGAACCATACCGAGTGACACATGCTATCTTTAGCTCATCTCCCTCCACGATCCTGACTTGATAATAGCCCGACCTCAAATTCGACTTAGTGAACCACCTTGCACTCCCAAGTTGATCGAACAAGTCCGCAATGAGTGGGATGGGGTACTTGTTCTTGATGGTTAGCTTGTTCAAAGCCCGATAGTCTATGCACAGCCACAATGACCCATCATGCTCACGCTGGAATAGAACCGGTGCACCATAGGGTGCCTTCGATGGCCTGATGAAGCTAGCATCAACTAACTCTTTGAGCTGCTTCCTCAACTCCTCCAATTCTAGTGGAGACATTCGGTAAGCAGCTCTAGCTGGTGGTTTGGCCTCGGACACCAGCTTGATCTTGTGGTCCACCTCTTTCTTAGGTGGTAGCTTGCTAGGTAGCTTTACGGGCATCACATCACTAAAGGTCTTCAGCACTTTTAGCACCTCCAAGGGTGACTCGGTCTCCTTCTCCCTTGGCTCATCATATTTTAGGGCTGCCAAGAAGGTGTCTTCTTGTCTGCTTATCGCCTTGTTAAATTGGATGGCTGACACCACCCGTGACCCAACTCCAGACCCTCTCCTCAATGGCACTAGGCTTTGGCACCATGCATCCAAGATGCAAACACAATCGGCAAAAGGCACAAGGAGGGCGTTAATCCGAACAAGGAAATCCAACCCAATCACAAACTCATAGTCGTCAAGGGGTATTACCTCTATAGTCTCCTTACCTTTCCAGCCTCCAAGCTGCAACTCCACTCCCCTTGCTACTCCAATGGCTGGAACCTCCTTGGAGTTCACCGTTTTGATGGTACTAATCCCTTTTTGCACCTTTAGTTTGAGCTTTCGGGCTCCATCACCTAAAATAAAAAGATGTGAGGCACCTGTGTCCACCAGTGCGCTCACCTTCTGACCCGCAACCATTAGATCCACAAACATCAAGCCCTTTGGCTTATGGCTCCCTTTACTCTAGACAGCATTGAACACCAACGACCCAAGCTTTGCTGCCCTTGACTCTAGCTCCTCGTTGGACTCCTTGTCTACAGCAGCCAGTTTGCCCTTCTGTGGGCAATTACGTGCTATATGGCTCTCTCCACATAGGTAGCATGCTAGTGGCTCTCGATCCCCTTTTGCTTTCCACTTGCCTGCTGGTGGCTTCCTCTCGCCATCCTTGGTTGAACAGTCTCGGTCTCCATCCTTGGACTCCTGGTCACGGTCCTTCCCCTTAGACTGCTTCTTCCAATCCCTATCGTCCCTACCCTTACCCTTGGGCTTGGTAGAATCGAACTTGTTCAGAGGCTTGAACTTTATCAAGGCCTCGACAGTAGTCATGGCTTTAGCCAAGTCATGAACTCCTTTCCTTTGTAGCTCATGCTTCACACACGGCTTCAGCCCATCCATGAAAGTAAATAAGGCATCTTTTTTACCTAGATCTAAGATCTGTAGCATCAGTTCAGAGAATTTTTGGACATACTCCCTTATGTCCCTTTGCTGGCTCAGCCTGCGTAACTTTGCCCGTGCCTCATCATCGGCATACTCTGGGTAAAATTGTTCTCTGAACTCTTTTTGGAACTCTGCCCAGGTTCCAATCTTGGCACTCCCACGCCTGACATCATCACACCTGTGCCTCTACCACAATAAGGCTACATCAATGAGATACATAGCAGCGGTGCTTACCTTTATCGCCTCGTCTTGAATGCCCATGGCCTGGAAGTACTGCTCCATACCCCATAGGTAGTTGTCTACTTCCTTGGCTACCCCAGTCCCCTTGAACTCCTTAGGCTTGGGGACATCCAATCTGGACTTGGACACTCCAGCAAACATGCCATTCCCAATGGCAGTCTTACAAGCAACGAGCTCACTGGCAAGCTCTTCCATCCGCTGGCGCATGGCCTCCATGCCATCGCGTAAGGTCAGCACTTCAGCCTCCACCTTGGCCAGCCTACCGTCCATGGTATACCAGATATCTCTAGAACTGGCTTTCTTACCTCTTTTACACCTATGCTCCTGGGCCTCTAGTTGTTGGCTAGCAACGTCGCTTTGGGATGCCATCGCCTCAATCACGATCTAACCAGCACAACACAAACATGCAGAATCGAACTCGCTCTGATACCAACTGTCACAGGCTCTGACCTTAGACTCAGAAACCATGCAGCCTTAGGCTTGGAATCTCTTTCTTTATGCCTAAGCCAGCCTAAAACACAAGCGTGCGGGCACTAGAATCATGGGACGGGCTGATTACGCAAGTTAAAGAGAAACAAGATAAGAAGATAGAATTCTGGAAATGCTCTTGTATTCACTTAAACAGAAGTGTTTGATGGTGTACAAATGAGGGTGGAGCAGCCCTCTATTTATAGTTGAGGCTCCTGCTACAACTTAATGGCATATCCCTAGAATAAAGGCTAAAATCATGGGATTATACAGATTACTATCAATCAAGATGCTAACTCCTGATTTTTAGGGTCAACCAAATCTGCCAGAATGCTCCAATTGATCCTGCATGCTTCCAGAAGCTTCCCTTGCCTGTCCAGCACCTTGGGCCCTTCTGGATCTGGTACGGGTAGCTTGTATGCCAGGCCTTGGTCTTACGGGCTGGCCTGCAAGTTGGGCGGGCGTTTTAAACTCGTTCGTTAGGCTTTGTGCACAGATACCAGCCAGCACGCCTGGTCTGCGGGCCTTAACCTCTGGCTCGCCTGCTGGTGCGCCTGATGTGCCTGGCACGCCCACCCAGCACATGACACGGGTGCTCAACCGGTCAGAGAGGTAGAATACGTAAGCTAGGGATCAGCCCGATCCCACCCTGCGTGCTGTCGATCCTGCTACTGGTCCTGCTACCGCAACGCTTGATCCAATCCGATCTTAGACTGGGAATGAACTCAGTATGCTTAAACTAGGGATGAACTCTGTATGCGTAAGTCAACCCATGAAACGAGCGTATGGGTGCTGAGCCGACTGGAGAGGCATAATGCGCAAGATAGGGATTGGCTCAGTCCCCCTCTACGTCCTGCCAGTCCCGCTACCACAACCGTCGGTCTGGTTGGGGCTTGACATGGAATAAACTCCCTATGCCTAAGCCAACCCATGAAACGGGGGTGTGGGCGCTCAACTGGTGGGAGAGGCAGAATGCGTAAGCCAGGGATCGGCCCGATCCCCCCTGCATGCTGTCGATCTTGCAGTCGCAACCCTCGGTCCAGTCCAATCATAGACTGGGAATGAACTCTGTATGCTTAGACTGGGGATGAACTCCATATGCCTAAGTCAACCAATGAAACGAGCGTGCGGGGGCTTAGCCGAGCAGAGAGGCCGGATGCGCAAGTCATGGATCGAACGGGTGGTAGGTGGGTTCAAGCACATCTTCATATTTCTGCCATGTCAATGCCATTTTTATGGCTTGTAAATTCATACAATGGTCCCCTAAGCCTTCATGTGAAGTTTCGTGGCAAGACGACCCGTTTTCTATTTTTCATAATTTTTAAAACTTTTTGTGGTTCGGGATTTTTTAAAAATTTTTTAGAAAGATTTTTTTCCCCAAATTTGGTAGAGGTGATCTTTTTATTTTTGTTGGCATGCACAAAAAAATTCAGCTAAAAACTCCAAGTGGAGAAGATTTTGTGACCGTTTGAAAAAGGTGTCCCCATTTTAGACACTTTAATGGCTACTGGCAGCAAACTGATAAAATCTCAAATGCTCTTTAAGGCGGTGTGAGCTCTTGAGGTTTGATTAGGGATAGGGGGCCAATATAAGGGCCAAGTACCAGCACCCATCGTACATCATGTACGCACACCCCCCGGCCCCCCCATCGTCGGAACCCTCAATGCCGCCGGTTAGGCTCTCCGACGATGCTCCAATGATGCCCCGACGATGGTGCCCCGAGTGAAAAAAATGCGGCACCAGCACAAGCCCGAGCCCAACATGTGCATCGTGGCTCAAAATCTTAAACCGGGCATGAACTCCGTATGCTTAGACATGGAATGAACTCCGATGCCTAGGCCAACCCATGAAACGAGCGTGCGGCCGCTCAGCCGACAGGAGAGGAAGAATGTGCAAGCCGAGGATTGACCCGGTCCCCCCTACATGCTATTGATCCTACTATCGCAACCCTCAGTCCAGTCTGATCTTAGACTAGGAATGAACTCCGTAAGCATAAGTCAACCCACGAAATGAGCGTGCGGGCATTGAGCCGGCCGAAGAGGCATAATGCACAAGCCGGCTATCGGCCCGATCCCCCTTTGCATGCTGCCAGTCCCACTGCCACAATCCTCAATCCGGCTGGGGCTTAGACATGGAATGAACTCCCTATGCCGAGGCCAACCCACGAAACAGGTGTACGGGCGCTCAGCCAGTCGGAGAGGCAAAATGAGCAAGCCGGGGATCAGCCCGGTCCCCCCTGCGTGCTGTCGATCATGCTACCGTAACCTTCGGTTTGGTCCGATCTTAGATTGGGAATGAACTCGTATGCTTAGACTGGGGATGAACTCTGTATGACTAAGTCAACCCACCAAATGAGCGTGCATGCGCTCACCCAACCGGAGAGGCATAATACGCAAGTCGGGGATCAGCCCGGTCCCCCTCTGCATGTAGCCGATCCCACTGCTGGTCATGCTGCCACAACCCTTGGTCTGGTTGGGGCTTAGACATGGAATGAACTCTGTATGCCTAAGCCAAGCCACGAAACAAGCATGCGAGCGCTCAACCGACCGGAGAGGTAGAATGTGCAAGTCAGAGATCGACCTGGTCCCCCTCTGCGTGCTGCCGATCCTCCTGCTGCCGCAACCCTCAGTCTGGCCCGATCTTAGACTGGGAATGAACTCCGTATGCTTAGACATGGAATGAACTCCGTATGCATAAGTCAACGCACGAAATGAGCGTACGGGCACTGAGCCGGTCGGGGAGGCATAATGCACAGGCCAGGGATCGGCCCGATCCCCCTCTGCGTGCTGCCAGTCCCGCTGCCACAACCCTCGGTCCAACTGGGGCTTAGACATGGAATGAACTCCCTATGCCTAAGCCAACCCATGAAACGGGCGTGCGGGCACTCAGTAGGCCGGAGAGGCAAAATGCGCAAGCCAGGTGTCATGAGCCACCCTTGTATAGGGCCATGACCGGGACTTAGGTTGCCATGAGCCACCCATGTATAGGGCCATGGTCGGGTAGATCCCTTGTACTAGGAAAAGTGTCCCCATTTCAAACATTGTAACGGTTACTGGTAGCATAGCTCTAAAAGTTCTAAGGCTCTTTAGGGGGGTGAGCCGACAACGTAGTGTTGGGCTGTCTCATCGGGTGCTATGCGAGCTTAGGCCACCCACCAAGGGCTGCCCCCTGGCCCTGGTGATGGTGGGAGGTCCCGATGTATGATTCCCGTTTATAATATAATTTGTCCCGATTGAATGCTCGATTGTTGCCTCGATGTGTTTCTTTCTTTCTCGATGTGAATGTGCCTTGTTGTGTGTGTATGCTTGAGATTGACCTCGCTATATTGTGCCTTATTGTGAATGCTTGAGACTAACCATGGTTTATGGTTATTTGTTCAGATCTTGATTTATTGAAGGCTAACTTGGGTGGAAGCGTCCATTCAAGTGCCCCACGGGCTAGTGCTTGTTGAGAGAAAGCTTAGTCCGTGACACGTGGTATCAGAGCACGGTTGAGAAGTGCTAGAGAAATGGATGAGATGGCCACAAGTGGTGGACCGAATCATCAGTAGAGAATTGAGGAACTAGAGGCCGCGGTGGCCGCTATGAAAACTCATATGGTGACAAAAGACCGAGTGAGGGAGATCGAGACAACCCAGCGGGAGTTATCCGATACTCTCCACAATGTGAGCGAAGAGGCTAGAGATGCCTTGATCATTCTCCAAAAGGAGTTTGAGGAGCTCAGGGCCCAGGTGAGCATCCTACAATTGGCTATGGCCAGATCGGGTTTGAGCTCGATGGACAGGGGACAAAGGCCCAAGGTGCCGGAGCCTCGATGCTACGAGGGGGCAAGGGATGCTAAGGAACTTGAGAATTTCTTGTTCGACATGGAACAATACTTCCGAGCTGTACACACCAGTTCAGAGGAAGACAAGGTGACAATGGCATCGATGTACCTCGTAGGGGATGCCAAGTTGTGGTGGCGCTCCAAGTTTGTCAATGATGAGTGCCTGATTAAGACTTGGACGGATCTGAAGTGAGAGCTGAAGAACCAATTTTTTCTGAAGAATGTGGAGTATATGGCTCGAAAGAGACTTCGAGAGTTGGTGCAAACAGGAACGGTGTGAGAGTTCGTAAGGAACTTTTCTACCTTGATGCTAGATATTCGGGACATGTCCAAAAAGGACAAGATGTTCCATTTTCTTGAGGGCCTCAAGCCGTGGGCGAGGACAGAGCTACAAAGGCAGAAAGTGCAAGATGTGGCCACGGCCATGGCTGCAGCGGAACGCCTTCATGATTACAATGATGGCTCCCTAAAACGAAAAAATCCTCCATCAACGGGCAGTAGCTTTAACCTTGGGAGTGGGGGAAAGATCACTAGGTTGGACCGACCCTTTAGTGGGGGATCAGACAGGAGGTCCTTTGGGCGAGATAGCACTCAGCCCAAGACAAACAACACGGGGATTTTCAGGCCCAGACAACTGCTAGCTTGCTTTCTTTGCAAGGGACCGCATCGAGTGGCTGAATGCCCGTACCGAGGAGCCCTGAGTGCCTTAAGGACCTCATCCCAAGAGTCCGCAAAAGCGCCAGAGAGCATTGAAGAAGCTGAAGAGGAGCTAGCCAGGATGGGCTCAATAAGGTTCCTCAGTGCCCTCCGCACCCAATTGAACACTATAAAGAAAGAGCAAAGTAGAGGCTTGATGTACGTGAACTTGACGATCAATGGGAAAGCCACCAAGGCCATGGTGGATACGGGTGCAACCGACACTTTCATCACACTAGAAGAAGCAAAAAGGTGTGGTCTTCAGATTAGTAAAGACTGTGGGCGAATGAAGGCGGTCAATTCGCCAGCCTTTGCAATCAGTGGACGCTCAAAAAGTGTGACAACCCAATTGGGGCCATGGGAAGGGAAAGTAGACTTCACAATCTCCCCTATGGATGACTTTGATGTAGTTCTCGGATTGGACTTCATGACGTTGGCTCAAGCGATCCCTATCCCCGCGGCTAGCTGCTTGTTGTTCTTAGGCGAGCACCCATGTGTGGTGCCAGCCAACATCTTGCCAAAGAGTGGGAAGAAAATGATCTCGGCTTTGCAATTCAAGAAAGGGGTAAAGAGAGGGGAACCCTCGTTTGTGGCCATGTTGATCTACAAAGAAGGGTCGAAAGTAGAACCAATACCCGATGGCGTAAAGAAAGTGTTAGAAGAATTCGGAGAGGTGATGCTAGAGATGCTGCCTAAGGTTCTACCCCCTCGACGAGCAGTGGACCACGAAATTGAGCTCCTTTCAGGAGTAAAACCCCCTGCTAAAGCTCCCTATCGCATGGCCCCGCCAGAGTTGGCCGAGCTGAGAAAACAATTAGATGAGCTTCTACAAGTCGGGTTCATCCGACCATCAAATGCTCCTTTCGGAGTGCCAGTGCTATTCCAGAAGAAGCATGATGGGAGTTTGCGCTTATGTGTTGACTACAGGGCCCTGAACAAAGTCACCGTAAGAAATAAATATCCTATCCCGCTTATAGCCGACTTATTTGATCAATTGAGCCGAGCTAAGTACTTCTCCAAACTGGACCTGAGATCTGGATACCATCAGGTCAGAATCGTTGAGGGAGATGAGCCAAAGACCACTTGTGTAACACGGTATGGTGCATTTGAATTTCTTGTTATGCCCTTTGGACTAACCAATGCTCCTGCCACATTTTGTACGTTGATGAATCAGGTGTTCCATGACTACCTTGACAAATTTGTAGTCATTTATTTAGACGATATAGTGGTGTATAGCTCCACCTTGGAAGAACATCAAAAACACCTACGTCGGGTTTTTGAAAGGCTGCGGGACCACCAGTTATATGTAAAAAGGGAGAAATGCGCATTTGCTCAGACCCAAATCCACTTTCTCGGTCACATTGTCGAACGTGGCCACATTCGAATGGACATGGAAAAGGTTAGGGCCATTAAAGAGTGGACTACACGAAAGAATGTTAGTGAACTCCGCTCATTTTTGGGACTAGCCAACTATTATAGAAGGTTTGTGGAGGGGTACTCTCACAAGACCACAGCCCTCACGGAGTTATTGAAGAAGGAGCACAAATGGTGTTGGACCAACGAGTGCCAAGAGGCCTTTGAGAGATTGAAAGATGCTATTATGAAAGATCCCATCTTAGCTCTCCCCGATATTGAAAAGCCTTTTAAAGTTTAGACGGATGCATCGGATTTCGCTATTGGAGGTGTGCTTTTACAACAACACCACCCGATAGCATTTGAAAGTAGGAAGCTAAGCGAAGCAGAGAGGAAATATACGGCCCAAGAAAAAGAGCTCCTGGCGGTGGTTCATTGCTTGAGGGCTTGGCGACATTACTTGTTGGGTTCACACTTTGTCATGAAGATGGACAACACAGCCGTTAGCCACTTTCTCACCCAACCAAGGCTTACAGCGAAATAAGCTAGGTGGCAAGAATTTTTAGCGGAGTTTGACTTTCACCTTGAGCATACCGCTGGAAAGACCAATCAAGTGGTGGATGCATTGAGCAGGCGATCAGAGTTGGCGGCCCTCAGAAGAATGGCCCCATTGGCAACCAGTAGAGCCACTACCGACATTCATAAGTTGATTGGAGATTATCTAGGGAAGGACCCGTAAGCCTGTGCCATCTTGAAGCTAGTGGAAGAAGGGAAATCCAAATACTTCTGGCAAGAAAATGGTGTCTTGTGGACCAAGGGGCCTCGAGTGTTTGTGCCGAGAGCAGGAGGGCTGAGACAGATGCTGATGAGGGAATGCCATGACACCCCATGGGCGGGACACCCAGGCTGGCAACGTACTTTAGCGTTACTGAAACAAGGATACTATTGGCCCCACATGCGACAAGATGTGGTGGACTACACGAAGACTTGCCTCATTTGCCAACAGGACAAAGTCAAAAAGAGGAAACCTGCGGGCATGCTAGAACCATTACCGGTACCCTCCAAACCATGGGAAAGCATCTCCCTCGATTTCATTTTGAGCCTACCCAAGGTTGGGGATCTTAGAACTATCTTGGTGGTAATTGATCGGTTCTCCAAGTATGCCACATTCATCCCCGCTCACAAGTATTGTACAGCAGAAGACACAGCTCGACTATTGTTCAAACATGTGGTCAAATATTGGGGCGTCCCTCAAAACATCGTCAGTGATAGAGATCCGAGATTCACGGGGTCCTTTTGGAGGGAACTTTTCAAGATTTTGGGGTCCCAACTCAACATCTCTTCGAGCTACCATCCTCAGACCGATGGCCAAACGAAACGCTTCAATGGATTGTTGGAGGAATATTTGAGACACTTTGTCCAAGCCAACCAAAAGGACTGGCCTTCATTGTTGGACGTTGCTCAACTATGCTTCAATTCCAACAAGAGCTCTTCCACTAACAAGAGCCCATTCGAGGTGGTCACTGGACAACTACCAAGGCTACCCCACACTTTCTTGGAACAATATGGAGGAAAGAATCTGAGAGCTTTTAACTTCAGCAAGGAGTGGGAACAAAATATAGAGATTACACAAGCTTACCTGGAGAAGGCATCAAAACGGATGAAGAAATGGGCAGACAAGAATCGCAGAGCTCAGCAATTCCAAGGTGGTGACTTGGTTTTGGTCCGACTAGTTCCAGAACAAACCAGGTTCTTAAGAAAGATAGATCGCAGACTGGTGCGTAAATATGAAGGTCCAGTAAGGGTCATTTCCAAGGTGGGGAACGCTTCTTACAAAATCGACCCACCGAAGTGGATGAAAGTGCACCCAGTATTTCATGTAAGCAACCTGAAGCCTTTCCATGCAGATCCTACAGATATTGGCCGAAGGGAGCCAATCAGAGCCACCATCACCATGAAGCCACCCTCAGAGCGTCGAGTCGAAGAGATCTTAGCCGACAGGGAAACAAAGATATCTCGAAGACCAGTTCGAGAATACTTAGTGAAGTGAGAGGGCTTAGGACTAGAAGAAACCAACTGGGAGAGAGAATACGACCTCCAGAGATTTCAAAGGAAGATCGAAGAGTTTCAAGCCAGCAAGTCGACGAAGACGTCGATAGAATAGGTGGGGGAGGATGTCATGAGCCACCCTTGTATAAGGCCATGACTGAGACTTAGGTTGCCATGAGCCACCCATGTATAGGGCCATGGTCGGGTAGATCCCTTGTACTAGGAAAAGTGTCCCCATTTCAAACATTGTAACGGTTACTGGTAGCATAGCTCTAAAAGTTCTAAGGCTCTTTAGAGGGGTGAGCCGGCAGCGTAGTGTTGGGCTGTCTCACTGGGTGCTATGCGAGCTTAGGCCACCCACCAAGGGCTGCCCCCCTAGCCCTGGTGATGGTGGGAGGTCCCGATGTATGATTCCCATTTATAATATAATTTATCCCGATTGAATGCCCGATTGTTGCCTCGATGTGTTTCTTTCTTTCTCAATGTGAATGTGCCTTGTTGTGTGTGTATGCTTGAGATTGACCTCGCTATATTGTGCCTTATTGTGAATGCTTGAGACTAACCATGGTTTATGGTTATTTGTTCAGATCTCGATCTATTGAAGGCTGACTTGGGTGGAAGCGTCCATTCAAGTGCCCCACGGGCTAGTGCTTGTTGAGAGAAAGCTTAGTCCGTGACACCAGGGATCGACCCGATCCCCCCTACGTGCGATCGATCCTGCTATCGCAACCCTCGATCCGGTCTGATCTTAGGCTAGGAATAAACTCCGTATGCTTAAACTAGGGATGAACTCCATATGCCTAAGTCAACCCATGAAACGAGCGTGCGGGCACTCAGCCAACCAGAGAGGCAGGATGCGCAAGTCGGGGATCGAACGGGTGATAGGTGGGTTCAAGCACATCTTCATATTTCTGCCATGCCAATGCCATTTTTATGGCTTGAAAATTCATAGAATGGTCCCCTAAGCCTTCATGTGAAGTTTCATGCCAAGACGACCCGTTTTCTATTTTTCATGATTTTTGAAACTTTTTGCGTTTCGAGATTTTTTAAAATTTTTTTAGAAAACTTTTTGTCCCCAAATTTGGTAGAGGTGACCCTTGTATTTTTGTTGGCATGCACAAAAAAATTCAGCTAAAAACTCGAAGTGGAGAAGATTTTGTGATCGTTTGAAAAAAGTGTCCCCATTTCAGACACTTTAATGGCTACAGGCAGCAAACCTATAAAATCTCAAATGCTCTTTAAGCGGGTGTGAGTTCTCGAGATTTGATGAGGGCTAGGGAGCCAATATAAGGGTCAAGTACCGGCACCCATTGCACATCATGTGCGCACACCCCCCCAGCCCCTAATCGTTAGAACCCCTAACGCCGCTTGTTAGGCTCTCCGCCGGTGCTCCGCCGATGCTGCCTCGAGTGAAAAAAATGCAGCACGAGCACATGCCCAAGCCCAGCATGTGTTCCGTGGCTCAAAATCTTAGACTGGAATGAACTCCATATGCTTAGAAATGGAATGAACTTCGTATGCCTAAGCCAATCCATGAAATGAACGTACGGGCGCTCAGTCGGCTGGAGAGGCAAAATGCGCAAGCCGAGGATTGGCCTGGTCCCCCCTGCGTGCTGTCGATCCTGCTACCACAACCCTTGATTTAGTCCGATCTTAGACTGGGAATGAACTCAATATGCTTAGACATGGAATGAAT
Source organism: Durio zibethinus (assembly GCF_047325235.1). Classification (NCBI taxonomy): domain Eukaryota; kingdom Viridiplantae; phylum Streptophyta; class Magnoliopsida; order Malvales; family Malvaceae; genus Durio; species Durio zibethinus. Next base: position 3,899,143 of record NC_143168.1, on the reverse strand, counting down.
TCCGTATGCCTAAGCCAACCTACGAAACGAGCGTGCGGGTGCTCAGTCGGTCGGAGAGGCAGAATACGCAAGCCGAGGAACGACCCAGTCCCCCCTGCGTGCTGCTGATCTTGCTGCTGGTCCTGCTGCCACAACCCTCGGTCTAGTCTGATCTTAGACTGGGAATGAACTCCGTATGCTTAGACATGGAATGAACTCTGTATGCCTAAGCCAACCCATGAAACGAGCGTGGGATGCTCAGCCGACCGGAGAGGTAGAATGCATAAGCCGAGGATCGACCCGGTCCCCCCTACCTGCTATCGATTCTGCTATCACAACGCTCGGTCTGGTCTGATCTTAGATTGGGAATGAACTCCGCATGCCTAAGTCAACCCACGAAACAAGCGTTCAGGCAATGAGCCGATCAGAGAGGCATAATGCACAAGCCGAGGATCCACCTGATCCCTCTCTGAGTGCTGCCGGTCGCGCTACCACAACCCTCGATCCAGCTGGGGCTTAGACATGGAATAAACTCCCTATGCCTAAGCCAACCCATGAAACTGGCGTGCGGGCGCTCAGCCAACCGAAGAGGCAGAATGCGCAAGCCGAGGAACAGCACGGTCCCCCTTGCGTACTGTCGATCCTACTGCCGCAACTCTCGGTCCGGTCTGATCTTAGATTGGGAATGAACTCTGTATGCTTAGACATGGAATGAACTCTGTATGCCTAAGCCATCCCACGAAACGAGCGTGCGGGTGATCAACCGACCGGAGAGGTAGAATGCGCAAGCCGGGGACTGGCCCGATCCCCCCTACGTGATGCCGTAACCTTCGGTCCGATTTGATCTTAGACTGGGAATGAACTCCGTATGCCTAAGTCAACCCACGAAATGAGCGTTCGGGCGCTAAGCCGGACGGAGAGGCATATTGCGCAAGTCGGGGATCGGCTCGGTCCCCCTCTGCGTGCTGTCGATCCCGATGCCACAACCCTCAGTCTGGCTGGGGCTTAGACATGGAATAAACTCCTTATGCCTAAGCCAACCCATGAAACGGGCATGCGGGTGCTCAACCCGTCGGAGAGGCAGAATGCGTAAGCTGGAGATCGGCCCGGTCCCCCTTGCATGCTGTCGATCCTGCTACCGCAACCTCGATCCGATCTGATCTTAGACTGGGAATGAACACTATATGCTTAGACTGGGGATGAACTCCGTATGCGTAAGTCAACCTATAAAATGAGCGTGCGGGCACTCAACCGGTAGAAGAGGCTTACCGAAAAGGCATAGTCCACAAGCTGGGGATCAACCCAGTCCCCCTCTGCGTGCTACCAATTCCACTACCGGTCCTACTGCCACAACCCTCGGTCTAACTTGGGTTTTGACATATAATGAACTCCGTATGCCTAAGCCAACCCACGAAATGAGCGTACGGACGCTCAACCGATCGGAGAGGCAAAATGCGCAAGCCGGGGATCAGCCCGATCCCTCCCTACATGCTGCCGATCCTGCTACTGGTCCTGCTACCGCAACCCTCGGTCTGGTCGGATCTTAGACTGGGAATGAACTCCGTATGCCTAAGCCAACCCACAAAATGAGGGTGCAGGCGCTCAGTCGGTCGGAGAGGCAAAATGCGTAAGCCGGGGACCAGCCTGATCCCTCCTGCTTACTGTCGATCCTGCTGCCGCAACCCTCGGTCCGGTTCGATCTTAGACTAGGAATGAACTCCGTATGCCTAAGTCAACCCACGAAATGAGCGTACGGGTGCTGAGCCGATCAGAGAGGCATAATGCGTATGCAAGGGATCGGCCCGGTCCCCCTCTGTGTGCTGTCAGTCCCGCTGCCATAACCCTAGGTCCAGCTAGGGCTTAGACATGGAATGAACTCCCTATGCCTAAGCCAACCCACGAAACAGGCGTGCAGGCACTCAGCTGGTCGAAGAGGTAGAATGTGCAAGCCGGGGATCGACCCGAACCCCCTTGCGTGCTGTCGATCCTGCTGCCGCAACCTTCAGTCCGGTCTGATCTTAGACTGGGAATGAAGTCCGTGTGTTTAAACTGAGGATGAACTCCATATGCCTAAGTCAATCCATGAAACGAGCATGCAGACGCTTAGCCGAGCAGAGAGGCAGGATGCGTAAGTCGAGGATCGAACGGGTGGTAGGTGGGTTCAAGCACATCTTCATATTTTTGCTGTGCCAATGCCATTTTTATGGCTTGTAAATTCATACAATGGTCCCCTATGCCTTCATGTGAAGTTTCGTGGCAAGATGACCCATTTTCTATTTTTCACAATTTTTAAAACTTTTTACGGTTCGAGATTTTTTAAAATTTTTTTAGAAAGAGTTTTGCCCCAAAATTTGGTAGAGGTGATCCTTGTATTTTTTTGGGGATGCATGAAAAATTCAGCTAAAAACTCGAAGTGGCAAGACGACCCGTTTTCTATTTTTCAAGATTTTTGAAATGTTTTATGGTTCAGGATTTTTTAAAATTTTTTTAGAAAGAGTTTTGTCCCCAAATTTGGTAGAGGTGATACTTTTATTTTTGTTGGCAAGCACAAAAAAATTTAGCTAAAAACTCAAAGTGGAGAAGATTTTGTGACCGTTTGCAAAAGGTGTCCCCATTTCAGACACTTTAATGGCTACTGGCAGCAAACCTATAAAATCTCAAATGCTCTTTAAGGGGGTGTGAGTTCTCGAGGTTTGATGAGGGATAGGGGGCCAATATAAGGGCCAAGTACCAGCACCCATCGCACATCATGTACGCACACCCCCCGACCCCCCCAATCGTCGGAACCCCCATTGCCGCCAGTTAGGCTCTCTGGTGATGCTCTAACGATGCTCCAGTGATGGTGCCTCAGGCGGAGAAAATATGGCACCAGCACATGCTTGAGCCCAGCATGTTCACCGTGGCTCAAACTCTTAGACTAGGAATGAACTCCATATGCTTAGACATGGAATGAACTCCGTATGCCTAAGCCAACCTATGAAACGAACGTGCGGGCGCTCAACCGACTGGAGAGGTAGAATGCACAAGATGGGGATCGACCTAGTCCCCTTCTGTGTGCTGCCGGTCCCGCTACCCCAACCCTCGGTCCAACTAGGGCTTAGACATGAAATGAACTCCCTATGCCTAAGCCAACCCAAGAAACAGGCGTGCGAGTGCTCAGCCGGCCGGAGAGGCAGAATGCGAAAGTCGAGTATTAGCCCGGTGCCATCTGTATGCTACCGATCCTGCTCTCACAACCCTCAGTCCGGTTTGATCTTAGACTGGGAATGAACTCCGTAAGCCTAAGTCAACCCATGAAACGAGCGTGCGGGTGCTCAGTTGGCCGGAGAGGTAGAATGCGCAAGTTGAGGATCGACCCGATCCCCCTTACGTGCTGCCGATCCTGCTGCTAGTCCTACTGTCGCAACCCTTGGCCCAATCCAATCTTAGACTGGGAATGAACTCCGTATGCTTAGACATGGAATGAACTCCGTATACCTAAGCCAACCCACAAAACGAGCGTGCGGGCGCTCAACTGGTCGGAGAGGCAGAATACGAAAGCTGGGGATCGACCTGGCCCCTCCTTACGTACTGTCGATCCTGCTGCCGTAACCTTTCGTCTGGTCCGATATTAGACTGGGAATGAGCTACGTATGCCTAAGTCAACCCATGAAATGAGCATTCGGGCGTTGAGCCGATCGAAGAGAAATAATGCGCAAGTCGGGGATCGACCCGGTCCCCCTCTACGTGCTACCGGTCCCGCTGCCACAACCCTCGGTCTGGCTGGGGCTTAGACATGGAATGAACTCCCTATGCCTAAGCCAACCCACGAAACTACCGTGCGGGCGCTTAGCCAGCTGGAGAGGCAGAATGCACAAGCCGAAGATCGGCCCAGTCCCCTATGCGTGCTGCCGATCCTGCTGTTGCAACCCTCAGTCCGGTCCGATCTTAGACTGGGAATGAACTCCGTATGCTTAGACTTGGGATGAACTCTGTATGACTAAGTCGACCCACGAAATGAACGTACGGGTGCTCAGCTGGCCGGAGAGGCCGGCTGAAGAGGCATAATGCGTGAGCCGGGGATTAACCCGGTCCCCCTCTACGTGCTGCCAATTTCGTTGCCTATCCTACTGCCACAACCCTCGGTCCGACTGGGGCTTAGACATGGAATGAACTCCGTATGCCTAAGCCAACCCATGAAACGAGTGTGTGGGCACTCAGCCGACCGGAGAGGTAGAATGTGCAAGCTGAGGATCGATCCGGTCCCCCATGCATGCTACTGATCCTGCTGCTGGTCCTGCTACCACAACCTTCGATCCAATCTAATCTTAGACTGGGAATGAACTCCGTATGCTTAGATATGGAATGAACTCCGTATGCCTAAGCCAACCTACAAAACGAACGTACGGGCGCTCAACCAGCCGAATAAGCAGAATGCACAAGCCGGGGACGGGCCCGGTTCCCCCTACGTGTTGTCGATCCTGCTGTCACAACCCTTGGTCCGATCCGATCTTAGACTGGGAATGAACTCCGCTCGCCTAAGTCAAGCCACGAAATGAACATGCGGGCGCTGTGCCGGTCGGAATGGCATAATGCACAAGCCGGGGATTGACTTGATCCCCTTCTACGTGCTACCGGTCTCATTGCCACAACCCTCAATCTGACTGGGGCTTAGACATGGAATGAATTCTCTATGCCTAAGCCAACCCATGAAACGGGTGTATGGACACTCAGCCGGTCGGAGAGGCAGAATGAGCAAGCCGGGGATTGGCTCGATCCCCCCTGCGTGCTGCCGATCCTGCTACCGCAACCCTTGGTCTGGTCTAATCTGAGACTGGGAATGAACTCCATATGCTTAGACTAGGGATGAACTCTGTATGCCTAAGTCAACCCCCAAAACGAGTGTGCGGATGCTCAACCGACAAGAGAGGCAGGATGCGTAAGCCGGGGATCGAACGGGTGGTTGGTGGGTTCAAGCACATCTTCATATTTCTGCCATGCCAATGCCATTTTTATTGCTTGTAAATTCATACAATGGTCCCTACACCTTCATGTGAAGTTTCATGGCAAGACGACCCGTTTTCTATTTTTCATGATTTTCAAAACTTTTTACGGTTCGAGATTTTTTAAAATTTTTTTAGAAAGAGTTTTGCCCCAAAATTTGGCAGAGGTGATGCTTTTATTTTTTTTGGTGCACACAAACATTCAGCTAAAAAACTCGAAGTGGAGAAGATTTTGTGATCGTTCAAAAAAAGTGTCCCTATTTCAAACACTTTAATGGCTACTGGCAGCAAACCTATAAAATCTTAAATGCACTTTAAGGGGGTGTGAGTTCTCAAGGTTTGATGAGGGATAGGGGGCCAATATAAGGGCCAACTACCAGCACCCATCGCACATCATGTGCGCACACCCCCATGGCCCCCCAATCACCGGAACCCCCAATGCCACCGGTTAGGCTCTCCGGTGATGCTCCGATGATGCTACGGTGATGGTGCCTCAGGCAAAGAAAATGCAGCACCAGATCGTGCCCAAGCCCAGCATGTGCACCGCGGCTCAAACTCTTAGACTGGGAATGAACTCCGTATGCTTAGACATGGAATGAACTCCGTATGCCTAAGCCAACCCATGAAGCAAGCGTGTGGGTGCTCAGTCGACCGGAAAGGCAGAATGCTCAAGTCGGGGATCGGCCCAGTCCCCCTCTGTGTGCTATCGGTCCTGCTGCTACAACCCTTAGTTCGGCTGGGGCTTAGACATGGAATGAACTCCCTATGCCGAAGCCAACCCACGAAACGAGCGTGCGGGCGCTCAGCCGACCGGAGAGGTAGAATGCGCAAGCCGAGGATGGCCCGATCCCTCCTGCGTGCTGTCGATCCTGCTGCCACAACCCTTGGCCCGGTCCGATCTTAAACTAGGAATGAACTTCGTTTGCTTAGACTGGGGATGAACTTTGTATGCCTAAGTCAACACACGGAACGAGCGTGTGTGTGCTCAGGCGGTCAGAAAGGCCAGCCAAAGACGCAGAATGCACAAGCCAGGGATTGGCCCAGTCCCCCTTACGTGCTACCAATCCTGCTGCCACAACCCTCAGTCCGGTCCGATCTTAGACTAAGAGTGAACTCTGTATGCTTGACATGGAATGAACTCTGTATGCCTAAGCCAACCCATGAAACGAGTGTGCAGGTGCTCAACCGAACGGAGAGGTAAAATGCGCAAGTCAGGGACTAGCCAGGTCCCTCCCTACGTACTGTCGATCCTGTTGCCGCAACCCTCATTCTGGTCCGATCTTAGACTGGGAATGAACTCCGTATGCCTAAGTCAACCCATGAAACAAGCGTTCGAGCGTTGAGCTAATCGGAGAGGCATAATGAGCAAGCCAGGGATCAGCCCGATCCACCTCTGCGTGCTACCAGTCCCGCTGCCACAACCCTCGGTTCGACTGGGGCTTAGACATGGAATGAACTCCCTATGCCTAAGCCAACCCACAAAACGGGCGTGTGGGCGCTCAGCCAGTTGATGAGGCAGAATGCGTAAGCCATGGATCGGCCCGGTCCCCCCTACGTGCTGCTGATCTTGCTGTCGCAACCCTCAGTCCGGTCTGATCTTAGGTTGGGAATGAACTCCGTATGCTTAGACTGGGGATGAACTCCGTATGCCTAAGTCAACCCACGAAACGAGCGTGCGGGCACTCAGTCAACCGGAGAGACCGACCGGAGAGGCATAATGCGCAAGTCGGGGATCAACCCGGTCCCCCTTTGCATGCTGCTGATCTCGCTGCCGGTCCTGCTGCCATAACCCTCGGTCCAACTGGGGCTTAGACATGTAATGAACTCCGTATGCCTAAGCCAACCCATGAAACGAGCATGCGGGTGCTCAACCGATTGAAGAGGCAGAATGCGCAAGCCGAGGATCGACTTGGTCCCCCTCTGCATGCTGCCTGTCCCGCTGCCACAACACTCGATCTGGCTGGGGCTTAGACATGGAATGAACTCCCTATGCCTAAGCCAAGCCACGAAACGGGCGTGCAGGCAAAAAGGTAGAATGCGCAAGCCAGGGATCGGCCCGATCCCCCCTGCCTGCTACCGATCCTGTTGTAGCAACCCTCGGTCCGATTCAATCTTAGACTGAGAATGAACTCCGTATGCTTAGACTGGGGATGAACTCTGTATGCCTAAGTCAATCGATAAAACAAGCCTGTGGGCGCTCAGCTGGCTGGAGAGTCTGGTCGGAGAGGTAGAATGCGCAAGCGAGTGTCAGCCCGGTCCCTCCCAACATGCTGTCGATCCTGCTGTTGGTCCTACTGCCGTAACCCTCGGTCCAGTCTGATGTTAGACTGGGAATGAACTCCGTATGCACAGACATGAAATGAACTTCGTATGCCGAAGCCAACCCACGAAACGAGCGTGCAGGTAATCAATCGACCGGAGAGGCAGAATGCATAAGTCAGGGACTAGCCTGATCCCACCCACCGTGCTGTCAATCCTGCTATCGTAACCCTCAGTTCAGTCTGATCTTAGACTGGAATGAACTCCGTATGCCTAAGCCAAACCACGAAGTGAGCGTGTGGGTGCTCAGCCGGTCGAAGAGGTAGAATGCGTAAGCCGGGGATCGACCCGGTCCCCCTCTGCGTTCTGCCGGTCCTGCTGCCACAACTCTCAATCGGACTGGGGCTTAGACATGGAATGAACTCCTTATGCCTAAGCCAACCCACAAAACGAGCGTGCGGGTGCTCAGCCGATCGGAGAGGCAGAATGCGTAAGCCAGGGATCGGCTCGCTCCCCCTGCATGCTGTCGATGCTGCTGTCGCAACCCTCGGTCCAGTGTGATCTTAGACTAAGAATGAACTCTATATGCTTAGACTAAGGATGAACTCCGTATGCCTAAGTCAACCCACAAAACAAGCATGCGGGCGCTTAACTGGCCGAAGAGGCTGGTCGGAGAGGCATAATACGTAAGCTAGGGATCAGCCTGGTCCCCCTCTGTATGCTGTCGATCCCGCTGCCGGTCCTGCTACCATAACCCTCGGTCCGGTTGGGGCTTAGACATGGAATGAACTTTGTATGCCTAAGCCAACCCACGAAATGAGCGTATGGGCACTCAACCAGCCGTAGAGGTAGAATGTACAAGCCGAGGATCGGCCCGATCCCAACCTGTGTGCTGTCGATCTTACTGCTGGTTCTACTCTCGCAACCCTCGGTCTGGTCCAATCTTAGACTGGGAATGAACTCCATATGCTTAGACATGGAATGAACTCCGTATGCCTAAGCCAACCCATGAAACGAGCGTGCGGGCACTCAACCGACCGGAGAGGCAGAATGCGCAAGCCGGGGATCGACCCGATCCCCCCTGTATGTTGTCGATCCTACTACCGAAACCCTCGGTCCGGTCCGATCTTACACTGGGAATGAACTTCGTATGCCAAAGTCTACCCACGAAATGAGCGTTCATGCGTTGAGTCGACTGCAGATGCATAATGCGCAAGTCGAGGATCGACCTGATCCCCTTCTGCGTGCTGTCGATCTCATTGCCACCACCCTCGGTCCGACTGGGGTTTAGACATGGAATGAACTCCCTATGCCTAAGCAACCTATGAAATGGGCGTGCGGGCGCTCAGCCGGCCAGAGAGGTAGAATGCGTAAGCCGGGGATCAGCCCGGTCCCCCCTACGTGCTACCGATCCTTCTGTCGTAACCCTCGGTCCGGTCCGATCTTAGACTGGGAATGAACTCCGTATGCTTAGACTAAAGATGAACTTCATATGCCTAAGTCAAGCCACGAAACAAGTATGCGGACGCTCAGCCAACCAGAGAGGCAGGATGCACATTTCGGGGATCGAACGGGTGGTAGGTGGGTTCAAGCACATCTTCATATTTCTGCCAAGCCAATGCCATTTTTATGGCTTGTAAATTCATACAATGGTCCCCTACACCTTCATGTGAAGTTTCATGGCAAGACAACTCGTTTTCTATTTTTCACGATTTTTGAAACTTTTTGCTGTTCGAGATTTTTTAAAATTTTTTTAGAAAGATTTTTGTCCCTAAATTTGGTGGAAGTGATCCATGTATTTTTGTTCACATGCAAAAAAAAATTTAGCTAAAAACTCAAAGTGGAGAAGATTTTGTGACCATTTGAAAAAAGTGTCTCCATTTTAGACACTTTAGTGGCTACTGGCAGCAAACCTATAAAATCTCAAATGCGCTTTAAGGGGGTGTGAGTTCTCGAGGTTTGATGAGGGATAGGGGGCCAATATATGGGCCAAGTACCAGCACCCATCGCACATCATGTGCACACACCCCCTCGGCCCCCCCAATCATCGGAACCCGTAATGCAGCCGGTTAGGCTCTCCGACGATGCTCCGACGATGGTGCCCCAGGTGAAAAAAAAGTGGTACCAGCACATGCCCAAGCCCAGCATGTGCACTGTGGCTCAAACTCTTAGACTGGGAATGAACTTCGTATGCTTCGACATGGAATGAACTCCGTATGCCTAAGCGAACCCACGGAACGAGTGTGCGGGTGCTCAGCCAATCGGAGAGGCAGAATGCACAAGCTGAGGATCGAGCTAGTCCCTCTCTGCATGCTGTCAGTCCTGCTGCCACAACCCTCGATCCGGCTGGGGCTTAGACATGGAATGAACTCCCTATGCCTAAGCCAACCCATGAAACGGACGTACGGGCGCTCAACTGGCCAGAGAGGCAGAATGCGCAAGTTGGGGATCAGCTCAATCCCCATACGTGCTGTCGATCCTATTGCCCCAACCCTTGATCCGATTCAATCGTAGACTGGGAATGAACTCCGTATGCTTAGACTGGGGATGAACTCCGTATGCCTAAGTCAACCCACGAAACGAGCGTACGGGCGCTTAGCTGGTCGGAGAGGTCGATCGGAGAGGCAGAATGTGCAAGCTGGGGATCGGCTCGATCACCCCCTGCGTGCTACCGATCCTGTTTTGGTCCTACTACTGCAACCCTCAGTCTGGTCCAATCTTAGACTGGGAATGATCTCCGCATGCTTATACATGGAATGAACTCCGTATGCCTAAGCCAACCCTCGAAACGAGCGTGCGGGCGCTCAGTCGATCGGTGAGGCAGAATGCACAAGCAGGGGACCGGCCCGGTCCCCCCCTACGTGCTGTCAATCCTGCTACCGCAACCCTTGGTCTGATTCGATCTTAGACTAGGAACGAACTCTGTATGCCTAAGTAAACCCACGAAATGCGCGTTCGGGCATTGAGCCGGTCGGAGAGGCATAATGCGCAAGCTGGGGATCGACCCAGTCCACCTATGCGTGCTATCAGTCCAGCTGCCACAACCCTCGGTCCGGTTGGGGCTTAGACATGGAATGAACTCCCTATGCCTAAGCCAACCCACGAAACGGGTGTACGAGCGCTCAGTCGATCGAAGAAGCAGAATGCGCAAGCCTTACTGCCGCAACCCTTGGCCCGATCTGATCTTAAACTAGGAATGAACTCTGTATGCTTAGACTGGGGATGAACTCCGTATGCCTAAGTCAACCCATGAAACGAGCGTGCAGACGCTCAGCCGACTAGAGAGGCAGGATGCATAAGCTGGGGATCGAACGGGTGGTAGGTGGGTTCAAGTACATCTTCATATTTCTGCCATGCCAATGCCATTTTTATGGCTTGTAAATTCATACAATGGTCCCCTACACCTTCATGTGAAGTTTCATGGCAAGATGACCTGTTTTCGATTTTTCATGATTTTTGAAACTTTTTGAGGTTCGATATTTTTAAAAAATTTTTAGAAAGAGTTTTGCCCCCAAAATTGGTAGAGGTGATCCTTATATTTTTGTTGGCATGCACAAAAAATTTCAGCTAAAAACTCGAAGTGGAGAAGATTTTGTGACCGTTTGAAAAAAGTGTCCCCATTTCAGACACTTTAATGGCTACTTGCAGCAAACCTATAAAATCTCAAATGCCCTTTAAGTGGGTGTGAGTTCTCGAGGTTTGATGAGGGATAGGGGGCCAATATAAGGGCCAAGTACCAGCACCCATCGCACATCATGTGCGCACACCCCCGGGCCCCCCCAATCGCTAGAACCCCCAATGCCTCCAGTTAGGCTCTTCGACGAAGCTCCGACGATAGTGCCCTGGGCGAAAAAAATGTGACACCAGCACATGCCCAAACCCAACATGTGCACCGTGGCTCAAACTCTTAGACTGGGAATGAACTCCGTATGCTTAGACTAGGGATGAACTCTGTATGCCTAAGTCAACCCACGAAACGAGCGTGCGGGCGCTCAACCGGCTAGAGAGGTCGGTAGGAGAGGCAAAATGTGCAAGCTGAGGATCAGCCCAGTCCCCCTTGCATGCCGTCGATCCTGCTACCCTAACCCTCGATTCGATTCAATCTTAGACTGGGAATGAACTCCGTATGCTTAGACTGGGAATGAACTCTGTATGCCTAAGTCAACCCACGTAACGAGCGTACGGGCGCTCAGCTGGTCGGAGAGGCCGGCTGGAGAGGCAAAATGTGCAAGTCGAGGATCGGCCTGATCCCCCCCTGCATGCTGCTGATCTTGCTGCTGGTCCTGCTGCCACAACCCTTGATCTGGTCTGATCTTAGACTGGGAATGAACTCCATATGCTTAGACTGGGGGTGAACTCTGTATGCCTAAGTCAACCCACGAAACGAGTGTGCGGGCGCTCAGCCGGTTAGGGAGGTCGATCGGAGAGGCATAATGCGTAAGTCGAGGATTAGTTTGATCCCCCTCTACGTCTTGCCACAACCTCGATCCCACTATCAATCCTGCTGCCACAACCTTCGATCCGGTTGGGGCTTAGACATGGAATGAAGTCTGATGCCTAAGCCAACCCATGAAACGAGTGTGTGGGCGTTCAACCGATTAGAGAGGCAGAATGCACAAGCCAGGGATTAGCTCGGTCCCCCCTGCGTGCTATCGATCCTGTTACTGGTCCTGCTGTTGCAACCTTCGGTCCGGTCCGATCTTAGACTGGGAATGAACTCCGTATGCTTAGACATGGAATAAACTCCATATCCCTAAGCCAACCCATGAAACAAGCGTGCGGGCGCTCTGTCGACCCACCTAATCGCCCCGACCCCCCCATCGCTGGAACCCCTAATGTCATCGTTTAGGCTCTCCGACGATCCTATGGCAATGGTGCCCCGAGCAAAAAAAATGCGGCACCAGCACATGTCCGAGCCCAGCATGTGCACCATGGCTCAAAATCTTAGACTGGGAATGAACTCCGTATACCTAAGCCAACCCACGAAATGAGCATGCGGGTGCTCAGCCGGCCGAAGAGGCAGAATGCACAAGCCATGGATCGATCTGATCCCCCCTGTGTGCTGTCAATCCTACTGCCACAATCCTTGGTCCGGTCTGATCTTAGATTGGGAATGAACTCCGTTTGCCTAAGTCAACCCACAAAATGAGCATGCGAGCTCTGAGCCGGTCGGAGAGGTATAATGCATAAGCCAGGGATCAGCCCGGTCCTCCATTCCATGCTATCGGTCCCGCTGCCACAATGCTCGGCTCGACTGGGGCTTAGACATGGAATGAACTCCTTATGCCTACCACGAAACGGGCGTGCGGGCGTTCAACCGACTAGAGAGGCAAAATGCGCAAGTTGGGGATCGGCCTGATCCTCCTCTGCATGCTACCGGTCCCGTTGCCACAACCCTCGGTCCGGTTGGGGCTTAGACATGGAATGAACTCCCTATGCCTAAGCCAACCCATGAAATGAGCGTGCGGGCGTTCAGCCGATTGGAGAGGCAGAATGCACAAGCCAGGGATCGACTTGATCCCCCCTACGTGCTGCCGATCCTACTGTCGCAACCCTTGGTCTGGTTCGATCTTAGACTGGGAATGAACTCCATATGCTTGACTGGGATAAACTCTGTATTCCTAAGTCAACCCATGAAACGAACGTACGGGCGTTCAGCCGACCAGAGAGGCAGGATGCGCAAGCCGGGGATCGAACGAGTGGTAGGTGGGTTCAAGCACATCTTCATATTTCTGCCATGCGAATGCCATTTTTATGGCTTGAAAATTCATACAATGGTCCCCTAAGCCTTCATGTGACGTTTCATGGCAAGATGACCCGTTTTCTATTTTTCACGATTTTCAAAACTTTTTGTGGTTCAGGATTTTTTAAAAATTTTTTAGAGAGAGTTTTGTCCCCAAATTTGGTAGCGGTGATCCTTGTATTTTTTTTTGGCATGCACAAAAAAATTCAGTTAAAAACTCAAAGTGGAGAAGATTTTGTGAATGTTTGAAAAAAGTGTCCCCATTTTAGACACTTTAATGGCTACTGGCAGCAAACCTATAAAATCTCAAATGCTCCTTAAGGGGTTGTGAGTTCTCAAGGTTTGATGAGGGATAGGGGGCCAATATAAGGGCCAACTACCAGCACCCATTGTACATCATGTGCGCACACCCCCCAGCCCCCCAATCATCGGAACCCCCAATGCCGTCAGTTAGGCTCTCCGACGATGCTCCGACGATGGTGCCCCGAGTGAAAAAAATGCGGCACCAGCACATGCCCGAGCCCAGCATGTGCACCGTGGCTCAAAATCTTAGACTGGGAATGAACTCCGTATGCTTATACATGGAATGAACTCCATATGCCTAAGCCAACCCACGAAACAAGCGTGCGGGCGCTCAGCCGACTGGAGAGGCAGAATGCGCAAGCTAGGGATCGGCCTGGTCCCCCTTGTGTGCTGTCAATCCTGCTACCACAACCCTTGGTCTGGTCCAATCTTAGACTGAGAATGAACTCCGTATGCCTAAGTCAACCCACGAAACGAGCGTGCAAGCACTAAGCTGACCGAAGAGGCATAATGCGCAAGTCGGGGATCGGCCCGGTCCCCCTCTGCATGCTGTCGGTCTTGCTACCCCAACCCTCGGTCTGACTGGCGCTTAGGCATGGAATGAACTCCCTGTGCCTAAGCCAACCCACGAAATGGGCATGCGGGCGCTCAGTCGGTCGTAGAGGCAGAATACGCAAGTCGAGGATCGGCCTAGTCCCCCTGCGTGCTATCGATCCTGCTGTCGTGACCCTCGGTTCAGTCTGATCTTAGATTGGGAATGAACTCCGTATGCTTAGACTAGGGATGAACTCCATATGCGTAAGTCAACCCATGAAACAAGCGTGCAGGCGCTCAACCGACCGGAGAGGCAAGATGCATAAGCCGGGGATCGAACGGGTAGTAGGTGGGTTCAAGCACATCTTCATATTTCTGCCATGCCAATGCCATTTTTATGGCTTTTAAATTCATACAATGGTCCCCTAAGCCTTCATGAGAAGTTTCGCGGCAAGATGACCCATTATCTATTTTTCACGATTTTTGAAACTTTTTACGGTTTGGGATTTTTTTAAATTTTTTTAGAAAGAGTTTTGTCCCCAAATTTGGTAGAGGTGATCCTTGTATTTATGTTGGCATGCACAAAAAATTCAGCCAAAAACTCCAAGTGTAGAAGATTTTGTGACCGTTTGAAAAATGTGTCCCCATTTCAAACACTTTAATGGCTACTGGCAGCAAACCTATAAAATCTCAAATGCTCTTTAAAGGGTGTGAGTTCTTGAGGTTCGATGAGGGCTAGAGGGCCAATATAAGGGCCAAGTACCATCACCCATCGAACATCATGTGCGCACACCCCCCGGCCCCTCCAATCGTCGGAACCCCAAATGCCGCCGGTTAGGCTCTTCGGTGATGCTCCGACGATGGTGCCCCGGGCGAAAAAAATGCGGCACCAGCACATGCCCGAGCCCAGCATGTGTACCGTGGCTCAAAATCTTACACTGGGAATGAACTTCGTATGCTTAGACATGGAATGAACTCCGTATGCCTAAGCTAACCCACGAAACAAGCGTGCGGGTGCTCAACCGATCGGAGAGGCAAAATGAGCAAGCCGAGGATCGACCCGGTCCCCTCCTGCGTGCTGTCGATCCTGCTATCACAACCCTCGATTTAATCCGATCTTATACTGAGAATGAACTCCGTATGCATAAGTCAACCCACGAAATGAACGTGCGGGCACTGAGCCAGCCGAAGAGGCATAATGCGCAAGCCGGGGATTACCCCGGTCTCTCTCTGTGTGCTATCGGTCCCCCTCTACGTGCTACCAATCCCGCTGCCACAACCCTCGATCTGGCTGGGGCTTATATATGGAATGAACTCCCTATGCCTAAGTCAACCCACAAAATGGGCGTGCGGGTCCTCAGTCGGATGGAGAGGCAGAATGCGCAAGCCGGGGATCGGCTCGATCCCCCTACGTGCTATCGATCCTACTACCGTAACCCTCGGTCCGGTCGAATCTTGGATTGGGAATTAACTCCGTATACCTAAGCCAACATACGAAACAAGCATGCGGGTGCTCAGCCGACCAGAGAGGTAGAATGCGCAAACCAGGGATCGGCCCTGTCCCCCTTGCGTGCTGCCGATCCTACTGCTGGTTCAGCTGTCGCAACCATCAGACCGATCTGATCTTAGACTGGGAATGAACTCTGTATGCTTAGACAAGGAATGAATTCCCTATTCCTACGCCAACCCATGAAACAAGCGTACGGGCGCTCAGCCGATCGGAGAGGCAGAATGCGTAAGTTGGGGATCGGTTCGATCCCCGCTGCGTGCTACCGATCCTGCTGCCGCAACCCTTGGTTCGGTCTGATCTTAGCCTGGGGATGAACTCCTTATGCTTAGATTGGGGATGAACTCCGTATGCCTAATTCAACCCACGAAACGAGCATGCGGGCGCTCAGCCGACCAGAGAGGCAAGATGTGCAAGCCGAGGATCGAACGGGTGGTAGGTGGGTTCAAGCACATCTTCATATTTCTGCCATGCCAATCCCATTTTTATGGCTTGTAAATTCATACAATGGTCCCCTAAGCCTTCATGTGACGTTTCGTGGCAAGACGACTAGTTTTCTATTTTTCATGATTTTTGAAACTTTTTATGGTTCGGGATTTTTTAAAATTTTTTTAGAAAGAGTTTTGTCCCCAAATTTGGTAGAGGTGATCCTTGTATTTTTTTTGGCATGCATAAAAAAATTCAGCTAAAAACCCAAAGTGGAGAAGATTTTGTGACCGTTTGAAAAAAGTGTCTCCATTTTAGACACTTTAATGGCTACTAGCACCAAACCTATAAAATCTCAAATGCTCTTTAAGGGGGTGTGAGTTCTCAAGGTTTGATGAGGGATAGGGGACCAATATAAGGGCAAAATACCAGCACCCATCGCACATCATGTCCGCACACTCCTCCGGCCCCCCCAATCGCCTTAACCCCCAATGTCGTCGGTTAGGCTCTCCAGCGATGCTCCGACGAAGCTCCAACGATGCTCCGACGAAGGTGCCCCGGGCAAAAAAAGAATGGCACCAGCACATGCATGAGCCCAACATGTGCACCATGGCTTAAAATCTTAGCCTGGGAGCAAACTTCGCATGGTTAGACATGGAATGAACTCCGTATGCCTAAGCCAACCCACGAAACGAGCGTGCGGGCGCTCAGTCGGTCGGAGAGGCAGAATGCACAAGCTGGGGATCGACCCGGTCCCCCCTGCATGCTATCAATCCTGCTGCCACAACCCTCAGTCCGATCTAATCTTAGACTGGGAATGAACTTCGTATGCATAAGTCAACCCACGAAACGAGCGTGCGGGCGCTGAGCCGACCGAAGAGGCATAATGCGCAAGCCAGGTATTGGCTCGATCCACCTCTACATGTTGCCGGTCCCACTGCCACAACCCTCGGTCCGGCTGGGGCTTAGACATGGAATGAACTCCCTATACCTAAGCCAACCCACGAAACAGACGTGCGGTAGCTCAGCCGACCGGAGAGGCAGAATACGTAAGTCGGGGATTGACCCAGTCCCCCCTGCGTGCTGCTGATCCTGCTGTCGTAACCCTCGATCCGGTCTGATCTTAGACTAGGAATGAACTCCGTATGCTTAGACTGGGGATGAACTTCGTATGCCTAAGTCAACCCATGAAACGATCGTGCGGTTGCTCAGCCGGTCAAAGAGGCTTAATTTGTAAGTCGAGGATCAGCCCGATCTCTCTCTACGTGCTGTCGATCCCGCTGTTGGTCCTGTTGCCACAACCATCGGTCCAACTGGGGCTTAGACATGGAATGAACTCCGTATGCCTAAGCCAACCCACGAAACAAGCGAGTGGGTGTTCAGCCTGTCGGAGAGGCAGAATGCGCAAGTCAGGGATCGGCCTGATCCCTCCTGCATGCAGTCAATCCTACAACCGCAACCCTCTGTCCGATCCGATCTTAGACTGGGAATGAACTCCATATGCTTAGACATGGAATGAACTCCGTATGCCTAAGCCAACCCATGAAACGAGCGTGCGGGCACTCAGCTGGTCGGAGAGGCAGAATATGCAAGTCGGGGATCGACCCGGTCCCCCTATGTGCTATTGATCCTGCTGCTGCAACCCTCAGTCCAATCTGATCCTAGACTGGGAATAAAATTCGTATGCCTAAGTCAACCTACGAAACAAGTGTGCGGGCGCTGAGTTGATCGGAGAGGCATAATGTGCAAGTCAGGGATCAGCTCGGTCCCCTTCTGCGTGCTGTCGGTCCTGCTGCCACAACCCTCGGTCTGGATGGGGATTAGATATGGAATGAACTCCCTATGCCTAAGCCAACCCATGAAACGGGAGTGCGGGCGCTCAGCCAGCCGGAGAGGCAGAATGCGCAGGTCGAGGATTGACCTGGTCCCCCCTGCGTGTTGCCGATCCTGCTGCCGCAACCCTCTGTCTGGTTTGATCTTAGACTGGGAATGAACTTTGTATGCTTAGACTGGGAATGAACTTCGTATGCCTAAGTCAACCCATGAAATAAGCGTGCAGGCGCTCAGTCGACCATAGAGGCAGGTTGCGCAAGCCGGGGATCGAACGGGTGGTAGGTGGGTTCAAGCACATCTTCATATTTTTGCCATGCCAATGCCATTTTTATGGCTTGTAAATTCATACAGTGGTCCCCTACACCTTCATGTGAAGTTTCGTAGCAAGACGACCCGTTATATATTTTTCATGATTTTTGAAACTTTCTGCGGTTCGGCATTTTTTAAAATTTTTTTAGAAAGTGTTTTGTCCTTAAATTTCATAGAGGTGATCCTTGTATTTTTGTTGGCATGCACAAAAAAATTCAGCAATAACTTAAAGTGGAGAAGATTTTGTGACCGTTTTAAAAAAGCGTCTCCATTTTAGACACTTTAATGGCTACCGGCAGCAAACCTATAAAATCTCAAATGCCCTTTAAAGGGGTGTGAGTTCTCGAGGTTTGATGAGGGATAGGGGGCCAATATAAGGGCCAAGTACCGGTACCCATCACACATCATGTGCGCACACCCCCCGGCCCCTCCAATCGTCGGAACCCCCAATGCCGTCGGTTAGGCTCTCTGGCGACGCTCCGACGATGGTGCCCCGGGTGAAAAGAATGTGCCACCAGCACATGTGCGAGCCAAACATGTGCACTGTGGCTTAGACATGGCCTAATGCATAAGTCGGGGATCGGCCCGGTCCCCCTCTGCGTGCTGCCGATCCCGCTGCCACAACTTTCGATCCTGCTGGGGCTTAGATAGGGAATGAACTCCCTATGCTTAAGCCAACCCATGAAATGGGCATGCGGGGGCTCAACCGGTCGGAAAGGCAGAATGCGTAAGCCAGGGATTGGCCCAGTCCCCCCTGCGTGCTGTCGATCCTACTATTGCAACCGTCGGTCCAGCCCGATCTTATTCTGGGAATGAACTCCGTATGCTTAGAGTGGGGATGAACTCCATATGCCTAAGTCAACCCACAAAACGAGCGTATGGGCGCTCAGCCAATCAAAGAGGCATAATGCGTAAGCCTGGGATCAGCTCGATCCCCCTCTGTGTGTTGCTGATCTCGCTACCGATCCTGCTGCCATAACTCTCGATCCAGTTGGGGCTTAGACATGGTATGAACTCCATATGCCTAAGCCAACCCACAAAACAAGCGTGTGGGTGCTCAGCCAGCCGGAGAGGTAAAATTTGTAAGTCGAGGATTAGCTCGGTCCCTCCTTACGTGCTATCGATCTTGCTACTGGTCCAGCTATCGTAACCCTCGATCCGGTCTGATCTTAGATTGGGAATGAACTCCGTATCCTTAGACATGGAATGAACTCCGTATGCCAAAGCCAACCCACGACATGAGCGTGCGGGCGCTCAGTCGGCCAGAGAGGTAGAATGCACAAGTCGGGGACCGGTTCGATCCCCCCTACGTGCTGTCAATCTTGCTACTGCAACCCTCGGTTCGATCCGATCTTAGACTAGGAATGAACTCTGTATGCCTAAGTGAACCCACGAAACGAGCGTACAGGCACTGTGTCGATCGGAGAGGCATAATGCACAGGCCAAGAATCGACCCGATCCCCTTCTGCATGCTACCGGTCCCGCTGCAACAACCCTCGATCTGGCTGGGGCTTAGACATGGAATGGACTCCCTATGCCTAAGCCAACCCACGAAACAGCCGTGCATGCGCTCAGTCGGCTGGTGAGGCAGAATGCGCAAGCCGGGGATTGGCTCGATCCCCCCTGCGTGCTATCGATCCTGCTGTCACAACCCTCGGTCCGATCTGATCTTAGATTGGGAATGAACTCCGTATGCTTAGACTGGGGATGAACTCCGTAGGCCTAAGTCAACCCACAAAACGAGCGTGTGGGCACTCAACCGACCAGAGAGGCAGGATGCGCAAGCTAGGGATCGAACGGGTGGTAGGTGGGTTCAAGCACATCTTCATGTTTCTGCTGTGCCAATGCTGGTTTTCTGGCTTGTAAATTCATACAATGGTCCCCTAAGCCTTCATGTGAAGTTCCATGGCAAGACGACCCATTTTCTATTTTTCACGATTTTCAAAACTTTCCATGGCAAGATTTTTTTAAATTTTTTTAGAAAGAGTTTTGCCCCCAAATTTGGTAGAGGTGATCCTTGTATTTTTGTTGGCATGCACAAAAAAATTCAGCTAAAAACTCGAAGTGGAGAAGATTTTGTGACCGTTTGTGTCCCCATTTCAGACACTTTAATGGCTACTGGCAGCAAACCTATAAAATCTCAAATGCTCTTTAAGGGGTGTGAGTTCTCGATGTTTGATGAGGGATAGGGGGCCAACATAAGGGCCAAGTACCAGCACCCATCGCACATGATGTGCCCACACCCCCTGCCCCTCCAATCGTTGGAACCCCCAATGCCGTCGGTTAGGCTCTTCGGCAATGCTCCGGCGATGGTGCCCCAGAAGAAAAAAATGTGGCACCAGCACATGCCCGAGCCCAGCATGTGCACCATGGCTCAAAATCTTAGACTGGGAATGAACTCTGTATGCTTAGACATGGAATGAACTTCGTATGCATAAGCTAACCCACAAAATGAGCATGCAGGCACTCAGCAGGCCAGAGAGGCAGAATGCGCAAGTCGGGCATCGGCCTGGTCCCCCCTACATGCTGTCCATCCTGCTGCGGCAACCCTCGGTCTGGTCTGATCTTAGACTGGGAATGAACTCCGTATGCATAAGTCAACCCACGAAACGAGCGTGCTGTCGATCCGGTTGCTGGTCTTGCTGCCGTAACCCTCGGTCCGATTCGATCTTAGATTGGGAATGAACTCCGTATGCTTAGACATGGAATGAACTCCGTATGCCCAAGCCAACCCATGAAACGAGCATGCCGGTGCTAAGCCGGCCGAAGAGGTAGAATGCGCAAGCCGGGGATCGGCCCGATCCCCCGCTGCGTGTTGTCAATCCTGGTGCCGCAACCCTCGGTCTGGTCCGATCTTAGACTGGGAATAAACTCCGTATGCATAAGTCAACCCATGAAACAAGTGTGCGGGTGCTGAGCCAGTCGAAAAGGCATAATGCATAAGTCAGGGATCAGCCCGATCCCCCTCTGCTTGCTACTGGTCTCGCTGCCACAATCCTCGATCCGACTGGGGCTTAGACATGGAATGAACTCCCTATGGCTAAGCCACCCCACGAAACGAGCGTGCGAGTGCTCGATCGGTCGGAGAGGCAGAATGCATGAGCCGGGGATCGGCTCGGTCCCCCCTACGTGTTGCCTATCCTGCTGTCGCAACCCTCGGTCTGGTCCGATCTTAGACTGGGAATGAACTCTGTATGCTTAGACTGGGGATGAACTTTATACGCCTAAGTCAACCCACGAATCGAGTGTACGAGCGCTCAGTCGGTCGGAGAGGCAGAATGGGCAAGCCAGGGATTAGCTCGATTCACATCTACGTGCTGTCGATCCCACTGCCGGTCCAGCTGCCACAACCCTCGGTCCAGCTGGAGCTTAGACATGGAATGAACTCTGTATGCCTAAGCCAACCCATGAAACGAGCGTGCGGGCGCTCAGTCGGCCGGAGAGGCAGAATGTGGAAGCCCGGGATCGGCTCGGACCCCCTCTACATACTACCATCTGGCTGCCACAACCCTCAGTCTGACCTGGGCTTAGACATGGAATGAACTCCCTATGCGTAAGCAAACCACGAAACGGACGTGCGTGCGCTCAGCCGATCGAAGAGGTAGAATGCGCAAGCCGAGGATCGGCCCAATCCCCCCTACGTGCTGCCTATCCTGCTGCCGTGACCCACGGTCCGGTCTGATCTTAGACTGGGAATGAACTCCATATGCTTATACTGGGGATGAACTCTGTATGCCTAAGTCAAACCATGGAACGAGCGTACGGGCGCTCAGCCGACCAGAGAGGTAGGATGCACAAGTCGGGGATCGAACGGGTGATAGGTGGGTTCAAGCACATCTTCATATTTCTGCCATGCCAATTCCATTTTTATGGTTTGTAAATTCATACAATGGTCCCCTAAGCCTTCATGTGAAGTTTCGTGGCAAGACGACCCTTTTTCTATTTTTTATGATTTTTGAAACTTTTTGTAGTTTGAGATTTTTTAAAATTTTTTTAGAAAGAGTTTTGTCTCCAAATTTGGTAGAGGTGATCCCTGTATTTTTTTTGGCAAGCACAAAAAATTCCAGCTAAAAACTCGAAATGGAGAAGATTTTGTGACCGTTTGAAAAAAGTGTCCCCATTTCAGACACTTTAATGGCTACTGGCAGCAAACCTATAAAATCTGAAATGCTCTTTAAGGGGGTGTGAGTTCTCAAAGTTTGATGAGGGATAGGGGGCCAATATAAGGGCCAAGTACCAACACCCATCGCACATCATGTGCCCACACCCCCTGGCCCCCCCCATTGCCGGAACCCCCAATGCCGCTGGTTAGGCTCTCCGGCGATGGTGCCCCGGGCGAAACAAATGCGGCACCAGCACATGCCCAAGCCCAGCATATGCCCCATGGCTCAAAATATTAGACTGGGAATGAACTCCGTATGCTTCGACTAGGAATGAATTCTGTATGCCTAAGTCAACCCATGAAATGAGCATACAGGTGCTAAGCCGACCAAAGAGGCATAATGCGCAAGCCGGGGATCGGCTCGATCCCCCTCTGCGTGCTATCGGTCCCGCTGCCACAACCCTCGGTCTGGCTAGGGCTTAGACATGGAATGAACTCCCTATGCCTAAGCCAACCCACAAAATGGGAGTGCAGGCGCTCAGTCAGCCGGAGAGGTAGAATGCGCAAGCCGGGGATCGGCTCGGTCCCCCATGCATGCTGCCGATCCTACTGCCGCAACCCATGGTCCAGTTCAATCTTAGACTGGGAATGAACTTCGTATACCTAAGTCAGCCCACGAAACGAGCGTGCGGGCGCTCAATCGACCAGAGGGGCAGGATGCACAAGCCGAAGATCGAACGGGTAGTAGGTGGGTTCAAGTACATCTTCATATTTCTGCTATGCCAATGCCATTTTTATGGCGTCTAAATTCATACAATGGTCCCCTAAGCCTTCATGTGAAGTTTCATGGCAAGATGACCCGTTTTCTATTTTTCACAATTTTTGAAACTTTTTACGGTTTGGGATTTTTTTAAATTTTTTTAGAAAGAGTTTTGTCCCCAAAATCCTTGTATTTTTGTTGGCATGCATAAAAAAATTCAGCTAAAAACTCAAAGTGGAGAAGATTTTGTGACCATTTGAAAAAAGTGTCCCCATTTCAGACACTTTAATTGCTACTAGCAGCAAACCTATAAAATCCCAAATGCTCTTTAAGGGGGTGTGAGTTCTCGAGGTTTGATGAGGGATAGGGGGCCAATATAAGGGCCAAGTATCAGCACCCATCGCACATCATGTACGCACACCCGTCGGCCCCCCTAATCGCTGGAACCCCCAATATCGCCGGTTAGGCTCTCCGACTATGCTCCGGTGACGCTCTGGCGATGGTGCCCGAGCAAAAAAAATGAGGCACCAACACATGCCCAAGCCCAGCATGTGCACTGTGGCTCAAAATCTTCGACTGGAAATGAACTCCGTATGATTAGACATGGAATGAACTCCGTATGCCTAAGCCAACCTACGAAACGAGCATGCGAGCGCTCAACCGATCGGAGAGGCATAATGCACAAGACGGGGATCGCCCCGGTCCCCTTCTACGTGCTGTCGATCCCGCTGCCACAACCCTCGGTCCGGCTGGGGCTTAGACACGGAATGAACTCCCTATGCCTAAGCCAACCCATGAAACGGGTGTGCGGGCGCTCAGCCGGTCGGAGAGGCAGAATGCACAAGCGGGGATCGAGCCGGTCCTCGACTTATGCATTCTGCCTCTCCGATCGGCTGAGTGCCTGCACGCTCGTTTCGTGGGTTGCCTTAGGCATACGAAGTTCATTCCATGTCTAAGCATACGAAGTTCATTCCCAGTCTAAGATCGGACCGGACCGAGGGTTGCGGCAGTGGGACCGGTAGCAGGATCGACAGCACGTAGGGGGGATGGGGCCGATCCCCGACTTGCACATTCTGCCTCTCCGACCAGCTGAGCGCCCGCATGCTCGTTACGTGGGTTGGCTTAGGCATACAAAGTTCATTCCATGTCTAAGCCACAGTCGGACCGAGGGTTGTGGCGGCAGGACCGGCAGCGGGATCGGTAGCACGCAGGGTGGGACCGGGCTGATCCCCGGCTTGTGCATTATGCCTCTTCGGTCGGTTGAGCACTCGCATGCTTGTTTCATGGGTTGACTTCGACATATGGAGTTCATCGCCAGTTTAACCATACAGAGTTCATTCCCAGTCTAAGATCAGACTGGACTGAGGGTTGCGACAGTAGGATCGGTAGCACGTAGGGGGGACTGGGCCGATCCCCGACTTACGCATTCTGCCTCTCCGGCCGGCTGAGCGTCCGCACGCCCATTTCATGCATTGGCTTAGGCATAGGGAGTTCATTCCATGTCTAAGCCCTAGCCGGACCAAGGGTTGTCGTAACAAGACCGAGAGCATGCAGAGGGGGACCGGGTCGATCCCCGGCTTGCACATTATGCCTCTTCGGTCGGCTCAGGGCCCACATGCTCGTTTCGTGGGTTGACTTATGCGTATGAAGTTCATTCCCAATCTAAGATTGGATCAGACCGAGGGTTGCGATAGCAGGATCGATAGCTTGCAGGGGGATCGGGCCGATCCTCGGCTTGCGCATTCTGCCTCTCCGACTGGCTGAGCGCCCGTACGCTCGTTTCGTGGGTTGGCTTAGGCATACGGAGTTCATTCCATGTCTAGGCATACGGAGTTCTTTCCTAGTCTAAGATTTTGAGCCACGGTGCACATGCTGGGCTCAGGCATGTGCTGGTGCCGCATTTTTTTCGCCCGGGGCACCATCACCGGAGCATCACCAGAGAGGCTAACCGGCGACATTAGGAGTTTCGGCGATTGGGGGGGCCGGGGGGTGTGCACACATGATGTGCGATGGGTGCTGGTACTTGGCCTTTATATTGGCCCCCTGTCCCTCATCAAACCTCGAGAATTCACACCCCCTTAAAGAGGATTTCAGATTTTATAGGTTTACTGCCAGTAGCCATTAAAGTGTCTGAAATGGGGACACTTTTTTCAAACGATCACAAAATCTTCTCCACTACGAGCTTTTAGCTGAATTGTTTGGTGCATGCCAACAAAATTACAAGGATCACCTCTACCAAATTTAGGGACAAAACTCTTCCTAAAAAAATTTTAAAAAATCTCGAACCGCAAAAAGTTTTGAAAATTGTGAAAAATAGAAAACGGTTCATCTTGCCACGAAACTTCACATGAAGGCCTACGGGACCATTGTATGAATTTACAAGCCATAAAAAAAGCATTGGCATGGCAGAAATATGAAGATGTGCTTGAACCCACCTACCACCCGTTCGATTCCCAGCTTGTGCATCCTGCCTTTCTGGTCGGCTGAGCGTCCGCACGCTCGTTTCGTGGGTTGACTTAGGCATATAGAGTTCATCCCCAGTCTAAGCATACGGAGTTCATTCCCAGTCTAAGATCAGATCGGATAGAGGGTTGCGACAGCAGGATCGATAGCACGTAGGGGGATCGGGCCAGTCCCCGGCTTACGCCTTCTGCCTCTCCGACTGACTGAGTGCCCGCACGCCCGTTTCATGGGTTGGCTTAGGCATAGGGAGTTCATTCCATGTCTAAGCCCCAGCCAGACCAAGGGTTGTGGTAGCGGGATCGGCAGCACGTAGAAGGGGACCGGGCCGATCCCCGGCTTGCACATTATGCCTCTCCGACCGGCTCAACACCCACACGCTCGTTTCATGGGTTGACTTAGGCATACGAAGTTCATTCCCAGTCTAAGATCGGATCGGGTCGAGGGTTGTGGCAGCAGGATCGACAGCACGCAAGCGGGGATCGGGTCGGTCCTCGGCTTACGCATTCTCCCTCTCTGGCCGACTGAGCACCCGCACGCCCGTTTCGTGGGTTGGCTTAGGCATATGGAGTTCATTCCATGTCTAAGCCCCAGTCGGACCAAGGGTTGTGGCAATGGGACTGACAGCACGCAGGGGGGGACCAGGCCGATCCCCGGCTTGCACATTATGCCTCTCCAATCGGCTCAGCACCCGTACGCTCGTTTTGTGGGTTGACTTAGGCATAAAGAGTTCATTCCCAATCTAAGATCAGATCAGATCGAGGGTTGTGACAGTAGGATTGACAGCACGCAAGGTGGACCGAGCCGATCCCCGGCTTGCGCATTCTGCCTCTTCGGTTGGCTGAGTGCCCGCACGCCCGTTTTGTGGGTTGGCTTAGGCGTAGGGAGTTCATTCCATGTCTAAGCCCCAGCCAGACCGAGGATTGTGGCAGCGGGACCGATAGCATGCAGAGGGGGATCGGGCCGACCCCCGGCTTACAAATTATGCCTCTCCGATCGGTTCAACGCCCGAACGCTCGTTTCATGGGTTGACTTAGGCATACGGAGTTCATTCCCAATCTAAGATCAGACCGGACCGACGGTTGCGGCCGCAGGATCGACAGCACACAGGGGGGACCGAGCCGGTCCCCGGCTTGCACATTCTACCTCTCCGGTCGGCTGAGTGCCCGCACGCTCATTTCGTAGGTTGGCTTAGGCATACGGAGTTCATTCCAAGTCTAAGCTTAAGGAGTTCATTCCCAGTCTAAGATCAGACTGGACCGAGGGTTGCGGTAGCTGGACTAGCAGCAGGATCGGCAACATGTAGGGGGGACCGGGGCGAGCCCTGGCTTGCGTATTTTTCCTCTCCGGTCGGCCTCTCCGACCGGCTGAGCGCCTGCACGCTCGTTTCATGGGTTGACTTAGGCATACGGAGTTCATCCCCAGTCTAAGCATTCGGAGTTCATTCCTAGTCTAAGATTGAACTGGATCGAGGGTTGCGGTAGCAGGATCGACAGCACGCAGGGGGGACTGGGCCGATCCCCGGCTTACGCATTCTACCTCTTTAGCAGGCTGAGCGCCCGCACGCCCGTTTCATGTGTTGGCTTAGGCATAGGGAGTTCATTCCATGTCTAAGACCCAGCCAAATCGAGGGTTGTGGCAACAAGACCGGTAGCACACAGAGGGGGATCAGGACAATCCCCGGCTTGCACATTCTGCCTCTCCGGTCGGTGAGTACCCGTTTCTTGGGTTAGCTTAGGCATGCAGAGTTGATTCATATCTAAGCATACGGAGTTCATTCCCAGTCTAAGAGTTTGACCCACGGTGCACAAGCTAGGCTTGGACATGTGCTGTTGCCTCATTTTTTTTGCTCGGGGCACCATCGTCGGAGCATCGTCGGAGAGCCTAACCGGTGGCATTGGGGGTTCCGACGATTGGGGGGGCCGGGGGGTGTGTGCACATGATGTGCGATGGGTGCTGGTACTTGGCCCTTATATTGGCCCCCTATCCCTCATCAAACCTCGAGAACTCACACCCCCTTAAAGAGCATTTGAGATTTTATAGGTTTGCTGCCAGTAGCCATTAAAGTGTCTGAAATGGGGCCACTTTTTTCAAACGGTCACAAAATTTTTCCACTTTGAGTTTTTAGCTGAATTTTTTTGTGCATGCCAAAAAAAATACAAGGATCACCTCTACTAAATTTGGGGACAAAACTCTTTCTAAAAAAATTTTAAAAAAATCCCAAACCGCAAAAAGTTTTGAAAATCGTGAAAAATAGAAAATGAGTCATCTTGCCACGAAACTTCACATGAAGGCATAGGGGACCATTGTATGAATTTACAAGCCATAAAAATGGCATTGGCATGGTAGAAATATGAAGATGTGCTTGGACCCACCTACCACCCGTTCGATCCTCGGCTTGTGCATCCTGCCTCTCTGGTCGGTTGAGCGTCGGCATGCTATTTTTGTGGGTTCACTTAGGCATACGGAGTTCATCCCCAGTCTAAGCATATGCAGTTCATTCCCTGTCTAAGATTGGACCGGACCAAGGGTTGCGCCAATAGGATCGACAGTACGCAAGGGGGACCAGATCGATCCCTGGCTTGCGCATTCTACCTCTCCTACCGGCTGAGCGCCCGCACGCCCGTTTCGTGGGTTGGCTTTGGCATAGGGAGTTCATTCGATGTCTAAGCCCAAGCCGGACCGAGGGTTGTGGCAGCGGGACCGACAGCACGCAAAGGGGGATCGAGCCGATCCCCGGCCTGCGCATTATGCCTCTCCGATTGGCTCAGCGCCCGCATGCTCATTTTTTGGGTTGACTTAGGCATATGGAGTTCATTCCCAGTCTAAGATTGAACCAAACTGAGGGTTGCGGCAGCAAGATCGACAGCACACAGGGGGGATCGGGCTGGTCCTCCGCTTGCGCATTCTGTCTCTCTGACCGGCTGAGTGCCCGTACGCTTGTTTCGTGGGTTGACTTAGGCATAGGGAGTTCGTTCCATGTCTAAGCCCCAGTCGGACCGAAGGTTACGGTAGCGGGACTGGCAGCACGCAGAGGGGGACCGGGCCGGTCCCTGACTTGTGCATTCTACCTCTCTGGCCGGTTAAGTGCCCACACGCTTGTTTCATGAGTTGGCTTAGGCATACGGAGTTCATTCCATGTCTAGGTATACGGAGTTCATTCCTAGTCTAAGAGTTTGAGCCATGGTGCACATGCTGGGCATGGGCATATGCTGGTGCCGCACTTTTTTTGCTCGGGGCACCATCGTCGGAGCATCGCTCGAGAGCCTAACCAGTAGCATTGGGGGTTCTGACGATCGGGGGGGCCGAGGGGTGTGCGCACATGATGTGCGATGGGTGCTGGTACCTGGCCCTTATATTGGCCCCCTATCCCTCATCAAACCTTGAGAACTCATGCCGCCTTAAAGAGCATTTGAGATTTTATAGGTTTGCTGCCAGTAGCCATTAAAGTGTCTGAAATGGGGACACTTTTTTCAAATGGTCACAAAATCTTCTCCACTTTGAGTTTTTAGCTGAATTTTTTTGTGCATGGTAACAAAAATACAAGGATCACGTCTACCAAATTTGAGGACAAAACGCTTTTTAAAAAAATTTTAAAAAATCTCGAACCGTAAAAAGTTTCAAAAATCTTGAAAAATAGAAAACGGGTCGTCTTGCCACGAAACTTCACATGAAGGCTTAGGGGACCATTGTATGAATTTACAAGCCATAAAAATGGCATTGGCATGGCAGAAATATGAAAATGTGCTTGAACCCACCTACCACCCATTCGATCCCCAGCTTGCGCGTCTTGCCTCTCTGGTCGACTGAGTGTTTGTACACTCGTTTCGTGGGTTGACTTAGGCATATGGAGTTCATCCCCAGTCTAAGCATACGGAGTTCATTCCCAGTCTAGGATCGGATCGGACCGAGCGCTACAGTAGCAGGATCGACAGCACGCAGAGGGGGACCGGGTCGGTGCCCGACTTGCGCATTCTGCCTCTCCGACCAACTGAGCGCCCACATGCTTGTTTTGTGGGTTGGCTTACGCATACAGAGTTCAATCCATGTCTAAGCATATAGAATTCATTCCCAGTCTAAGATCGGACCGGACTGAGGGTTGCGATAGCAGGATCAGTAGCAGGATCGACAGCACGCAGGGGGGACCGGGCTGATCCCCGGCTTACGCATTCTGCCTCTCCGATCGACTGAGCACCCGCGCGCTCGTTTTGTGGGTTGACTTAGGCATACAGAGTTCATCCCCAGTCTAATATCAGATCAGACTGAGGGTTGAGGTAGTAGGATCGGCAGCACATAGGGGGGACCGGACCGATCCTCGGCTTGCACATTCTGCCGCTCCGACCAACCGAGCGCTCACACGCCCGTTTCGTCGGTTTGCTTAGGCATAGGGAGTTCATTCCATGTCTAAGCCCTAGCCGGACCGAGGGTTGTGGCAGTAGGACCGGCAGCACGTAGAGGGGGATAGGGCCGATCCCCGGCTTGCGCATTCTACCTTTCCGACTGGCTGAGCGCCCGCACGCTAATTTCGTGGGTTAGCTTAGGAATACGGAGTTCATTCCATGTCTAAGCATACGGAGTTCATTTTGAGTCTAAGAGTTTGAGCCATGGTGCACATGCTGGACTCGGGCATGTGCTGGTGCCGCACTTTTTTCACCCAGGGCACCATCGTCGGAGAGCCTAACCGGTGGCATTAGGGGTTCCGGCGAATGGGGGGGCCGGGGGGGTGTACGCACATGATGTGCCATGGGTGCTGGTACTTGGCCCTTATATTGGCCCCCTATCCCTCATCAAACTTCAAGAACTCACACCCCCTTAAAGAACATTTGAGATTTTATAGGTTTGCTGTCAGTAGTCATTAAAGTGTCTGAAATGGGGACACTTTTTTCAAATGGTCACAAAATCTTCTCCACTTTGAGTTTTTAGCTGAATTTTTTTGTGCATGGTAACAAAAGTACAAGGATCACGTCTACCAAATTTGAGGACAAAACGCTTTTTAAAAAAATTTTAAAAAATCTCGAACCGTAAAAAGTTTCAAAAATCATGAAAAATAGAAAACGGGTCGTCTTGCCACGAAACTTCACATGAAGGCTTAGGGGACCATTATATGAATTTACAAGCCATAAAAATGGCATTGGAATGATAGAAATTTGAAGATGTGATTGAACCCACTTACCACCCGTTCAATCTCCGGCTTGCGCATCCCACCTCTCTGGTCGACTGAGCGTCTGCACTCTCATTTCATGTGTTGACTTACGCATACGGAGTTCATCCCCAGTCTAAGCATATGAAGTTCATTCTCAGTCTAAGATCAGACCGGACCGAGGGTTACGACAGTAGGATCGACAGTATGCAGGGGGACCAGGCCGATCCCCGGGTTGAACATTCTACCTTTCCGGCTGGTTGAGCACCCGCACGTCCGTTTCATGGGTTGGCTTAGGCATAGGGAGTTCATTCCATGTCTAAGCCCCAGTCGGACCGAGGATTGTGGCAGCAGGACCGGCAGCACGCAGAGGGGGACCGGGCCGGTCCCCGACTTGCGCATTATGCCTTTCCGGTTGGCTCAGTGCCCGAACGCTCGTTTCGTGGGTTGACTTAGGCATACGAAGTTCTTCCCCAGTCTAAGCATACGGAGTTCATTCCCAGTCTAAGATCAGATCAGACCGAGGGTTGCGACAGTAGGATCGGCAGCACGCAGGGGGACCGAGCTGATACCTGGCTTGCTCATTGTGCCTCTCCGATCGACTGAGCGCCCGCACACCCGTTTCGTGGGTTGGCTTAGGCATAGGGAGTTCATTCCATGTCTAAGCCCCAGTGGGATTGAGGGTTGTGGCAGCGGGACCGACAGCATGCAAAAGGGGACCGGGTCGGTCCCTGGCTTGCGCATTATGCCTCTCCGATTGGTTCAGTGCCCGTATGCTCGTTTAGTGGGTTTACTGAGGCATACGGAGTTCATTCCCAGTCTTAGATCGGACCAAACTGAGGGTTACGGTAGCAGGATCGATAGCACGCAGGGGGGACCAGACCGGTCCCCGGTTTCCACATTCTGCCTCTCCGGTTAGCTGAGCGCCTGCACGCTCGTTTCGTGGGTTGGCTTAGACATACGGAGTTCATTCCATGTCTAAGCATACGGAGTTCATTCCCAGTCTAAGATGAACTCCGTATGCTTAGACCGGGCCGATCCCCGACTTGCGCATTCTACCTCTCCGATCGACTGAGTGCCCGTACGCCCATTTCGTGGGTTGGCTTAGGCATAGGGAGTTCATTCCATGTCTAAGCCCCAGCCGGACCGAGGGTTGTGACAGCGGGACCGGCAGCACATAGAGGGGGATCGGGTAGATCCCTGACTTGCGCATTATGCCTCTCCGGCCAGCTCAATGCCTGTACCCTCGTTTCGTGGGTTGACTTAAGCAAACGGAGTTCATTCCCAGTCTAAGATCGGACCGGACCGAGGGTTGCAGCAGCATGATCGACAGCACACAGGGGGGGATCGGATCGATCCCCGGCTTGTGCATTCTGCCTCTCTGGCCAGCTGAGCACCCGCACGCTCGTTTCGTGAGTTGGCTTAGGCATACGTAGTTCATTCCCAGTCTAAGATCAGACCGGACCGAGGGTTGCGGTAGCAGGACCAGCAACAGGATTGGCAGCACACAGGGGGGGATCGGGCCGATCCCCGGCTTGCCCATTCTGCCTCTCTGGCCAGCTGAGCTCCCGCATGCTCATTTCGTGGGTTGGCTTAGGCATACGGAGTTCATTCCATGTCTAAGGATACGGAGTTCATTCCCAGTCTAAGATCAGATCGGACCGAGGGTTACGATAGCAGGACCAGCAGCAAGATTGGTAGCACGTAGAGGGGATCGAGCCAATCCCCGACTTGTGCATTCTGCCTCTCCGGTCGGTTGAGCGCTCACACGCTCGTTTCAT
Source organism: Durio zibethinus (assembly GCF_047325235.1). Lineage (NCBI taxonomy): Eukaryota > Viridiplantae > Streptophyta > Magnoliopsida > Malvales > Malvaceae > Durio > Durio zibethinus. The sequence goes on along the minus strand of NC_143168.1, from coordinate 3,867,025 downwards.
GTGTTGGCTTAGGCATACGGAGTTCATTCTGTGTCTAAGCCCTAGCCGAACTGAGGGTTGTGGCAGTAGGACCAACAGTGGGATCGACAGCAAGTAGACAGGGACCGGACTAATCCTCAGCTTGCACATTATGCCTCTCCGGTCGGCTGAGCGCCCGTACGCTTGTTTCATGGGTTGACTTAGGCATACGGAGTTCATCCCTAGTCTAAGCATACGGAGTTCATTCCCAATCTAAGATCGGACCGAACCGAGGGTTGCGGTAGTAGGATCAATAGCATGCAGGGGGGACCGGGCTGATCCCCGGCTTGCGCATTTTGCCTTTTCGGCCGGTTGAGTGCCCGCACGCCCATTTCGTGGGTTGGCTTAGGCATAGGGTGTTCATTACATGTCTAAGCCCTAGCCAGATCGAGCATTGTGGTAGCGGGACTGGCAGCACGTAGACGGGAATCGGGCCGATCCTTGGCTTACGCATTATACCTCTTCGGTCGGCTCAGCGCCCGCACGCTCGTTTTGTGGGTTGACTTAGGCATACAAAGTTCATTCCCGATCTAAGATTGGATCGAACCAAGGGTTAGGGTAGCAGGATCGACAGCACGTAGGGGGGCACCGGGTCGATCCCCGACTTACGCATTCTACCTCTCCGGTTCGGCTAAGCGCCCGCACGCTCATTACGTGGGTTGGCTTAGGCATACGGAGTTCATTCTATGTCTAAGCATATGGAGTTCATTCCCAGTCTATGATTAGATCGGACTGAGGGTTACGGTAGCAGGATCAACAAAATGCAGGGGTGGACCTGGTCGGTCCCCGGCTTGTGAATTCTGCCTCTCTGATCGGCTAAGCACCCGCACGCTTGTTTCATGGGTTGGCTTAGGCATATAGAGTTGATTCCATGTCTAAGCATACGAAGTTCATTCCCAGTCTAAGATTGGACCAGACCAAGGGCTACGGTAGCAGGACCAGCCACAGGACCAACAGCATGTAGGAGGAGACCAGGTCGATCCCTGACTTGCGTATTCTGCCTTTCCGACTGGCTGAACGCCCGCACGCTCATTTTATGGGTTGGCTTAGGCATACGGAGTTCATTCCATGTCTAAGACCTAGTCGAACCGAGGGTGGTGGTAGTAGGACCGACAGCGAGATCGACAGCACGTAGAGAGGGACCGGGCTGATCCCCGACTTACGTATTATGCCTTTCCAAACAGCCTCTCCAGTCGGCTGAACGCCCGCACGCTCGTTTCATGGGTTGACTTAGGCATACGGAGTTCATCCCCAGTCTAAGCATATGGAGTTCATTCCTAGTCTAAGATCAGACCGGACCGAGGGTTACAGCAGCAGGATTGTCAGCACGTAAGGGGGACCGGGCCGATCCCCGACTTGTAAATTTTGCATCTCCGGCCGACTGAAAGCCCACACGCCCGTTTCGTGGGTTGGCTTAGGCATAGGGAGTTCATTCCATGTCTAAGCCCCAGCCGGACCGAGGGTTGTGGCAGTGGGACCGGTAGCATGCAGAGGGGGATCGGGCCGATCCCTGGCTTACACGTTACGCCTCTCCAACTGGCTCAGCGCTTGCACGCTCATTTCATGGGTTGACTTAGGCATACAGAATTAATTCCCAATCTAAGATCGGACCGGACCGAGGGTTACGGTAGCAGGATCGACAGCACACAGGGGGGGATCGGGCTGATCCCCGGCTTACGGATTCTGCCTCTCTGGCCAGTTGAGCACCTGCACGCTCGTTTCGTGGGTTGGCTTAGGCATACGTAGTTCATTCACAGTCTAAGATCGGATCGGACTGAGGGTTGTAGTAGCAGGATCGACAGCATGCAGGGGGGACCGGGTCGGTCCTTGGCTTGCGCATTCTGCCTCTCCGGTCGGTTGAGCTCCTGCACGCTCATTTCATGGGTTGGCTTAGGTATACGAAGTTTATTCCATGTCTAACCCCAGTCGGATCAAGGGTTGTGGTAGCAGGACCAGCAGCGGGATCGGTAGCATGCAGAGGGGGACCGATGGATCCCTGACTTGTGCATTATGCTTCTTCGACCGGCTGAGCGCCTGCATGCTTGTTTTGTGGGTTTACTTAGGCATACGGAGTTCATCCCCAGTCTAAGCATACGGAGTTCATTCCCAGTCTAAGATCGGATCGGACCGAGGGTTACGATAGCAGGATCGACAGCACGCAGGGGGGATCGAGTTGGTCCTCAGTTTGTGCATTCTGCCTCTCCGTTCGACTGAGCGCTCGTACGCTCGTTTCATGGGTAGGCTTAGGCATACAGAGTTCATTACTTGTCTAAGCATACGGAGTTCATTCCCAGTCTAAGATCAGACCAGACCGAGAGTTAGGGTAGTAGGACCAGCAACAGGATCGACAGCACGCAGGAGGGGACCGGGCTAATCCCCGACTTGCACATTCTGCCACTCCGGTAGGCCTCTCCGATCGGCTGAGCACCCACACTCCCGTTTAGTGGGTTGGCTTAGGCATAGGGAGTTCATTCCATGTCTATGCCCCAGTCGGACCGAGGGTTGTGGCAGCGAGATCGGTAGCGCGTAGAGAGGGATTGGGCAGATCCCCGGCTTGCGCATTATGCCTGTCCGACTGGCTCAGTGCCTGCACACTCGTTCCATGGGTTGACTTAAGCATACGAAGTTCATTCCCAGTCGAAGATCAGACCGAACTGAAGGTTGCGGCAGCAGGATCGACAGCATGAAGGAGGGGATCGGGTCAGTCCCCGGCTTGCACATTCTGCCTCTCCGACCGGTTGAGTGCCCGCATGCTCATTTTGTGGGTTACCTTAGGCATACGAAGTTCATTCCCAATCTAAGATTGGACTGGACCAAGGGTTACGACAGCAGGACCAACAGCAGGATCGGCAGCATGCAGGGGGGGATCGGACCGATCCCTGGCTTGCGCATTCTGCCTCTCCGATCGGTTCAGCACCCGCATGCTCATTTCGTGGGTTGGCTTAGGCATATGGAGTTCATTCCATGTCTAGGCCCCAATTGGACTGAGGGTTGTGGTAGCAGGATCGACAGCAGGATCACCAACATGCAGAGGGGGACCAGGCTAATCCCCGGCTCGTTTCGTGGGTTGACTTAGGCATACGGAGTTCATCCCCAATCTAAGCATACGGAGCTCATCCCCAGTCTAAGCATATGGAGTTCATTCCAGTCTAAGATCGAATCGGACCGAGGGTTGTGGTAGCAGGACTAGCAGCAGGATCAACAACACACAGGGGGGATCGAGCCGATCCCCGACTTGCGTATTCTGCCTTTCGATCGGCTGAGAGCTCGTAAGCTTGGTTCATGGGTTGACTTAGGCATACGGAGTTCAATCCTAGTCTAAGATTTTGAGCCAAGGTGCACATGATGGGCTCGGGCATGTACTGGTGCCGCATTTTTTTCGCTCGGGGCACCATCGTCTGAGCATCGCCAGAGAGCCTAACCGGCGGCATTGGTGGTTTTGACGATTGGGGGGGCCGGGGGGTGTGCGCACATGATGTGCGATGGGTGCTGGTACTTGGCCCTTATATTGGCCCCCTATCCCTCATCAAAACTTGAGAACTCACACCCCCTTAAAGAGCATTTGAGATTTTATAGGTTTGCTTCCAGTAGCCATTAAAGTGTCTAAAATGGGGACACTTTTTTCAAACAGTAACAAAATCTTCTCCACTTTGATCTTTTAGCTGAATTTTTTTGTGCATGCCGACAAAAATACAAGGATCACCTCTACCAAATTTAGGGACCAAACTCTTTCTAAAAAAATTTAAAAGAATCCCGAACCGTAAAAAGTTTTAAAAATCATGAAAAATAGAAAATGGGTCGTCTTGCCACGAAACTTCACATGAAGGCATAGGGGACCATTGTATGAATTTACAAGCAATAAAAATGGCATTGGAAGGACAGAAATATGAAGATGTGCTTAAACCCACCTACCACCCGTTCGATCCCTGGCTTGCGCATCCTGCCTCTCGATCGACTGAGCGTCCGCACGCTCATTTTGTGGGTTGACTTAGGCATACGGAGTTCATCCGCAGTCTAAGCAAATGGCATTCATTCCCAGTCTAAGATCGAACCGGACCAAGGGTTGCGACAACAGGATCGACAGCACGTAGGAGGGACCGGGCCGATCCCCGACTTGCGAATTCTGCCTCTCCGGCCGGCTAAGTGCTTGCACGTCTGTTTCATGGGTTGGCTTAGGCATAGGGAGTTCATTCCATGTCTAAGACCCAGCCGGAGCTAGGGCTTTGGCAGCGGGACCGACAGCACGCAGAGGAGGACCAGGCTGATCCTCTGCTTACGCATTATGCCTCTCCGATCGGCTCAGTGCCCGCACGCTCATTTTGTGGGTTGACTTAGGCATACGAAGTTCATTCCTAGTCTAAGATCAGACCGGACAGAGGGTTGCGACACCAAGATCGACAGCACGTAGGAGGGATCGGGTCGGTCCCCAGCTTGTGCATTCTGCCTCTCTGACTGGCTAAGCACCCGCACGCTCCTTTTATGGGTTGGCTTAGGCATACGGAGTTCATTCCATGTCTAAGCATACGGAGTTCATTCCCAGTCTAAGATCAGACCAGACTGAGGGTTGCAGCAGCAGGACCAGTAGCAAGATCGGTAGCATGCAGGGGGGACCAGGTCGATCCCCGGCTTGCACATTCTACATCTCCGATCGGCTGAGCATCCACACGCTCGTTTCACGGGTTGGCTTAGGCATACGGAGTTCATTCCATGTCTAAGCCCCAGTTGGATCGAGGGTTGTGGCAGCAGGACCGATAGTGGAATCGGTAGCATGCAGATCGCTTGTTTCGTGGGTTGACTTAGGCATACAGAGTTCATCCCTAGTCTAAGCATACAGAGTTCATTCCCAGTCTAAGATCAGACCAGACCGAGGGTTGTGGTAGTAGGATCGGCAGCACGTAGGAGGGATTGGGTCGATCCCCGACTTACGTATTCTGGCTCTCCAATCGGCTAAGCACCCGCACGCCTGTTTCGTGGGTTGGCTTAGGCATAGGGAGTTCATTCCATGTCTAAGCCCCAGTCGGACCGAGGGTTGTGGTAGTGGGATCGACAGCACGCAGAAGGGAATCGGGTCGATCCCTGGCTTACGCATTATGCCTCTCCAGCCAGCTTAGCACCCGAACGCTCGTTTCATGGGTTGACTTAGGCATACGGAGTTCATTCCCAGTCTAAGATTGGATCAGACCAAAGATTGCGACAACAGGATCGACAGCACGTAGGGGGATCGGACCGGTCCCCGGCTTGCGCTTTCTGCCTCTCCGATCGGCTGAGCGCTCGCATGCTCGTTTCGTGGGTTGGCTTAGGCATACGAAGTTCATTCCATGTCTCAGCATACGGAGTTCATTCCCAGTCTAAGATCAAACCAGACCGAGGGTTACGGTAGCAAGATCGGCAACATACAAGGGGGACCGAGCCGATCCTCGGCTTGCGCATTCTGCCTCTTCGGCTAGCTGAGCACCTGCACGTTCATTTCATGGGTTGGCTTAGGCATACGGAGTTCATTCCATGTTTAAGCCCCAGCCAGACCGAGGGGTGTGGTAGCAGGATCGGTAGCTGGATCGGTAGCACGTAAAGGGGGATCAGACTGATCCCTGACTTGCGCATTATACCTCTCTGGCCGGCCTCTTCGGCAGGTTAAGTGCCCGTACGCTCCTTTCATGGGTTGACTTAGGCATATGGAGTTCATCCCCAGTCTAAGCATACGGAGTTCATTCCCAGTCTAAGATCGCACCGGATCGAGGGTTGCGATAGCAAGATCGACAGTACGCAGGGGGGACTGTGCCATTCCTCGGCTTGCACATTCTGCCTCTCCAGTTGGCTGAGCGCCCGCACGCCCATTTCATGGGTTGGCTTAGGCATAGGGAGTTTATTCCATGTCTAAGCCCCAGCTGGACCGAGGGTTGTGGCAGCGAGACCGACAGCACACAGAATAGGACCGGGTCGATCCTCGACTTGTGCATTATGCCTCTCCGATCAGCTCTGTGCCCGAATGCTCGTTTCGTGGGTTGACTAAGGCATGCGAAGTTCATTCCCAGTCTAAGCTCAGACTAGACCGAGCGTTGTGGTAGCAGAATCGACAGCATGCAGGGGGGATCGGGTCGGTCCCTGGCTTGCGCATTCTGCTTCTCCGCCCGACTGAGCGCCCGTACGCTCATTCTGTGGGTTGGCTTAGGCATACGGAGTTCATTCCATGTCTAAGCATATGGAGTTTATTCCCAGTCTAAGATCAGACTGGATCGAGGGTTGTGGCAGTAGGACCAGCAGCAAGATCGACAGCACGCAAGGGGCGACAGGGCCAATCCACGACTTGTGCATTTTGCCTCTTCGATCGACTGAGCGCCCGTACGGAGTTCATTCCATGTCTAAGCCCCAGCCGGAGCAAGGGTTGTGGCAGCAGGACCAGCAGCAGGACCGGCAGTGGGATCGGCAGTGGGATCGGCAGCACACAGAGGGTGACCGGGCTGATCCCCAGCTTACGTATTACGCCTCTTCAGTCGGCCTCTCCAGTCGACTGAGCGCCCGCATGCTCATTTCGTGGGTTGAGTTAGGCATACGAAGTTCATCCCCGGTCTAAGCATACGGGGTTCATTCTCAGTCTAAGATCGAACTGGATCGAGGGTTGTGACTGTAGGATCGACAGCATGTAGGGGGGACCGGGCTGATCCCTGGCTTGCGCATTCTGCCTCTTCGGCCGGCTGAGCACCCGCACGCCCGTTTCATGGGTTGGCTTAGGCATAGGGAGTTCATTCCATGTCTAAGCCCCAGCAAGACTAAGGGTTGTGGGAGTGGGATCGACAACACGCAGAGGGGGACCAGGCCTATCCTCGGCTTATGCTTTCTGCCTCTCCACCTGGCTGAGCGCCCATACGCTCATTGCATGGGTTAGCTTAGGCATATGGATTTCATTCCATGTCTAAGCATACGGAGTTCATTCCCAGTCTAAGAGTTTGAGCCACAGTGCACATCCTGGGCTCGGGCATGTGTTGGTGTCATATTTTTTTTGCCCGGGGCACCATCACCGGAGCATCGTCGGAGAGCCTAACCGGTGGCATTGGGGGTTCCGACGATTGGGGGGGCCGGGGGGTGTGCGCACATGATGTGCGATGGGTGCTGGTACTTGGCCCTTATATTGGCCCCCTATCCCTCATCAAACCTCGAGAACTAACACCCCCTTAAAGAGCATTTGAGATTTTATAGGTTTGCTGCCAATAGCCATTAAAGTGTCTGAAATGGGGACACTTTTTTCAAACGGTCACAAAATCTTCTCCACTTCGAGTTTTTAGCTGAGTTGTTTTGTGCATGCCAACAAAAATACAAGGATCACCTCTACCAAATTTGGGGACAAAACTCTTTCTAAAAAAATTTTAAAAAATCTCAAATCGTAAAAAGTTTTGAAAATCGTGAACAATAGAAAACGGGTCATCTTGCCATGAAACTTCACATGAAGGCGTAGGGGACCATTGTATGAATTTGCAAGCCATAAAAATGGCATTGGCATGGTAGAAATATGAAGATGTGGTTGAACCCACCTACCACCCGTTCGATCCCCAGCTTGCGCATCCTGCCTCTCTAGTCGGCTGAGCGTTTGCATGATTGTTTCATGGGTTGACTTAGGCATACGGAGTTCATCCCCAGTCTAAGCATACAGAGTTCATATCCAGTCTAAGATCGGATCAGATCGAGGGTTGCGACAGCAGGATCGGCAGCACGCAGGAGCGATCGGGCCAATCCTCGGCTTGCGCATTCTGCCTCTCTGGCCAGCTGAGCGCCCGTACGCCCGTTTAATGGGTTGGCTTAGGCATAATGAGTTCATTCCATGTCTAAGCCCCAGCCAGACTGAGGGTTGTGGCAGCGGGACCGGCAACACGCAGAGGGGGATCGGGCCGATCTCCGGCTTGCGCATTATACCTCTCCGATCGGCTCAACGCCCGCACACTCGTTTCCTGGGTTGACTTAGGCATACAGAGTTCATTCCCAGTCTAAGATTGGACCAGACCGAGGGTTGCGATAGCAGGATCGACAGCACGCATGGGGGGACTGGGTTGGTCCCCGACTTACGCATTCTGCCTTTCCGACCGGCTAAGCACCCGTACGCTCATTTCGTGGGTTGGCTTAGGCATACAGAGTTCATTCCCAGCCTAAGATCAGACCAGACCGAGGGTTGGGGCAGCAGGATCGACAACATGCAGAGGGGGACCAGGTCGATCCCCAGCTTGCACATTCTGCCTCTCCGACAGGCTTCTCTAGCTGGCTGAGCATCCATATGCTCGTTTCATGTGTTGACTTAGGCATATGTAGTTCATCCCTAGTCTAAGCATACGGAGTTCATTCCTAGTCTAAGATCAAACCAAACCAAGGGTGCGGTAGCAGGATTGGCAGAACGCAGGGGGGACCAGGCCGATCCCCGACTTGCGCATTCTGCCTTTCCGGTCGGCTGAGCGCCCGCACACCCGTTTCGTGGGTTGGCTTAGGCATAGGGAGTTCATTCCATGTCTAAGCCCCAACCGAACTGAAGGTTGTGGCAGCAGGACCGACAGCACACAGAGGGGGACCGTGCCAATCCCCGGCTTGCGCATTCTGGCTCTCTGGCTAGCTAAGCGTCCGCACGCTCGTTTCGTGGGTGGGCTTAGGCATATGGAGTTCATTCCAAGTCTAAGCGTACGGAGTTCATTCCCAGTCTAAGAGTTTGAGCCACGGTGCACATGCTGGGCTCGGGCATGTGCTGGTGCCACATTTTTTTCGCCCGAGGCACCATCACTAGAGCATCACCGGAGCATCACTAGAGAGCCTAACCGACGGCATTTGGGGTTCCGACGATTGGGGGGCCCCAGGGGGGGTGTGCGCACATAATGTGCGATAGGTGCTGGTACTTGGCCCTTATATTGGCCCCCTATCCCTCATCAAACCTCAAAAACTCACACCCCCTTAAAAAGTATTTGAGATTCTATAGGTTTGCTACCAGTAGCCATTAAAGTGTCTGAAATGGGGACACTTTTTTCAAACGATCACAAAATCCTCTCCACTCCGAGTTTCTTATTGAATTGTTTTGTGCATGCCAACAAAAATACAAGGATCACCTCTACCAAATTTGGGGACAAAACTCTTTCTAAAAAAATTTCAAAAAATCTTGAACCGTAAAAAGTTTTGAAAATCGTGAAAAATAGAAAATGGGTCGTCTTGCCACGAAACTTCACATGAAGGCTTAGGGAACCATTGTATGAATTTACATGCCATAAAAATGGCATTGGCATGGCAGAAATATGAAGATGTGCTTGAACCCACCTACCACCAATTCGATCCCCGGCTTGCGCATCCTGCCTCTTTGGTCGGCTGAGCGCCCGCACGCTCGTTTCGTGGGTTGACTTAGGCATACGAAGTTCATCCATAGTCTAAGCAAACAGAGTTCATTCCCATTCTATGATCGGACTGGACCGAGGGTTACGGTAGTAGGATCGGCAGCACGCAGGGGGGATCGGGCTGATCCCCGGCTTGCGTATTCTACCTCTCCTATCGGCTGAGCGCCCGCATGCTCCTGTTGTGGGTTGGCTTAGGCATAGGGAGTTCATTTCATGTCTAAGCCCCAGTCAGACTGAGTCGATCCTCGACTTGCGAATTATGCCTCTCCGGCCAGCTCAGCACCTGTACGCTCGTTTTGTGGGTTGACTTAGGCATACGGAGTTCATTCCCAGTCTAAGATCAGATCGAACTGAGGGTTGTGACAGCAGGATCGACAACATGTAGGTAGGGACCAGGCCAATCCCTGGCTTGCTCATTCTGCCTCTCCGACCGGCTAAGCGCCCATATGCTCGTTTTGTGTTCTGGCTTAGGCATACGAAGTTCATTCCTGGTCTAAGATCGGATCGGACCAAGGGTTGCAGTAGCAGGACCAGTCACAGGATAGGCAGCACGCAGGGGGGACCGGGCCGATCCCTAGCTTGCGCATCTGCCTCTCCGACCGGCTGAGCGCCCGCACGCTCGTTTCAGGGGTTGACTTAGGCATACGGAGTTCATCCCTAATCTAAGCATACGGAGTTCATTCCCAGTCTAAGATTAGAGTGGATCGAGGGTTGTGGCAGCAGGATTGGCAGCACGCAAGGGGGACCGGGCCGATCCCAAGCTTACGCATTCTGCCTTTTCGACCGACTGAGCGCCCGCACGCCCGTTTCGTGGGTTGGCTTAGGCATAGGGAGTTCATTACATGTCTAAGCCCCAGTCAGACCGAGGGTTGTGGTAGTGGGATTGGAAGTACGCAGAGGGGGATCGAGCCGATCCCTGGCTTGTGCATTCTGCCTCTCTGACCGGCTGAGCGCCTGCACTCTCGTTTCGTGGGTTGGCTTAGGCATACAGAGTTTATTCCATGTCTAAGCATACCGAGTTCATTCTAGTCTAAGAGTTTGAGCCATGGTGCACATGCTGGTTTTGGGTTTGTGCTGGTGCCGCATTTTTTTCGCACAGGGCACCATCGTTGGAGCATCACCGGAAAGCCTAACCGGCGGCATTAGGGGTTCCGGTGATTGGGGGGGCCGGGGGGTGTGCGCACATGATGTGCGATGGGTGCTGGTACTTGGCCCTTATATTAGCCCCCTATCCCTTATCAAACCTTGAGAACTCACACCCCCTTAAAGAGCGTTTGAGATTTTATAGGTTTGCTACCAGTAGCCATTAAAGTGTCTGAAATGGGGACATTTTTTTCAAACGATCACAAAATCTTCTCCACTTCGAATTTTTAGCTGAATTTTTTTGGGCATGCCAACAAAAATACAAGGATCACCTCTAATAAATTTGGGACAAAAATCTTTCTAAAAAAATTTTAAAAAATCTCAAACCGCAAAAAGTTTTAAAAATCGTGAAAAATAGAAAACGGATCATCTTGCCACGAAACTTCACATGAAGGCTTAGGGGACCATTGTATGAATTTACAAGCCATAAAAATGGCATTGGCATGGCAAAAATATGAAGATGTGCTTGAACCCACCTACCACCCATTCGATCCCCGACTTGCGCATCCTGCCTCTCTGGTCGGCTGAGCACCCGCACGCTCGTTTAGTGGGTTGACTTAGGCATACGGAGTTTATCCCCAATCTAAGCATACAAAGTTCATTCCCAGTCTAAGATTGGACCGGACCAAGGGTTGCAGCAGCAGGATCGACAGCACCTAGGGGGGACCGGGCTGATCCCCGGCTTACGCATCTGCCTCTCCGGCCGACTGACCGCCCGTACGCCCATTTCGTGGGTTGGCTTAGGCATAGGGTGTTAATTCCATGTCTAAACCCCAGTCAGATCAAGGGTTGTGGCAGCGAGACCGACAGCACGCAGAGAGGGACCGGACCGATCCTCGGCTTGCGCATTATGCCTCTCCGACAGGTTCAATGCCCACACGCTCGTTTCATGGGTTGACTTTGGCATATGAAGTGCATTCCCAGTCTAAGATTGGACTGGACCGAAGGTTGCGGTAGCAGGATCAACACCACGCCGGAGGGACCGAGTTGGTCCCCGGCTTGCGCATTCTGCCTCTTCGACTGACTGAGCATCTGCACGCTCGTTTCGTGGGTTGGCTTAGGCATACGGAGTTCATTCCATGTCTAAGCATACAGAGTTCATTCCTAGTCTAAGATCAGACCAGACCGAAGGTTGCGACAGCAGGTCCAACATAGGATCGATAGCACGTAGGGGGGACCAGGCTGATCCGCGGCTTGTGCATTCTGCCTCTCCGGCCGGTTGAGCACCCACACGTTCGTTTCGTGGATTGGCTTAGGCATGCAGAGTTCATTCCATGTCTAAGCCCCAGTCAGACCGAGGGTTGTGGCAGCAGGATCGACAGCAGGATCGACAGCATGCAGAGGGGGACCGAGCTGATCCCCGACTTGCGCATTATGCCTCTTCGGCTGGCCTCTCCGGCCGGCTGAGCGGCCGCATGCTCGTTTCATGGGTTGACTTAGGCATACGGAGTTCATCCCCAGTTTAAGAATACGGAGTTCATTCCCAGTCTAAGATCAGATCGGACCGAAAGTTACGATAGCAGAACCAGCAGTAAGATCGACAGCACGTAGGGGGATTGGGTCGATCCCCGGCTTGTGCATTCTGGCTCTCCGGCCGACTGAGCACCCACACGCTTATTTCATGGGTTGGCTTGGGCATACGAAGTTCATTCCATGTCTAAGCATACAGAGTTCATTCCCAGTCTAAGATTTTGAGCGACGGTGCACATGCTAGGCTCGGGCATGTGCTGGTGTCACTTTTTTTTGGCCTAGGGCACTATCGACGGAGCATCACCAGAGCATCGCCGGAGAGCCTAACCAATAGTATTGGGGGCTTCGATGATTGGAGGGGTCGAGGGGTGTGCACACATGATGTGCGATGGGTGCTGGTTCTTATGTCACGAGCTCCGACCTTAGACTTAAAAATTGTATGGCCTTAGGCTTGGAATCTCCTCCTTTATGCCTAAGTCAGCTTAAAACATAAGCGTACAAGCACTAGAACAATGGGAAGGGCTGATTACACAAGTTAAAGAGAAATAGGATAAGAAGGCAGAATTTTGGAAATGCTCTTGTATTCACTGAAATGGAAGTGTTTAATGGTGTACAAATGAGGGAGATGCAGCCCTCTATTTATAGTTGAGGCTCCAGCTTACACTTAATGGTAATATCCCTAGAATAAAGGCTAAAATCATGGGATTATATAGATTACAATCAATCAGGATACTAACTCTTGATTTTCAGGGTTAACCAAATCTGCTAGGATGCTGCTGTTGATCCTGCCTACTTCCAGAAGCTTCCCTTGCATGTCCAGCACCTTGGGCCCTTCTGGATGTGGTACGGGTAGCTTGTATGCTAGGCCTTGGTCTCACGGGCTAGCCTGCAAGTTGGGCGGGCGTTCTGAACTCGTTTGCTAGGCTTTACGTGCAGATACCCGCTAGCACGCCTGGTCTGCGAGCCTCAACCTCTAGCTCACCTGCTGGTGCGCCTGATGTGCCTGGCGTGCCCATCCAGGGCATGACATTCTCCCCCACCTGATTGCATAACACCCTAGTTGTGTCTTCTGCATCGTACTGCCTGATCTGGTCCCTGAACTACCATAAGTCATTTGCTGGTTCCCAGCTCGCCTCACTGTCTGAAAGTCCCTTCTAGCACACCAAGTACTCTTGTCTTGGCTGATAGTTCTTCCGTCTCACCTCTCAGTCAGCTATGATGCTGTGGACCTCCTTCTCATATGAGGCCCTTACTCCCAATGGCGCACGCTTTGACTCTGCCCGTCCTGGATCTCCCTCATCCTCATGGAACGGCTTGAGCATGCTCTCATGGAACACCAGGTGTACCCTCGGCTTGGGTGGCATATCCAGCTTGTAGGCAACCTTGCCTACCCTTTTGACTACTCGAAAAAGGTCCCTCATACCTCTGGACTATGCCTTTGTGCAGCCCCCTATGGCGCACAATGAGATGCAGCTTCACTAACACCAAGTTTCCAACCTAGAACTGCACGTCCCGCCTATTCTGGTCTGCCCACTTCTTTGACCTCTTGGCTGCCTTGTGTAGACAAACTCTGGCCAAGTCAGTTTGCTCCTGCCATGCCTTGGCAAACTTGTATGTTGCTGGATTCGGCCCTGTATAACCTGCAGCAATCGAATCAGGTGTTAGTTGTTGTTGCCCTATCATAACTTCAAATGGGCTCTGGTTCGTTGCCTCGCTCCTTTGCAAGTTGTAGGAAAACTATGCAACATCTAGCAGCTTTGGCCAGTCCCTTTATGTGGCACTCACATAGTGCCTGAGGTAGACCTCTAATAGTCCATTCACTCGTTCTGTCTGCCCATCGGTCTGCGGATGCATGCTGGTGAAAAAATTCAAGTCTGACCCCAACAGCTTGAACAACTCAGTCCAGAACCTGCCCGTGAAATGCCCGTCCCGATCACTAACAATGGTCTCCGGCACTCCCCAGTACTTAACCATGTTCTTCAGGAACAATCGAGCTGCCTCCTCGGCTGGGCACTCATTGGTTGCTGGAATGAAGATTCCATACTTGGAAAACCTGTCCACCACTACCATGACGCTTCTAAACCCTTCTACTTTGGGCAGACTGACTATAAAGTCTAGAGAAACACTCTCCCATGGTCGCTCTAGCACTGGCAATGGCTCCAAGAGACCGCCTAGTTTCTTGAGCTCTACCTTGTCCTGTTCGCACACAAGACAAGTCTTCACATAGGCCTCCACATCGTCCCTCATGTGCGGCCAGTAGTATCGGTCCTCGATCAACGCCAAGGTACGACTCACTCCAGGGTGTCCAGCCCACCTTGAATCATGGCATTCTTGCAAAAATTCCTTACAGAGCTTCTCGTCCTACGGTACAAATAGTCTATTTCCCCTGGTGTACAGCAAGCCATCCTGTAACCAAAACTGCCTAGTCTTACCTTGCTGGGCATACTCCATCAAAGCCTTGGTTGTAGGATCATGCGCAAGTCCTTTCTTGATGCGCGGCACCAGTGACCCCTCTAGTTGGCTAATGGCAGCAAGGTTAGCCTTCCTGCTCAGGGCATCTGCCACTAGGTTCACCCACCCCAGCTTGTACTCCATCTGGAAATCAAATTTCGTAAGAAAATCTTGCCATCTCGCCTACTTGTGGGATAGCTTCTTTTACGTCTGGAAGTAGCTGGTCGCCACATTGTCCATCCTAACCACGAACCTCGACCCCAACAGGTAATGGCGCCAAGTGCGCAAGCAGTGCACCACTACAGTCATCTCTTTCTCTTGGACTATGTACTTACGCTCAGTCTCATTCAGCTTCCTGCTCTTGAACACGACTGGACGTCCCTCCTGCATCAACATGCCCCCTATGGCAAAGTCTGATGCATCCGTATGCACCTCATACGGCTTGGCATGGTCTGGTAAGGCCAAGACTGGCTCTTCAGTCACAGCTCGCTTCAACCTATCAAAGGCTTCCTGGCACCCTGCGCTCCACTCTTATGCTTTCCCTTTCTTGAGCAAGTCAGTCAATGGTGTGGCTATTGCTGAGTTGCCTTTGATGAAGCGCCTGTAGTAGTTGACCAGCCCAAGGAACGATCTCAACTCAGTGACCTTGGCTGGCGATTGCCACTCCAGGATGGCGTGTATCTTACCTTCATCCATGCGTATCCTGCCACCTCCCACTATGTGGCCAAGGAACAAGATCTCCTACTAGGCGAATGAGCACTTCTCCTTCTTGACAAATAGCTTGTGCACCCGCAACACCTCGAACACCTGTCTCAAGTGGTCTACATGCTCTCCCAAAGTCTGGCTGTAGATCACAATGTCATCCAAATAAACCACAACAAATCGATCAAGGAATGACTGAAGTACCTTGTTCATAAAGGTGCAGAATGTTGCTGGGGCGTTCGTGAGTCTGAAAGGCATCACCAAGAACTCATACGAACCATACCAAGTGACACATGCTGTCTTTGGCTCATCTCCCTCCGTGATCCTGACTTGATAGTAGCCTGACCTCAAATCTAGCTTGGTGAACCACCTTATGCTCCCAAGTTGATCGAACAAGTCCGCAATGAATGGGATGGGGTACTTGTTCTTGATGGTCAGCTTGTTCAAAGCCCGATAGTCTATGCACAGCCGCAATGACCCATCATGCTTGCGCTAAAATAGAATCGGTGCACCATAGGGTACCTTCGATGGCCTGATGAAGCCAGCATCAACTAACTCTTTGAGCTACTTCCTTAACTCTTCTAACTCTAGAAGAGACATTCGGTAAGGGGCTCTAGCTGGTGCCTTGGCGTCAGACACCAACTAGATCTTATGGTCCACCTCCCTCTTAGGTGGTAGCTTGCTAGGTAGCTTTGCGAGCATCACATCACTAAAGGTCTTTAGCACCTTTAGCACCTTCAAGGGTGACTCGATCTCCTTCTCCCTTGGCTCATCATATTTCAGGGCTGCCAAGAAGGTGTCTTCTTGTCTGCTTATCGCCTTGGCAAATTCGATGGCTGACACCACCCGTGACCCAACTCCAGACCCTCTTCTCAATGGCACTAGGCATTGGCACCGTGCATCCAAGATGCAAACACAATCGACAAAAGGCACAAGAAGGGCATTAATCTGAACAAGAAAATCCAACCCAATCACAAACTCATAGTCATCAAGGGGTATTACCTCAATGGTCTCCTTGCCTTTTTAGTTTCCAAGCTACAACTCCACTCCCCGCACTACTCCAATGGCTGGAACTTTCTTAGAGTTCACCGTTTTGATGGTACCAATCCCTTTCTGCACTTTTAGTCTGACCTTCTGGGCTCCATCACCTGAAATAAAAAGATGTGAGGCACCATGTCCACCAGTGCACTCACCTTCTGACCCGCAACCATCAGATCCGTAAACATCAAGCCCTTTGGCTTACTGCTCCCCTTACTCTGGACAACATTAAGCACCAATGACCCAAGCTTTGCTACCCCTGACTCTGGCTCCTCATCAGACTCCTTGTCTACAGCAGCCAGCTTGCCCTTCTGTGGGTAATTGCACGCTATGTGGCTCCCTCCACATAGGTAGCATGCTAGTGGCTCTCGGTCCCCTTTTGCTTTCCACTTGCCTGCTGGTGGCTTCCTCTTGCCATCTTTGGTTGAACGGTCTCAATCTCTATCCTTGGACTCCCGATCACGGTCTTTCCCCTTGGACTGCTTCTTTCGGTCCCTATCATCCCTGTCCTTACCCTTAGGCTTGGTAGACTCGAACTTGTTCAGAGGCTTGAACTCTATCAAGGCCTCGACAGTAGTCATGGCTTTAGCCAAGTCATGAACTCCTCTCCTTTATAGCTCATGCTTCACCCATGGCTTCAGCCCATCCATGAAAGTAAATAAGGAGTCCTTCTCGCCTAGATCCGAGATCTATAGCATCAGTTCAGAGATTTTCTGGACATACTCCCTTATGTCCCCTTGCTGGTTCAGCCTGCACAACTTTGCATGCGCCTCATCATCGACATACTCTAGGTAAAATTATTCTCTAAACTCTTTTTGGAACTCTGCCCAGGTTCCAATCTTGGCACTTCCACGTCTGACATCATCACACCTATGCCTCTACCACAATAAGGCTACATCAGTGAGATACATAGCAGCGGTGCTTACCTTTATCGCCTCGTCTTGCATGCCCATGGCCTGGAAGTACTGCTCCATACCCTAAAGGTAGTTATCTACTTTCTTGGCCGCCCTAGTCCCCTTAAACTCTTGAGGCTTGGGGACATCCAATCTGGACTTGGACACTCCAGCAAACAAGCCATTCCTAATGGCAATCTTGCAAGCAACGAGCTCACTGGTAAGCTTCTTCATCCGCTGGCGCATGGCCTCCATGCCATCGCGCAAGGTCAGCACTTCAGCCTCCAAGGTCTGATTCTTTTGGGTGAACACGTCCAAGCCTTTGTTGCGAGCAGCTTGCAGCTCACTTTGGCTCCCCCCCCATGGAGTCTAGCGATGCAATGTGAGTCTCTACCCCCTCAAGCTTCTCCTCCATGTCGCCCATGGTCACCTCCACCTTGGCCAACCTACCGTCCATGGTAGACCAGATATCTCTAGAACTAGCTTTCCTCCCTCTTCCACCCCCATGCTCCTGGGCCTCTGGTTGTTGGTTAGCAGCGTCACTTTGGGATGCCATCTCCTCTAACTTGCACAGACAAACACGTAGAATCGAACTTCCTCTGATACCAACTGTCACAGACTCTGACCTTAGACTCAAAAATCGTATAGCCTTAGGCTTTGAATCTCCTTTTTTAAGCTTAAGTCAGCCTAAAACACAAGCGTACGAGCACTAGAACAACAGGAAGGGCTGATTACGCAAGTTAAAGAGAAATAGGATAAGAAGGTAGAATTCTAGAAATGCTCTTGTATTCACTGAAACAGAAGTGTTTGATGGTGTACAAATGAGGAAGGAGTAGCCCTCTATTTATAGTTAAGGCTCCAGCTTACACTTAATGGCAATATCCCTAGAATAAAGGCTAAAATCATGGGATTATATAGATTATAATCAATCAGGATGCTAACTCCTGATTTTCAGGGTCAACCAAATCTGCCTAGATGCTGCTGTTGATCCTGCTTGCTTCCAAAAGCTTCCCTTGCATGTCCAGCACCTTGGGCCTTTCTGGATGTGGTGTAGGCAGCTTGTATGCCAGGCCTTGGTCTCACAGGCTGGCCTGCAATTTGAGCAGGCATTCTGAACTCATTTGCTAGGCTTTGCATGCATACCCGCCAGCACACCTGGTCTGCGGGCCTCAACCTCTGGCTCTCCTGCTGGTGCGCCTGATGTGCCTAGAGTGCCCGCCCTGGGCATGACACTTGGCCCTATATTGGCCCCCTATCCCTCATCAAACCTCGAGAACTCACACCCCCTTAAAGAGCATTTGAGATTTTATAGGTTTGCTGCCAGTAGCCATTAAAGTGTCCGAAATGGGGACACTTTTTTCAAATGGTCACAAAATCTTCTCCACTTCGAGTTTTTAGCTGAAGTTTTTTGTGCATGCCAACAAAAATACAAGGATCACCTCTACCAAATTTGGGGACAAAACTCTTTCTAAAAAAATTCTAAAAAATCTCGAACCGCAAAATGTTTCAAAAATCGTGAAAGATAGAAAACGGGTCATCTTGCCACGAAACTTCACATGAAGGCTTAGGGGACCATTGTATGAATTTACAAGCCATAAAAATGGCATTGGCATGGCAGAAATATGAAGATGTGCTTGAACCCACCTACCACCCGTTCGATCCTCAGCTTATGTAACCTGCCTCTCTGCTCGGCTGAGCGCCCGTATGCTCGTTTTGTGGGTTGACTTAGGCATACGGAGTTCATCCCCAGTCTAAGCATATGGAGTTCATTCCCAGTCTAAGATCAGACTGGATCGAAGGTTGTGGCAGCAAGATCGGCAGCACGCAGGGGGGATCGGACCAATCCCCGACTTGCACATTCTGCCTCTCCGATCGGCTGAGCACCCGCACGCTTGTTTCATGGGCTAGCTTAGACATAGGGAGTTCATTCCATGTCTAAGCCCCAGCCGGACCAAGGGTTGTGGCAACGGGACCGACAGCACGCGAAGGGGGATCGGGCCTATCCCTAGTTTACGCGTTATGCCTCCCCGACCGGCTCAGTGCCTGCACGTTCATTTCATGGGTTGACTTAGGCATACGGAGTTCACTCCATGTCTAAGCATACAGAGTTCATTCCCAATCTAAGATCGGACTGGATCGAGGGTTGCAGCAGCAGGACTAGTAGTAGGATCGGCAGCACGAAGGGGGGATCGGGTCGATCCCCGATTTGCACATTCTGCCTCTCCGATCGGCTGAGCACCCGCACGCTCGTTTCATGGGTTGACTTCGGCATACGGAGTTCATTCCCAGTCTAAGATCGGACCGGATCGAGGGTTATGGCAGCAAGATCGACAGCACGTAGGGGGGACCGGGCTGATCCTCGGCTTGCGCATTCTGCCTCTCCGGTCGGCTAAGCACCTGCACGCCCGTTTCATGGGTTGGCTTAGGCATAAGGAGTTCATTCCATGTCTAAGCCCCAGCCAGACCGAGTATGTGGCAGCGAGACTGACAGAACGTAAAGGGGGATCGGGCGGTCCTCAGCTTGCGCATTATGCCTCTTCGGCCAGCTCAGCGCCCTACGCTCGTTTCATGGGTTGACTTATGCGTACAAAGTGCAATCCCAGTCTAAGATCAGACCAGACAGAGGGTTGCGGTAGCAAGATCGACAGCACACAGGGGGCGACATACCGATACCCTGCTTGTGCATTCTGCCTCTCCGGTCGGCTGAGCGCCCGCACGCTCGTTTCATGGGTTAGCTTAGGCATAGGAGTTCATTCCATGTCTAAGCATACGGAGTTCATTCCCAGTCTAAGATTTTGAGCCACGGTGCACATGCTGGGCTCGAGCATGTGCTGGTGGTGCATTTTTTTCGCCCGGGGCACCATCGTTGGAGCATCGCCTAAGCATCACCGGAGAGCCTAACCGACGGTATTAGGGGTTTCGACGGATGGGGGGGCCAGGGGGTGTGCGCACATGATGTGCGAAGGGTGCTGGTACTTGGCCCTTATATTGGCCCCCTATCCCTCATCAAACCTCAAGATTTCACACCCCCTTAAAGAGCATTTGAGATTTTTTAGGTTTGCTGCCAGTAGCCATTAAAGTGTCTAAAATGGGGACACTTTTTTCTAACGGTCACAAAATCTTCTCCACTTCGAGTTTTTAGCTGAATTGTTTTGTGCATGCCAAAAAAAATACAAGGATCACCTCTACCAAATTTGGGGACAAAACTCTTTCTAAAAAAATTTTAAAAAATCCCGAACCGTAAAAAGTTTCAAAAATCATGAAAAATAGAAAATCGGTCATCTTGCCACGAAACTTAACATGAAGGCTTAGGGGACCATTGCATGAATTGACAAGCCATAAAAATGGCATTGGCATGGCAGAAATATGAAGATGTGCTTGAACCCACATACCACCCGTTTGATTCTCAGCTTGCACATCCTGCCTCTCTGGTCGGCCGAGCGCCCGCATGCTCGTTTCTTGGGTGGACTTAGGCATACAGAGTTCATCCCTAGTCTAAGCATACAAAGTTCATTCCCAGTCTAAGATCAGACCGGACCGAGGGTTACGACAGCAGAATCAGCATCACGGAAGAGGGACCGGGTCGATCCCCGACTTGCGCATTCTGCCTCTCTGGCCGGCTGAGCGCCGACACGCCCGCTTCGTGGGTTGGCTTAGGTATAGGGAGTTCATTCCATGTCTAAGCCCCAGCCGGACTGAGGGTTCTGGCAGTGGGACTGGCAGCACGCAGAGGGGGACCGGGTCGATTCCCCGGTTGCGCATTATGCCTCTTCGGTCGGCTCAGCGCCCGTACGCTCGTTTCGTGGGTTGACTTATGCATACGGAGTTCATTCCCAGTCTAAGATTGGACCGGATCAAAGGTTACAGCAGCAGGATCGACAGCATGTAGGGGGGACCGGGTCGATCCCTGGCTTGTGCATTCTACCTCTCCGGTCGACTGAGCGCCCGCATGCTCGTTTCGTGGGTTGGCTTAGGCATACAGAGTTCATTCCTTGTCTAAGCATATGGAGCTCATTCCCAGTCTAAGATTTTGAGGCACAATGCACATGCTGGGCTCGGGCATGTGCTGGTGCCACATTTTTTTCTCCCGGGGCACCATCTTCGGATCATCGTCAGAGAGCCTAACCGACGGCATTGGGGGTTCTGGCGATTGGGGGGCCGGGGGATGTGCGCACATGATGTGCGATGGGTGCTAGTACTTGGCACTTATATTGGCCCCCTATCCCTCATCAAACCTCGAGAACTCACACCCCCTTAAAGATCATTTGAGATTTTATAGGTTTGCTGCCAGTAGCCATTAAAATGTCTGACATGGGGGACACTTTTTTCAAACGATCACAAAATCTTCTCCACTTCGAGTTTTTAGCTGAAATTTTTTGTGCATGCCAAAAAAAATGCAAGGACCACCTCTACCAAAATTGGGGACAAAAATCTTTCTAAAAAAATTTTAAAAAATCCCGAACCGTAAAAAGTTTCAAAAATCGTGAAAAATAGAAAACGGGTCGTCTTGCCATGAAACTTCACATGAAGGCTTAGGGGACCATTGCATGAATTTACAAGCCATAAAAATGGCATTGGCATGGTAGAAATATGAAGATGTGCTTGAACCCACCTACCACCCGTTCGATCCCCGGCTTGCGCATCCTGCCTCTTTGGTCAGCTGAGCACCCGCACACTCGTTTCGTGGGTTGACTTAGGCATACGGAGTTCATCCCCAGTCTAAGCATATGGAGTTCATTCCCAGTCTAAGATTTTAAGCCACGGTGCACATGCTGGGCTAGGGCATGTGCTGGTGCTACCTTTTTTTCGCCCGGGGCACCATCGCCAGAGCGTCGTCGGAGCATTGTCGGAGAGCCTAACCGGCAGCATTTGAGGTTTCGGCGATTGGGGGGGTCAAGGGGGTGTGCGCACATGATGTGCGATGGGTGCTGGTACTTGGCCCTTATATTGGCCCCCTATCCCTCATCAAACCTTGAAAACTCACACCCCCTTAAAGAGCATTTGAGATTTTATAGGTTTGCTGCCAGTAGCCATTAAAGTGTCTGAAATGGGGACACTTTTTTCAAACGGTCACAAAATCTTCTCCACTTTGAGTTTTTAGCTGAATTCTTTTGTGCATGCCAACAAAAATACAAGAATCACCTCTACCAAATTTGGATACAAAATACTTTTTAAAAAAATTTTAAAAAATCTCGAACCGTAAAAAGTTTCAAAAATAATGAGAAATAGAAAACGGTTCGTCTTGCCACGAAACTTCACATGAAGGCTTAGGGGACCATTGTATGAATTTACAAGCCATAAAAGGGGCATTGGCATGGCAGAAATATGAAGATGTGCTTGAACCCACCTACCACCCGCTCGATCCCCGGCTTACGCTGCCTCTCTGGCTGGCTGAGTGCCCGCACGCTCATTTTATGGGTTGACTTAGGCATACAGAGTTCATCCTGAGTCTAAGCATACAGAGTTCATTCCCAGTCTAAGATCGGACCAGACCGAGGGTTGCGACAGCAGGATCGACAGCACGCAGGGGGGACCGGGTCGATCCCCGGCTTGCACATTCTGCCTCTCCGACCAGCTGAGCGCCTGCACGCTCATTTTGTGGGTTGGCTTAGGCATAGGGAGTTCATTCCTTGTCTAAGCCCCAGCGGGATCGAGGGTTGTTGCAGCGGGACCGACAGCACGCAGAGGGGGACCAATCTGATTCTCAGCTTGCGCATTATGCCTCTCCAGCCGGCTCAACGCCCGCACGCTCGTTTCGTGGGTTGACCTAGGCATACGGAGTTCATTCCTAGTCTAAGATCAGACCGGACCGAGGGTTACGATAGCAGGACCAGTAGCAGGATCGACAGCATGTAGGGGGGACCAGGCCGATCTCCGACTTGTGCATTCTGTCTCTCTGGCCAGCTGAGAACCCGCACGCTCATTTCATGGGTTGGCTTAGGCATACGGAGTTCATTCTATGTCTAAGCCCTAGCCAGACTGAGGGTTGTGGCAGTAGGACCAACAGCGGGATCGATAGTACGCAGAGGGAGATCGGGCTGATCCCCGGCTTGTACATTATGCCTCTCCGGTCGACCTCTCCGGCTGGTTAAGTGCCCGCACACTCGTTTCGTGGGTTGACTTAGGCATACGGAGTTCATCCCTAGTCTAAGCATATAGAGTTCATTCCCAGTCTAACATCAGACCAGACCGAGGGTTGCGGCAGTAGGATCGGTAGCATGCAGGGGGTATCGAGCCGATCCTCAGCTTATGCATTCTGCCTCTCCGACCGGCTGAGCACCCATACACCCGTTTCATGGGTTAGCTTAGGCATAGGGAGTTCATTCCATGTCTAAGCCCCAGTCAGACCGAGAGTTATGGTAGTGGTACCGATAGCACGCAGAGGGGGACTGGGCTAATCCTCGGCTTGCGTATTATGCCTCTTTGGTTGGCTCAGCGCCCGCACACTCTTTTCATGGGTTGACTTATGCATACGGAGTTCATTCCCAATCTAAGATCAGATCGGACCGAGGGTTGTGGCAGTAGGATTGAGAGCACGTAGGGGGGATCGGGCTGATCCCCAACTTATGCATTCTGCCTCTACGGTCGGTTGAGCACCCGCACGCTCGTTTCATGGGTTGGCGTAGGCATACGGAGTTCATTCCATGTCTAAGCATATGGAGTTCATTCCCAATCTAAGATTTTGAGCCACGGTGCACATGCTAGGCTCGGGCATGTACTGGTGCCGCATTTCTTTTGCCCAGGGCACCATCGTTGGAGCATCGTCGAAGAGCCTAACCGGCGGCATTGAGGGTTCCGACGATTGGTGGGGCCGGGGGGTGTGCGTAAATGATGTGCGATGGGTGCTGGTACTTGGCCCTTATATTGGGCCCCTATCCCTCATCAAACCTCGAGAACTCACACCCCCTTAAGGAGCATTTGAGATTTTATAGGTTTGCTGCCAGTAGCCACTAAAGTGTCTGAAATGGGGACACTTTTTTCAAACGGTCACAAAATCTTGTCCACTTCAAGTTTTTAGCTGAATTTTTTTATGCATCCCAACAAAAATACAAGGATCATCTCTACCAAATTTAGGGACAAAAATCTTTCTAAAAAAATTTTAAAAAATCTAGAACCGTAAAAAGCTTTGAAAATCATGGAAAATAGAGAATGGGTCGTCTTGCCACGACACTTCATATGAAGGCTCAGGGGACCATTGTATGAATTTACAAGCCATAAAAATGGCATTGGAATGGTAGAAATATGAAGATGTGCTTGAACCCACCTACCACATGTTCGATCCTCGGCTTGCGCATCCTGCCTCTCTGGTCGACTGAGCGCCCACACGCTCATTTCATGGGTAGACTTAGGCATACAGAGTTCATCCCCAGTCTAAGTATATAGAGTTTATTCCCAGTCTAAGATCGGATCAGACCAAGGGTTGTGACAGCAGAACCAGAAGCAGGATCGGTAGCACGCAGGGGGGGACCAGGCCGATCCCTGGCTTGCGCATTCTACCTCTACGACCAGCTGAGCGCCTGCACGCTCGTTTCATGGATTGGCTTAGGCATATCGAGTTCATTCCATGTCTAAGCCCCAACTAGACCAAGGGTTGTGGCAGCAGGACTAGCAGCGGGATCGACAGCACGTAGAGGGGAACCGGGCTGATCTCCGGCTTGTGCATTATGCCTCTTCGGCCGGCTCAGTGCCCGTACGCTCATTTCATGGGATGACTTATGCATACGGAGTTCATCCCCAGTCTAAGATCGGACCAGACCAAGGGTTGTGGCAGCAAGATCGACAACACGTAGGGGGGACCAGACTGACCCTCGGCTTGCGTATTCTACCTCTCCGGCCGACTAAGCAGCCACACGCTCGTTTCGTGGGTTGGCGTAGGCATACGGAGTTCATTCCATGTCTAAGCATACGGAGTTCATTCCATGTCTAACCTACGGCATTGTGGGTTCTGGCGATTGGGGGGGCTGGGGGTGTGCGCACATGATGTGCGATGGGTGCTGGTACTTGGCCCTTATATTGGCCCCCTATCCCTCATCAAACCTCGAGAACTCATACCCCCTTAAATAGCATTTGAGATTTTATAGGTTTGCTGCCAGTAGCCATTAATGTGTCTGAAATGGGGACACTTTTTTCAAACGGTCACAAAATCTTCTCCACTTCGATTTTTTAGTTGAATTTTTTTGTGCACGCCAACAAAAATAAAAGGATCACCTCTACCACATTTTGGGACAAAACTCTTTCTAAAAAAATTTTAAAAAATCCCAAACCGTAAAAAGTTTCAAAAATCATGAAAAATAGAAAACGGGTCATCTTACCACGAAACTTCACATGAAGGCTTTGGGGACCATTGTATGAATTTACAAGCCATAAAAATTTCATTGGCAAGGCAGAAATATGAAGATGTGCTTGAACACACCTACCACCCGTTCGATCTTCAGCTTGCGCATCCTGCCTCTCTGGTCGATTGAGCGCCCGCACGCTCGTTTCGTGGGTTGACTTAGGCATACGGAGTTTATCCCCAGTCTAAGCATACGGAGTTCATTCCTAGTCTAAGATCTGACCGGATCGAGGGTTGCGGCAGCAGGATCGACAGCACGTAGGGGGGACTAGGCCGATCCTCGACATGCGCATTCTGCCTCTTCGGTTGGCTGAGCGCCCGTACGCCCATTTCGTGGGTTGGCTTAGGCATAGGGAGTTCATTCCATGTCTAAGCATATGGAGGTCATTCCCAGTCTAAGATTTTGAGCCACGGTGCAAATGCTGGGCTCGGGCAAGTGCTGGTGCCTCATTTTTTTTGCTTGGGGCACCATCAAAGCATCGTCGGAGCATCGTCGAAGCATCACTGGAGAGCCTAACAGGCGGCACTAGGGGTTCTGATGATTGGGGGGGCTGGGGGGTGTGTGCACTTGATGTGCGATGGGTTCTGTTACTTGGCCCGTATATTGGCCCCTTATCCCTCATCAAACCTCGAGACACTTTTTTCAAACGGTCACAAAATCTTCTCCACTTTAAGTTTTTAGCTGAATTTTTTTGTGCATGCCAACAAAAATACAAGGATCACCTTTACCAATTTTGGGGACAAAAATCTTTCTTAAAAAATTTAAAAAAATCTCGAGCCGTAAAAAGTTTTAAAAATTGTGAAAAATAGAAAACGGGTCGTCTTGCCACGAAACTTCACATGAAGGCTTACGGGACCATTGTATGAATTTACAATCCATAAAAATGGCATTGGCATGGCAGAAATATGAAGATGTGCTTGAACCCACCTACCACCCGTTCGATCCCCAACTGGTGCATCCTACCTCTCTGGTTGACTGAGCGACTGCAGCCCGTTTTGTGGGTTGACTTTGGCATACAGAGTTCATCCCCAGTCTAAGATCGAATCGGACTGAGAGTTGTGGTAGCAGGATCAGCAGCACACAGAGGAGACTGGGCCTATCTCTGGCTTGTGCATTCTGCCTCTCCAGCTGGCTGAGTGCCCGTACGCCCGTTTCATGGGTTGGCTTAGGCATAAGGACTTCATTCCATGTCTAAGCCCCAGCTAGACCGAGGGTTGTGGCAGCGGGATCAGTAGCACGAAGAGGGGGATCGGGTCGATCCCCGATTTGCGTATTATACCTCTCCAGCTAGCTCAGCGCCCGCATGCTCATTTTGTGGGTTGACTTAGGCATATAGAGTTCATTCCCAGTCTACGATTAGACCAAACCGAGAGTTGCGGTAGTAGGATCGACAGCACGCGGGGGGGACTGGGCCGATCCTCGACTTACGCATTCTGCCTTTCCGTTCGGTTAAGTGCCCGCACGTTTGTTTCATGGGTTGGGTTAGGCATACAAAGTTCATTCCATGTCTAAGCATACGAAGTTAATTCCCAGTTTAAGATCGGACTGGACCGAGGGTAGCGACAGCAGGACCAGTAGCAGGATCGACAGCATGTAAGGGGGGATCGGGTCGATCCCCAGCTTGTGCGTTCTGCCCCTCCGATCGGTTGAGCGCCCGTATGCTCATTTTGTGGGTTGGCTTAGGCATATGGAGTTGATTCCATGTCTAAGCCCCAGCCAGACCGAGGGTTGTGGTAGTAGGACAGGCAGTGGGATCGACATCATGCAGAGGGAGACCGGGCTGATCCCTGGCTTATGCAATATGCCTCTCCAATCGGCCTTTCCAGCCGGCTGAGCACCCGCACACTCGTTTCATGGGCTGACTTAGGCATACGGAGTTCATCCCCAGTCTAAGCATACGGAGTTCATTCCCAGTCTAAGATTGGATCAAACCGAGGGTTGCGATAGCAGGATCGGCAGCACCCAGGGGGACTGGGTCGATCCCTGGCTTGTGCATTCTGCCTCTCCGTCTGGCTGAGCGCCCCCACGCCTGTTTCGTGGGTTGGCTTACGCATAGGGAGTTCATTCCATGTCTAAACCCTAGCCAGACCGAGGGTTATGGCAGTGGGACCGACAGCACACAGAGGGGGACTGGGCCGATCCTCTGCTTGCGCATTATGCCTCTCCGGCCAGCTCAGCACCCGCATGCTCGTTTCGTGTGTTGGCTTAGGCATACGAAGTTAATTCCAGTCTAAGATCAGATCGGACCGAGGGTTGTGGCAGCAGGATCGGCAGCACGCAGGGGGACCGGGCTGGTCCCCGACTTGCGTATTCTGCCTCTCCGATCGGCTGAGCACCCGCACGCTCGTTCTGTGGGTTGGCTTAGGCACACGGAGTTCATTCCATGTATAAGCGTATGAAGTTCATTCCCAGTCTAAGATCAGATCGGATCGAGGGTTGCGGTAGTAGGACCAGCAGTGGGATCGATAGCACGTAAGAAGGGACCAAGCCGATCCCCGGCTTACGCATTCTGCCTCTCTGATCGACTGAGCGCCCATACGCTCGTTTCGTGGGTTGACTTAGGCATACGGAGTTCATCCCCAGCCTAAGCATACGGAGATCATTCCCAGTCTAAGATCAGACTGAACCGAGGGTTATGGTAGTAGGATCGACAACACGCAGAGGGGACCGGGCCGATCCTCAGCTTATGCATTTTGCCTCTCCGGCTGGCTGAGCGCCCGCACACTAGTTTCATGGGTCGGCTTAGGAATAGGGAGTTCATTCCATGTCTAAGCCCCAGCCAGACCGACGGTTGTGGCAATGAGACCGGCAGCAAGCAAAGGGGGACCAGGCTGATCCCCGACTTGCGCATTATGCCTCTCTGACCGGCTCAGCACCTGCACGCTCATTTCATGGGTTGACTTAGGCATACAGAGTTCATTCCCAGTCTAAGATCTGACCGGACCAAGGGTTGCGGCAGCAGGATGACAGCACGCAGGGGGGACCGGGCCGGTCCCCGACTTACGCATTCTGCCTCTCCAACCGGTTGAGCACTCACACGCTCGTTTTATGGGTTGGCTTAGGCATATAGAGTTCATTCCGTGTCTAAGCATATGGAGTTCATTCCTAGTCTAAGATCAGACCGGACTGAGGGTTATAGTAGTAGGACCAGTAGCAAGATCGGTAGCACGCAGCGAGGGATCGGGTCGAACCCTGGCTTGCACCTTCTGCCTCTCCAATCGACTAAGCGCCCGCACGCTCATTTCATGGGTTGACTTAGGCATACGGAGTTCATCCCCAGTCTAAGCATATGAAGTTCATTCCCAGTCTAAGATCGGTCTGGACCGAAGGTTGCTACAGCAGGATTGGTAGCACGCAGGGGGGACAGGGCCGATCCCCGGCTTGCGCAGTTTGCCTCTCCGATCGGCTGAGCACCCGCATGCCCGTTTCGCGGGTTGGCTTAGGCATACGGAGTTCATTCCATTTCTAAGCCCCAGCCGAACCGAGGGTTGTGGTAGCGGGACTGGCAGCACACAGAGGAGGACCGGGCTGATCCCCGGCTTGCGTATTATGCCTCTTCGGCCGGCTCAGCACCTGCACGCTCGTTTCATGGGTTGACTTATGCATACGGAGTTCATTCCCAGTCTAAGATCGAACCAGACCAAGGGTTACGGCAGCAAGATTGACAGCACGTAGGGGGGACCGGGTCGATCCCCGGCTTGCACATTCTACCTTTCCGACCGGCTGAGCGCCCGCACACTCGTTTCGTGCGTTGGCTTAGGCATAAGGTGTTCATTCCATGTCTAAGCATACGGAGTTCATTCCCAGTCTAAGATTTTGAGCCACAGTGCACATGCTGGGCTCGGGCATGTGCTAGTGCCATATTTTTTTTGCCCGGGACACCATCGTCGGAGCATCATCAGAGAGCCTAAACGGGGGCATTAGGGGTTCTGACGATTGGGGGGGCCGGGGGGATGTGCGCACATGATGTGCGATGGGTGCTGGTACTTGGCCCTTATATTGGCCCCCTATCTCTCATCAAACCTCAAGAACTCACACCTTCTTAAAGAGAATTTGAGATTTTATAGGTTTCCTGCCAGTAGCCATTAAAGTGTCTGAAATGGGGACACTTTTTTCAAACGATCACAAAATCTTCTCCACTTCGAGTTTTTAGTTGAATTTTTTTGTGCAAGCCAACAAAAATACAAGGATCACCTCTACCAAATTTGGGGACAAAACTCTTTCTAAAAAAATTTTGAACAATCTCGAACCGTAAAAAGTTTCAAAAATCATGAAAAATAGAAAACGGGTCGTCATGCCATGAAACTTCACATGAAGGCTTAGGGGACCATTGTATGAATTTACAAGCCATAAAAATGGCATTGTCATGTCAAAAATATGAAGATGTGCTTGAACCCACCTACCACCCGTTCGATCCCCGGCTTGCGTATCCTGCCTCTCTGGTCGGCTGAGCGCCCGCACGCTCATTTCGTGGGTTGACTTAGGCATACAGAGTTCATCCCCAGTCTAATCATATGGAGTTCATTCCCAGTCTAATCATATGGAGTTCATTCCCAGTCTAAGATCAGACTGGACCGAGGGTTGCGGTAGTAGGATCGGCAGCATGTAGGGGGGATCGGGCTGATCCTCGGCTTGCGCATTCTGTCTCTTCGATCGGTTGAGTACCCGCACGTCCGTTTCATGGGTTGGCTTAGGCATAGGGAGTTCATTCCATGTCTAACCCCCAACTGGACCGAGGGTTGTGGCAGCAGGACCGGCAGCACACAGAGGGGAACCGGGCCGATCCTCGACTTGCGCATTATGCCTCTCTGGCTGGCTCAGCACCCGCACGCTTGTTTCATGGGTTGACTTAGGCATACGGAGTTCATTCCCAGTTAAGATTGGACTAGATCGAGGGTTACGGTAGCAGGATCGACAGCATGCAGGGGGGACCCGGTCGGTCCCCGGCTTGTGCATTCTGCCTCTCCGATCGGCTGAGTGCCCGCATGCTCATTTCGTGGGTTGGCTTAGGCATACGGAGTTCATTCCATGTCTAAGCATACAGAGTTCATTCCCAGTCTAAGATCAGATCAGACCAAGGGTTACGGTAGCAGGACCAGCAGCAGGATCAGCAGCACGTAAGGAGGGACCGGGCCGATCCCCGACATGCGCATTCTGCCTCTCCGGCCGGCTGAGCACCTGTACGCTCAATTCGTGGGTTGGCTTAGGCATACGGAGTTCATTCCATATCTAAGCCCTAGCCAGACTGAGGGTTGTGGCAGCAGGACCAGCAGTGGGATCGACAGCATGTAGAGGGGGACCGGGTTGATCCCCGGCTTACGCATTATGCCTATCTGGCCGGGTGAGCACCCGCACACTCGTTTTGTGGGTTGACTTAGGCATATGGAGTTCATCCCCAGTCTAAGCATACAGAGTTCATTCCCAATCTAAGATCGAACCAAATCGAGGGTTGCAACAGCAGGATCGACAGCACGTAGGAGGGATCAGGCCGGTCCCCGGCTTGCGCATTCTGCCTCTCTGACCAGCTGAGCGCCCGCACGCCCGTTTCGTGGGTTGGCTTAGGCATAGGGAGTTCATTCCATGTCTAAGCCCCAGCCAGATTGAGGGTTGTGGCAACAGGACTGGCAGCACGCAGAGGGGGACCGGCCTGATCCTCGGCTTACGTATTATGCCTCTTTGGCCGGCTCAGCGCCTGCATGCTCGTTTCCTGGGTTGACTTATGCATACAGAGTTCATTCCCAGTGTAAGATCAAATCAGATCGAGGGTTATGGTAGCAAGATCGATAGCACGCAGGGGGAGACCGGGCCGATGCCCGGCTTGAGCATTCTGCCTCTCCGACCGACTGAGCGCCTGCACGCTAGTTTCGTGGGTTGTCTTAGGCATACGGAGTTCACTCCATGTTTAAGCATACGGAGTTCATTCCCAGTCTAAGATTTTGAGCCACAGTGCACATGCTGGGCTTGGGCATGTGCTGGTACCGCATATTTTTCACCCGGGGCACCATCGTCAGAGCATCGTCGGAGCATAGCCGGAGAGCCTAACCGATGACATTGTGGGTTCTGACGATTGGGGGGGCGGGGGGTGTGCGCACATGATGTGCGATGGGTGCTGGTACTTGGCCCTTATATTGGCCCCCTATCCCTCATCAAACCTCGAGAACTCACACCCCCATAAAGAGCATTTGAGATTTTATAGGTTTGCTGCCAGTAGCCATTAAAGTGTTTGAAATGGGGACACTTTTTTCAAACGATCACAAAATCTTCTCCACTTCGAATTTTTAGCTGAATTTTTTTGAGCATGCCAATAAAAATACAAGGATCACCTCTACCAAATTTGGGGATAAAAATCTTTCTAAAAAAATTTTTAAAAAATCCTGAACCGTAAAAAGTTTCAAAAATCGTGAAAAATAGAAAACGGGTCATCTTTCCACGAAACTTCACATGAAGGCTTAGGGGACCATTGCATGAATTTACAAACCATAAAAATGGCATTGGCATGGCATAAATATGAAGATGTGCTTGAACCCACCTACCACCCATTCGATCCCCGACTTGCGCATCCTGCCTCTCTGGTCGGCTGAGCGCCCGTACGCTCGTTTCGTGGGTTAACTTAGGCATACAGAGTTCATCCCCAGTCTAAGCATACGGAGTTCATTCCCATTCTAAGATTGGACTGGACCGAGGGTTGCGGTAGCAAGATCGACAACACGCAGAGGGGGACCAGGCCGATCCCCGACTTGCGTATTCTGCCTCTCCGACCGACTGAGCGCCCGCACTCTCATTTCGTGGGTTGGCTTAGGCAAACGGAGTTCATTTCATGTCTAAGCATACGGAGTTCATTCCTAGTCTAATATTTTGAGCCACGGTGCACATGCTGGGCTTGGGCATGTGCTGGTGCCGTATTTTTTTCGCTCGGGGCAC
This sequence comes from Durio zibethinus, assembly GCF_047325235.1. Classification (NCBI taxonomy): domain Eukaryota; kingdom Viridiplantae; phylum Streptophyta; class Magnoliopsida; order Malvales; family Malvaceae; genus Durio; species Durio zibethinus. The sequence goes on along the minus strand of NC_143168.1, from coordinate 3,834,700 downwards.
CATCACTAGAGCATCGTCGGAGAGCCTAGCCAGCATTGGGGGTTCCGGCGATTAGGGGGCCAGGGTGGTGTGCGCACATGATGTGGGATGGGTGCTGGTACTTGGCCCTTATATTGGTGCCCTATCCCTCATCATACCTCGAGAACTCACACCCCCTTAAAGAGCATTTGAGATTTTATAGGTTTGCTGCCAGTAGCTATTAAAGTGTCTGAAATGGGGACACTTTTTTCAAAGGGTCACAAAATCTTCTCCACTTCGAGTTTTAGCTGGATTTTTTTGTGCATGCCAACAAAAATACAAGGATCACCTCTACCAAATTTGGGGACAAAACTCTTTCTAAAAAAATTTTAAAAAATCCCGAGCCGTAAAAAGTTTCAAAAATCGTGAAAAATAGAAAACGGGTCGTCTTGCCACGAAACTTCACATGAAGGCCTATGGGACCATTGTATGAATTTACAAGCCATAAAAATGGCATTGGCATGGCAGAAATATGAAGATGTGCTTGAACCCACCTATCATCCGTTCGATCCCCGGCTTGCGCATTTTACCTCTCCGATCGGCTGAGCGCCCGTACGCTCGTTTCGTGGGTTGACTTAGGCATACAGAGTTCATCCCTAGTCTAAGCATACGAAGTTCATTCCCAGTCTAAGATCGAACCAGATCGAAGGTTGCAGCAGCAGGATCGACAGCACACAGAGGGGACCGGACCGATCGTCGGCTTGCACATTCTCCCTCTCCGACCGGCTGAGTGCCCCCACGCCCATTTCGTGGGTTGGCTTACGCATAGGGAGTTCATTCCATGTCTAAGCCCTAGCCGAACTGAGGGTTGTGGCAGTGGGATCGGCAGCACGTAGAGAGGATCGGGTCGATCCTCGACTTGCGCATTATGCCTCTCTGGTCGGCTCAACGCCCGCATGCTCGTTTCATCGATTGACTTAGGCATACAGAGTTAATGCCCAATCTAAGATCAGACCAGACCAAAGGTTGCGGCAGCAAGATTGACAGCATGCAGGGGGGATCGGGTTGATCCTCGACTTGTGCATTTTGCCTCTCCGATCGGTTGAGCGCCCGTACGCTCATTTCGTGGGTTGGCTTAGGCATACGGAGTTCATTCCATGTCTAAGCATACAGAGTTCATTCCCAGTCTAAGATTAGACCAGATCGAGGGTTGCAGTAGTAGGTCCAGCAGTAGGATCGATAGCACGCAGGGGGGACCGGGCCGATCCTCGACTTACGCATTTTGCCTCTTCGGTCGGCTAAGCACCCGTACGCTCGTTTCGTGGGTTGGCTTAGGCATACGGAGTTCATTCCATGTCTAGGCCACAATCGGACCGAGGGTTGTGGCTGCAGGACCGGCAGCGAGATCGGTAGTATGTAGAGGGGAACCGGGCTGATCCCCGGCTTATGCATTATGCCTCTCCGGTCAGCCTCTCCAGCTGGTTGGGCGCCCGCACGCTCGTTTCGTGGGTTGACTTAGGCATATGGAGTTCATCCCTAGTCTAAGCAAACGAAGTTCATTCCCAGTCTAAGATCGGACCGGACCGAGGGTTACGGCAGCAGGATCGGTAGCGTGCAGGGGGGACCAGGTCGATCCCCGACTTGCGTATTCTGCCTTTTCGACCGGTTGAGCACCCGTACGTCCATTTCATGGGTTGGCTTAGGCATAGGGAGTTCATTCCATGTCTAAGCCCTAACCGGACCAAGTGTTGTGGCAGCGGGACCGGCAACACGCAGAGGGGGACTGGGTCGATTCTCAGATTGCACATTATGCCTCTTTGGCCAGCTCAGTGTCGGCACGCTCGTTTCGTGGGTTGACTTATGCATACGAAGTTCATTCCTAGTCTAAGGTCAGACCAGACCGAGGGTTGCGACAGAAAGATTGACAACACGTAGGGGGACTGGGTCGATCCCCGGCTTGTGCATTCTACCTCTCCAGTCGACTGGCACTTGGCCCTTATATTGGCCCCCTATCCTTCATCAAACCTCAAGAACTCACACCCCCTTAAAGAGCATTTGAGATTTTATAGGTTTGCTACTAGTAGCAATTAAAGTATCTGAAATGGGGACACTTTTTTCAAACGATCACAAAATCTTCTCCACTTTGAGTTTTTAGCTGAATTTTTTTGTGCATGCCAAAACAAATACAAGGATCACCTCTACCAAATTTGGAGAGAAAACTCTTTCTAAAAAAATTTTAAAAAATCCTGAACCGCAAAAAGTTTCAAAAATTATGAAAAATAGAAAACAGGTCGTCTTGCCACGAAACTTCACATGAATGCTTAGGGACCATTGTATGAATTTACAAGCCATAAAAATGGCATTGGTATGGTAGAAATATGAAGATGTACTTGAACCCACCTACCACCCGTTCGATCCCCGGCTTGCACATCCTGCCTCTCTGGTAGGCTGAGTGTCTGTACTTTCATTTCGTGAGTTAACTTAGGCATACGGAGTTCATCCCCAGTCTAAGCATATGAAGTTCATTCCCAGTCTAAGATAGGACCGGATCGAGGGTTGCGATAGCAGGATCAACGGCACGTAGGGGGGACCGGGTCGATCCTCGGCATGCGTATTCTGTCTCTCTAGCCGACTGAGCGCCCGCACACCCTTTTCGTGGGTTGGCTTAGGCATAGGGAGTTTATTCCATGTCTAAGCCCCAGCCAGACCGAGGGTTGTGGCAGCGGGATCGGCAGCACACAGAGAGGGACCGGGCCGATCCTCGGTGTCACGAACTAAGCTTTCTCTCAGCAAGTAATAGATCGTGCGGCACTTGAATGGGCACTCCCAACCAAGTCAGCCTTCAATAAATCGATATCTGAACAAATAACCATAAACCATGGTTAGTCCCAAGCATTCACAATAGGAAACAATATATCGAGATCGATCTCAAGCACACACACAAGAAGGCATATTCACATCGAGAAAAAGAAAAACACATCGAGGCAACAATCGAGACATTCAATTGGGGTGAGTTTTATTATAGTCGAGAATCATACATCGAGACCTCCCACCATCACCAGGGCCAGGGGGTAGCCCTTGGTGGGTGGCCTAGGCTCGCATAGCAACCGATGAGACAGCCCCACACTACGCTACCGGCTCACCCCCCTAAAAAGCCTTAGAGATTTTAGAGCTATGCTACTAGTAACCATTACAATGTTTGAAATGGGGACACTTTTCCTAGCACAAGGGATCTACCCGGCCATGGCCCTATACATGGGTGGCTTATGGCAACCTAAGTCCCAGTCATGACCCTATACAAGGTTGGCTCATGACATCCTCCCCCACCTATTCTATCGACGTCCTCGTCGACTTGCTGGCTTGAAATTCTTTGATCTTCCTTTGAAATCTTTGAAGGTCGTGTTCTCTCTCCCAACTGGTTTTTTCTAGTCCTAATCCCTTCCACTTCACTAAGTACTCCCGAACTAGTCTTCAAGATATTTGGTTTCCCTATCAACTAAGACCTCTTCGACTCGATGCTTTGAGGGTGGCTTCATGGTTATGGTGGCTTTGGTTGGCTCCTTTTGGCTAGCATCTATAGGATCTACATGGAAAGGTTTCAGGTTGCTCACATGAAATACTGGGTGCACCTTCATCCACTTTAGTGGGTCAATTTTGTAAGAAGCATTCCCCACCTTGGAAAGGACCCTTACTGGACCTTTATATTTACACACCAGTTTATGATCTCTCTTTCTTAAGAACATGGTTTGTTCAGGAACTAGCCGGACAAGAACCAAATCACCAACTTGAAATTGTTGAGCCCTACAACCCTTGTCTGCCCATTTCTTCATCCGTTTTGATGCTTTCTCCAGGTAGGCTTGTGCAATCTCCGTGTTTTATTTCCACTCCTTGTTGAGATTGAAGGCTCTTAGATTTTTTCCTCCATATTGTTCCAAAGAAGTGTGGGGTAGCCTTGGTAATTGTCTGGTGACCACCTCAAATGGGCTCTTATTGGTGGAAGAGCTTTTATTGGAATTAAAGCAGAGTTGAGCCATGTCCAATAATGAAGGCCAGTCTTTCTGATTAGCTTGAATAAAGTGCCTCAAGTATTCCTCTAATAATCTATTGAACCGTTCCATTTGACCATTGGTTTGAGGGTGATAGCTTGGGGAGATGTTGAGTTGGGACCCTAATATCTTGAAAAGTTCTTTTCAGAAGGACCCCGTGAATCTCGGATCTCGATCGCTGATAATGTTTTGAGGGAGGCCCCAGTATTTGACCACAAGTTTGAACAATAGTCGAGCTGTGTCTTTCACTGTGCAATACTTGTGAGTGGGAATGAATGTGGCGTACTTAGAGAATCGGTCAATCACCACCAAAATAGATCCAAGGTCACCAACCTTGGGTAGGCTCGAAATTAAATCGAGGGAGATGCTTTCCCACGGTTTGGCAGGTATTGGTAGTGGTTCAAGCATGCCTGTAGGTTTCCTCCTTTCAACCTTGTCTTGTTGCAAATAAGGCAAGTCTTCGTATAGTCCATCACATCTTGTCGCATGTGAGGCCAATAGTATCTCTATTTCAATAAGGCCAAAGTGCATTGCTAGTCAGGGTGTCCCGCCCATGGTGTGTCATGACATTCCCTCATCAGCATCTGTCTTAGACCTTCTACTCTCGGCACAAACACTCGAGGCCCCTTGGTTCATAAGATCCCATTTTCTTGCTAGAAGTACTTGGACTTCCCTTATTCCACTAGCTTTAGGATGGCACAAGCTTACGGGTCCTTTCCTAAATGATCTCCAATCAACTTATGAATGTCTATAGTGGCTCTGCTAGCCGCCATTGGGGTAATTCTTCTAAGGGCCACTAAATTTGCTTGCCTGCTCAATGCATCAGCCACTTGATTGGTCTTTCCAACGGTGTGCTCAAAACAAAAGTCAAACTCCGTTAAAAATTCCTGCCACCTAGCTTGTTTTGCAGTAAGCCTTGGTTGGGTGAGAAAATGGCTAACGGTCGCATTGTCTATCTTCACGACAAAGTGTTAACCCAACAAGTAATGTCGCTAAGCCCTCAAGCAGTGAACCACCGCTAGGAGTTCTTTTTCTTGGGCCGTATATTTCCTTTCAGCTTCACTTAGCTTCTTACTTTTAAACGCTACCGATTGATGTTGTTGCAAAAGCACTCTTCCAATAGCAAAATTAGATGCATCCGTCTGAACTTCGAAAGGCTTTTCAATATCAGGGAGAGCTAAGATGGGATCCTTCATAATAGCATCTTTCAATCCCTCGAAGGCCTCTTGGCACTCACTCGTCCAACACCATTTATGCTCCTTCTTCAATAGCTCCGTGAGGGCTGTGGTCTTGTGAGAGTACCCTTCCACAAACCTTCTATAATAGTTGGCTAGTCCCAAAAATGAGCAGAGCTCACTAACGTTCTTCGGTGTTGTCGACTCCTTGATGGCCCTAACCTTTTCCATGTCAATTCGAATGTGGCCACGTTCAACAATGTGATCGAGAAAATGGATTTGGGTCTGAGCAAATGCACACTTCTCCCTTTTTACTTATAACTGGTGGTCCTGTAATCTTTAAAGTACCTAGCACAGGTGTTCTTGATGTTCTTCCAAGGTGAAGCTATATTCCACTATATCGTCTAAATAGATGACTACAAATTTGTTTAGGTAGTCATGGAATACCTGATTCATCAATGAACAAAATGTGGCAGGAGCATTGGTCAGTCCAAAGGGCATAGCAAGAAATTCAAATGCACCATACCGTGTCATGCAAGTGGTCTTTGGCTCATCTCCTTCAACGATTCTGACCTGATGGTAGCCAGATCTCAGGTCCAATTTGGAAAAGTACTTGGCTGGGCTCAATTGATCAAACAAGTCTACTATAAAGGGGATGGGATATTTGTTTTTTACGGTGACTTTGTTCAGGGCCCTGTAGTCAACACATAACCACAAACTTCCATCATGCTTCTTCTGAAATAGCACTGGCACTCCGAAAGGAGCCTTTGATAGTCTGATGAACCCGACTTGTAGCAGCTCATCTAACTATTTTCTTAGTTCAGCCAACTCTGGCGGGGCCATGCGGTAAGGAGCTCTAGCAGGGGGTTTCACTCCTAGGAGGAGCTCAATTTCATGGTCCACTACTCGTCAAGGGGGTAGAACCTTAGGCAACATCTTTGGCATCACCTCTTCGAATTCTTCCAACACTTTTCCCACACCATCAGGTATTGGTTCTACTTTCGACCCTTCTTTGTAGATCGGCATAGCCACAAAGAAGGGTTCCCCTCTTTTTACCCCTTTTCTTGAACTGCAAAGTTGAAATCATTTTCTTCCCACTCTTTGGTAAGATGTTGGCTGGCACCACACATGGGTTTTCCCCTAAGAACAACAAGCAGCTAGCGACAGGGATAGGGATGACCTGAGCCAACATCATGAAGTCCAATCCGAGAATAACATCAAAGTCATCCATGGGGGAAACTGTAAAGTCTAACTTCCCTTCCCATGGCCCCAATCGGGTTGTCACACTCTTGGAGCTTCCACTGATCGTAAAGGCTGATGAGTTGACTACCTTCATTTGTCCACAGTCTTTACTAATCTGAAGACCACACCTTTTTGCTTCTTTTGGTGTGATGAAAGTGTCGGTTGCACCCGTATCCACCATAGCCTTAGTGGCTTTCTCATTAATCATCAAGTTCACATACATCAAGCTTCTACTCTGGTCTTTCTTTATAGTGTTCAATTGGGTGCGAAGGGCATTGAGGAACCTTATTGAACCTATCCTGGCTGGCTCCTCTTCAGCTTTTTCAACATTCTCTGGTGCTTTTATGGACTCTTGAGATGAGGTCCTTAAGGCATTAAGGGCTCTCCTGTGCAGGCATTCAGCCACCCGATGTGGCCCCTTGTAAAAAAAGCAAGCTAGTGGTTGCCTAGGCTTGAAAATCCCTGTGTTGCTTGTCTTGGGTTGGGTGCTATCTTGACCAAAGGACCTCCTGTCTGATCCCCCACTGAAAGGTTGATCCAACCTAGTCATCTTTCCCCCACTCCCAAAGTTGAAGCTACTGGCAGCTGATGGAGGATTTTTTCATTTTGAAGAGCCATCATTGTAATCATGGAGACGTTCAGCTGCAGCCATGGCCGTGGCCACATCTTGCACTTTCTGCCTTTGTAGTTCTATCCTCGCCCAAGGCTTGAGGCCCTCAAGAAAATAGAACATCTTGTCCTTTTCAAACATGTCTCGAATATCCAACATCAGGGTAGAAAAGCTCCTTACAAACTCTCGCACCATTCCTGTTTGCACCAATTCTCGAAGTCTCTTTCAAGCCATATACTCGACATTCTTAGGGAAAAACTGGTTTTTCAATTCTTGCTTTAGATTCGTCCAAGTCTTAATTAGGCACTCGTTATCGACAAACTTGGAGCGCCACCACAGCTTGGCATCCCTTGTGAGGTACATCGCCGCCATTGCTACCTTGTCTTCCTCTGAATCCGTGTGTACAGCTCGAAAGTACTACTCCATGTCAAACAAGAAATTTTCAAGTTCCTTAGCATCCCTTGCCCCCTCATAGCATCGAGGCTCCGGCACCTTGGGCCTTTTTCCTCTTTTCATCGAGCTCAAACCCAATCTGGCCATAGCCATTTATAGGATGCTCACCTGTGCTCTGAGCTCCTCAAACTCCTTTTGGAGAATGTTCAAGGCATCTCTAGCCTCTTCGCTCACGTTGTGGAGAGTATCGGATAACTCCCGCTGGGTTGTCTTGATCTTCCTCACTCGGTCTTTAGTCACCATATGAGCTTTCATTGCGGCCACTGCGGCCTCAAGTTCTTCAATTCTCTGTTGATGATTGGGTCCACCACTTGTGGCCATCTCATCCATTTTTCTAGCACTTCTCAACCGTGCTCTGATACCACGTGTCACGAACTAAGCTTTCTCTCAGCAAGCAATAGACTATGCGGCACTTGAATGGGTGCTCCCAACCAAGTCAGCCTTTAATAGATCGATATCTAAACAAATAACCATAAGCCATGGTTAGTCCCAAGCATTCAAAATAAGACACAATATATCAAGATCGATCTCAAGCTCACACACAAGAAGGCATATTCGCATCGAGAAAAAGAAAAACACATCGAGGCAACAATCGGGACATTCAATCGGGGTGAGTTTTATTATAGTTGGGAATCATACATTGGGACCTCCCACCATCACCATGGCCGGGGGGGCAGCCCTTGGTGGGTGGCCTAGGCTCACATAACAATCGGTGAGACAGCCCAACACTATGCTACCGGCTCACCCCCCTAAAGAGCCTTAGAGATTTTAGAGCTATGCTACCAGTAACCATTACAATGTTTGAAATGGGGACACTTTTCCTAGCACAAGGGATCTACCCAGCCATGGCCCTATACATGGGTGGCTTATGGCAACCTAAGTCCCGGTCATGGCCCAATACAAGGTTGGCTCATGACACCAGGCTTGCGCATTATGCCTCTCCGGTCGGCTCAGCGCCCGCACGCTTATTTTATGGGTTGACTTAGGCATACGGAGTTCATTCCCAGTCTAAGATCGGATTGGACCGAGGGTTACGGTAGCAGGATCGATAGCACGCAGGGGGGACCGGGCCGATCCCCGGCTTGCGCATTCTGCCTCTCCGATCGGTTGAGTGCCGCACTCTCGTTTTGTGGGTTGGCTTAGGCATACAGAGTTCATTCCATGTCTAAGCATACGGAGTTCATTCTCAGTCTAAGATTGGACCGGATCGAGGGTTGCGACAACAGGACTAGCAGTAGGATTGGCAGCATGCAGGGGGGGATTGGGTCGATCCCCGACTTGCGCATTCTGCCTCTTCGGTCGACTGAGTGCCCGCTTGCTCGTTTCGTGGGTTGACTTAGCCATACGGGGTTCATCCCCAGTCTAAGCATACGGGGTTCATCCCCAGTCTAAGCATACGGGGTTCATTTCCAGTCTAAGATCAAATCGGATCGAGGGTTGCGGTAGCAAGATTGGTAGCACGCAGCGGGGATCGGGCCGATCCCCAGCTTACACATTTTGCCTCTCCGGCCGACTGAGCGCCCGTACGCCTGTTTTATGGGTTGGCTTAGGCATAGGGAGTTCATTCCATGTGTAAGCCCTAGTCAGACTGAGGGTTGTGGTAGCGAAACTGGTAGCACGCAGAGGGGGATCGGGTCGATCCTTGGCCTGCGTATTATGCCTTTTCGGCCAGCTCAACGCCCGTACCACCGTTTCGTGGGTTGACTTATGCATACGAAGTTCATTCTCAGTCTAAGATTGGACCGGACCGAGGGTTGCGACAGCAGGACTAGCAGCAGGATTGGCAGCATGCAGGGGGGGATCGGGTCGATCCTCGGCTTGCGCATTCTGCCTCTCCGGTCGGCTGAGTGCCTGCATGCTCGTTCTGTGGGTTGACTTAGCCATATGGAGTTCATCCCCAGTCTAAGCATACGGGGTTCATTTCCAGTCTAAGATCGAACTGGACCGAGGGTTGCGGTAGCAGGATTGGCAGCACGCAGCCGGGATCGAGCCGATCTCTAGCTTACGCATTCTGCCTCTCCGGCCGGCTGAGCGTCCGTACGTCCGTTTTATGGGTTGGCTTAGGCATAGGGAGTTCATTCCATGTCTAAGCCCTAGTCAGACTGAGGGTTGTGGTAGCGAAACTAGCAGCACGCAGAGGGGGATCGGGTCGATCCTTAGCCTGCGCATTATGCCTCTTCGGCCGGCTCAGCGTCCGTACGCTCGTTTCGTGGGTTGACTTATGCATACGGAGTTCATTCCCAGTCTAAGATCGGACCGGATCGAGGGTTACGGGAGCAAGATTGATAGGACACAGGGGGGACCGGGCTGGTCCCCGGCTTGCGCATTCTGCGTCTCTGGTCGGCTGAGCATCTGCATGCTCATTTCGTTGGTTGGCTTAGGCATACGGAGTTCATTCCATGTCTAAGCATACGAAGTTCATTCCTAGTCTAAGATTTTGAGCCAAGGTGCACATGCTGGGCTCGGGCATGTGCTGGTGCTGTATTTTTTTCACCTGGGGCACCATCGCTGGAGCATCGCCAGAGCATCGTCGGAGAGCCTAACCGACGGCATTGGAGGTTCCGACGATTGGGCGGTCGAGGGGTGTGCGCACATGATGTGCGATGGGTGCTGGTACTTGGCCCTTATATTGGCCCCCTATCCCTCATCAAACCTCAAGAACTGACACCCCCTTAAAGAGCATTTGAGATTTTATAGGTTTGCTGCCAGTAGCCATTAAAGTGTCTGAAATGGGGACACCTTTTTCAAACGGTCACAAAATCTTCTCCACTTCGAGTTTTTAGCTGAAGTTTTTTATGCATGCCAAAAAAAATAAAGGATCACCTCTACCAAATTTGGAGAAAAAACTCTTTCTAAAAAAATTAAAAAAAATCCCGAACCGTAAAAAGTTTCAAAAATCATGAAAAATAGAAAACAGGTCGTCTTGCCACGAAACTTCACATGAAGGCTTAGGGGACCATTGTATGAATTTAAAAGCCATAAAAATGGCATTGGCATGGCAGAAATATGAAGACATGCTTGAACCCACCTACCACCCATTCGATCCCCGGCTTGCGCATCCTGTCTCTCTGGTCGGCTGAGCGCCTGCACGTTCGTTTCGTCGGTTGACTTAGGCATACGAAGTTCATCCCCAGTCTAAGCATACGAAGTTCATTCCTAGTCTAAGATCAGACCGGACCGAGGGTTGCGACAGCAGGATCGGCAGCACGTAGGGGGGATCAGGCTGATCCCCAGCTTGCGCATTCTGCCTCTCCGACCGGCTGAGCGTCCGAACGCCCGTTTCATGGGTTGGCTTAGGCATAGGGCTTTCATTCCATGTCTAAGCCCCAGTCAGACCGAGGGTTGTGGCAGCGGGACCGACAGCACGCATAGGGGGACCGAGCCGATCCCCGGCTTGCGCATTATGCCTCTCCGGCCGGCTCAGCACCCGGACGCTCATTTTATGGGTTGACCTAGGCATACGAAGTTCATTCCCAGTCTAAGATCAGACCGGACTGAGGGTTGCAGTAGTAGGATTGACAGCACGTAGGGGGGAATCGGGCCGATCCCCGGCTTGGACATTCTGCCTTTTTGATCGGTTGAATGCCCACACGTTCATTTCATGGGTTGGCTTAGGCATACGGAGTTCATTCCATGGCTAAGCATACAGAGTTCATTCCCAGTCTAAGATCAGACCAGATCGAGGGTTGTAGCAGCAGGACCATCAACAGGATCAACAGCACGTAGGGGGGATCGGGTCCATCCCCAGCTTGCGTATTCTGCCTTTTCGATCAGCTGAACGCCTGCACGTTCGTTTTGTGGGTTGGCTTAGGCATACGGAGTTCATTCCATGTCTAAGCTCCAGTCGAATCGAGGGTTGTGGCAGCAGGACCGGTAGCGGGATCGACCGCACGTAGAGGGGGGCCGGGCCGATCCTCGACTTACGCATTCCGCCTCTCTGATCTATTGAGCACCCGTATGCTCGTTTCATGGGTTGGCTTAGGCATACGGAGTTCATTCCATGTCTAAGCCCCAGCCGGACTGAGGGTTGTGGTAGCAGGACTGGCAGCAGGATCAGCAGCATGCAGAGGGGGACTGGGCTGATCCTTGATTTTCGCAATACGCCTCTCCGACCGGCTGAGCACCCGCACGCTCATTTCATGGGTTGACTTAGGCATACGGAGTTCATCCCTAGTCTAAGCATACAGAGTTCATTCCCAGTCTAAGATCAAACCAGACCGAGGGTTGCGGCAGTAGGATCAGTAGCACGCAGTGGGGACCGAGCCGATCCTCGACTTACGCATTCTGCCTCTTCGGTCGGCTGAGCACCCGCACGCCCATTTCATGGGTTGGCTTAGGCATAGAGAGCTCATTCCATGTCTAAACCCTAGCCAGACCGAGGGTTGTGGCAGCGGGACCGACAGCACGCAGAGGGGGATCGGGTCGATCCCCGGCTTGCGCATTATGCCTCTTCGGTAGGCTCAACGCCCGCATCCTCGTTTCATGGGTTGACTTTTGCATATGAAGTTCATTCCCAGTCTAAGATAAAATCGGATCGAGGGTTGTGGCAGCAGGATCGATAGCATACAGGGGGGGATCGGGCCGATCCCTGACTTGCGCATTCTACCTTTTCGACCGACTGAGCACCCGCACGCTCGTTTCGTGGGTTGGCTTAGGCATATGGAGTCCATTACATGTCTAAGCATACGGAGTTTATTCCCAGTCTAAGAGTTTGAGCCACGGTGCACATGTTAGGCTTTGGCATGTGCTCGCGCCACATTTTTTTCGCCCGGGGCACCATCTTCGGAGCATCGTCGGAGAGCCTAACCGATGGCATTTGGGGTTCCGGCGATTGGGGGGGCCGGGCGGTGTGCGCACATGATGTGCGATGGGTGCTGGTACTTGGCCCTTATATTGGCCCCCTGTCCCCCATCATACCTCGAGAACTCACACCCCCTTAAAGAGCATTTGAGATTTTATAGGTTTGCTGCCAGTAGCCATTAAAGTGTCTGAAATGGGCACACTTTTTTCAAACGGTCACAAAATCTTTTCCACTTCGAGTTTTTGGCTGAATTTTTTTGGGCATGCCAACAAAAATACAAGGATCACCTCTACCAAATTTGGGGACAAAACTATTTCTAAAAAGATTTTAAAAAATCCTGAACCACAAAAAGTTTCAAAAATCGTGAAAAATAGAAAACGGGTCGTCTTGCCACGAAACTTCACATGAAGGCTTAGAGGACCATTGTATGAATTTACAAGCCATAAAAATGGCATTGCCATGGTAGAAATATGAAGATGTGCTTGAACCCACCTACTTCACGTTCAATCCCCGACTTACGCATCCTGTCTCTCTGGTCGGCTGAGCGCCCGCACGCTCGTTTCGTGTGTTGACTTAGGCATACAGAGTTCATCCTCAGTCTAAGCATACGGAGTTCATTCCCAGTCTAAGATCAGACCGGACCGAGGGTTACGACAGCAGGATCGAAAGCACACAGGGGGGACCGAGTCGATCCTCGGCTTGCGGATTTTGCCTCTCCGACCGGCTGAGCACCCGCAAGCATACGGAGTTCATTCCCATGTCTAAGCCCCAGCCGGACCGAGGGTTGTGTCAGCGGGACCGACAGCACATAGAGGGGACCGGACTGATCCCCTGCTTGCGCATTATGCCTCTCCGGTTGGCTCAGCGCTCGAACACTCATTTAATGGGTTGGCTTAGGCATATGGAGTTCATTTCATGTCTAAGCATACAGAGTTCATTCTTTGTCTAAGATCGGACCGGGTCGGACCGAAGGTTGCAACAGTAGGACCAGCAGCAGGATCGACAGCACGCAGGGGGGATCGGGCCGGTCCTTGGCTTACGCATTCTGCCTTTTCGACTGGCTGAGTACCCGCACGCTCGTTTCATGGGTTGGATTAGGCATACGAAGTTTATTCCATGTCTAAGCATACGGAGTTCATTCCCAGTCTAACATCGGACCGGATCAAGGGTTGCGACAGCAGGATCGACAGCACGCAGGGGGGGACTAGGTCGATCCCCGACTTGCATGTTCTACCTCTTTGATCGGCCGAGCGCTCGTACGCTTGTTTGGTGGGTGGGCTTGGGCATACGAAGTTCATTCCATGTCTAAGCATACAAAGTTCATTCCTAGTCTAAGATCAGATCGAACCGAGGGTTACGGTAGCAGGACCAGTAGCAAGATCGACAGCAAGCAGGAGGGGAACCAAGCCAATCCCCAGTTTGTGCATTTTACCTCTCTGGCCGGCTGAGCACCCGCACTCTCGTTTCATGGGTTGGCTTAGGCATACGGAGTTCATTCCATGTCTATGCATACGGAGTTCATTCCCAGTCTAAGATCAGATCGGACCAAGGCTTACGGTAGCAGGACCAGCAATAGGATCGACAGCACGCAGGGGGGATCAGATCGATCCCCAGCTTACGTATTCTACCTCTCTGGTCGGTTGAGCACCCGCACGCTCGTTTCGTGGGTTGGCTTAGGCATACGGAGTTCATTCCATGTCTAAGCCCTAGCTAGATCAAGGGTTGTGGTAGCAGGACCGGCAGTGGGATCGGCAGCATGTAAAGGGGGATCGAGCTGATCCTTAGCTTACGCAATATGCCTCTTCGACCGGCCTTCCGATCGGTTGAGCGCCCGCACACTCGTTTCATGGGTTGACTTAGGCATACGGAGTTCATTCCCAGTCTAAGATCAGACTGGATTGAGGGTTGCGACAGCAAGATCGACAGCACGCAGGAAGGACCAGGCCAATCCCCGACTTGTGCATTTTGCCTATCTGGCCAGCTGAGCACCCGCACGCCCGTTTTGTGGGTTGGCTTAGGCATACGGAGTTCATTCCATGTCTAAGCCCCAGTCGGATTGAGGGTTATGGTAGTAGGACCGGCAACACGTACAGGGGGATCGAGCTGATCCTCTGCTTGCGAATTATGCCCCTTCGACCGGCTTAGCGTCCGCACGCTTATTTCGTGGTTTGACTTATGCATACGGAGTTCATTCCTAGTGTAAGATCAAACCGGACCGAGGGTTACGGCAGTAGGATCGACAGTACGTAGGGGGACCAGGCCGATCCCCAGCTTACGCATTCTGCCTCTCCGGTCGATTGAGCACCTGCACGCTCGTTTCGTGGGTTGGCTTAGGCATACGAAGTTCAATACATGTCTAAGCATACGGAGTTCATTCCCAGTCTAAGATCGGACCAGATCGAGGGTTGCGGCAGCAGGACCAGTAGTAGGATCGACAGCACGCAAGGGGGATCAAGTCGATCCCCGGCTTGCACATTCTTTCTCTCCGGTCGGTTGAGCGCCCGCACGTTCATTTCGTGGGTTGGTTTGGGCATACGGAGTTCATTCCATGTCTATGCCCCAATCGGATCAAGGGTTGTGGCAACAGGACCGACAGCGAGATCGGCAGCACGTAGAGAGGGACCGGGCTGATCCCCGACTTGCGCATTATGCCTCTCCGGCTGGTTGAACACCCGCACGCTCATTTTGTGGGTTGACTTAGGCATACGGAGTTCATCCCCAGTCTAAGTATACGAAGTTCATTCCCAGTCTAAGATCAGATCGGACCGAGGGTTGCGACAGCAGGATCGGCAACACGCAGGGAGGACCGGGCTGATACCCAGCTTATGCATTCTACCTATCTGGCCGGCTGAGCACCCGCACGCCCGTTTCATGGGTTGGCTTAGGCATAGGGAGTTCATTCCATGTCTAAGCCCCAGCCAGACCGAGGGTTGTGGCAGCAGGACCGATAGCACGCAGAGTGGGACTGAGTCGATCCTCGACCTGCGTATTATGCCTCTCTGACCGGTTCAGTGCTCGAGCGCTCGTTTCGTGGGTTGACTTAGGCATACGAAGTTCATTCCCAGTCTAAGATCGAACTGGACCAAGGGTTGCAACTGTAGGATCGATAGCACGCAGGGGGGACCGGGTCGATCCTCGGCTTGCACATTCTGCCTCTCCGATTGGCTAAGCGCCCACACGCTCGTTTCGTGGGTTGGCTTAGGCATGCAGAGTTCATTCCATGTCTAAGCATACGTAGTTCATTCCCAGTCTAAGATCAGACCGGACCAAAGGTTGCGACAGCAGGACCAGTAGTAGGATCGACAGCACGCAGGGGGGATCAGGCTGATCCCCGGCTTGCACATTCTGCCTCTCCGATCGGTTGAGCGCCCGCACGCTCGTTTCATGGGTTGGCTTAGGCATACGAAGTTCATTTCATGTCTAAGCCCAAACCGGATCGAGGGTTGTGGCAGCAGGACCGGTAGCGGGATCGGTAGCACGTAGAGGGGGACCGGGCTGATCCCCAACTTGCGCATTATGCCTTTCCGGCCGATTGAACACCCGCACGCTCATTTTGTGGGTTGACTTAGGCATACGGAGTTCATCCCCAGTCTAAATATACAGAGTTCATTCCTAGTCTAAGATCAGACTGGATCGAGGGTTGCGACAGCAGGATCAACAACACGCAGGGAGGACGGGGCCGATCCCTGGCTTGTGCATTCTGCCTATCCGGCTGGCTGAGCACCCGCACGCCCGTTTCATGGGTTGGCTTAGGCATAGGGAGTTCATTCCATGTCTAAGCCCCAGTCGGACCGAGGGTTGTGGTAGCGGGACCGGTAGCACGTAGAGGGGGACCGAGCCGATCCTTGACTTGCATATTATGCCTTTCTGACCTGCTCAGTGCCCGAACGCTCATTTCATGGGTTGACTTAGGCATACAGAGTTCATTCCCAGTCTAAGATCAGATCAGACCGAGGGTTGTGACTACAGGATCGACAGCACGTAGGGAGGATTGGGCCGATCCTCGGCTTGCACATTCTGCCTCTTCGGTCGGTTGAGCGCCCGTACGCTCATTTTATGGGTTGGCTTAGGCATACGGAGTTCATTCCATGTCTAAGCATACGGAGTTCATTCCCAGTCTAAGATCGGACCGGACCGACGATTGCGGCAGCAAGACTAGAAGTAGGATCGACAACACGTAGGGGGGATCGAGCCGATCCCTGGCTTACGCATTCTGCCTCTCCGATCGGTTGAGTGCCCACATGCTCATTTTGTGGGTGGACTTAGGCATACGAAGTTCATCCCCAGTCTAAGCATACAGAGTTTATTCCCAGCCTAAGATCGAACCAGACCGAGGGTTACGGTAGCAGGATCGATAGCACACCGGGGGGATCGGACCGATCCTCGACTTGCGCATTCCACCTCTCCAGTCGACTGAGCGCTCGCACACCCGTTTCGTGGGGTGGGTTAGGCATAGGGAGTTCATTCCATGTCTAAGCCCCAGTCGGACCGAGGGTTATGGCAACATGCAGAGGGGGATCGAGTCGATCCCCAGCTTGCACATTCTGCCTCTTCGATCGGCTGAGCACCTGTGTCACGCCCTAGGTAGTCGCGCCAGGCACATCAGGCAGACTAGCAAGCGAGCCAGAAGTTGAGGCCCATAAACAAGGCGTGTTGGTGGGTATCTGTGCGCAAAGCCTAGTAAATGAGTTCAGAACGCCCGCCCAACTTGCAGGCCAGCCCGTGAGACCAAGGCCTCGCATACAAGCTGTCCGCACCACATCCAGAAGGGCCCAAGATGCTGGACACGCAAGGGAAGCTTCTGGAAGCAGGCAGGATCAGCAGGAACATCCTGGAAGATTTGGTTGACCCTGAAAATCAGGATTTAGCATCCTGATTGATTGTAATCTGTATAATCCCATGATTTTAGCCTTTATTCTAGGGATATTGCCATTAAGTTGTAGCTGGAGCCTCAACTATAAATAGAGGGCTGCTCCACCCTCATTTGTACACCATCAAACACTTCTGTTTCAGTGAATACAAGAGCATTTCTAGAATTCTATCTTCTTATCCTGTTTCTCTTTAACTTGCGTAATCAGCCCTTCCCATTGTTCTAGTGCCCGCACGCTTGTGTTTTAGGCTGACTTAGGCATAAAGTTGGAGATTCCAAGCCTAAGGTCGCACGGTTTCTGAGTCTAAGGTCAGAGCCCGTGATAGTTGGTGTCAGAGCAAGTTCGATTCTGCATGTTTGTGTTGTGCAGGTTAGATCGTGATTGAGAAGATGGCATCCCAAAGCGACGTTGCTAGCCAACAACCAGAGGCCCAGGAGCATGGGCGTGGAAGAGGCAAGAAAGCCAGTTCTAGAGATATCTAGTCTACCATGGATAGTAGGCTGGCCAAGGTGGAGATGACCGTAGGCAACATGAGGGAGAAGCTTGAGAAGGTAGAGACTCCATAGGGGAAGAGATCCAAAGTGAGCTGGAAGCTACTTTCAACAAAGGCTTGGACGTGTTCACCTGAAAGAATCAGACCTTGGAGGCTGAAGTGCTGACCTTGCGCAATGGCATGGAGGCCATGCACCAGCGGATGGAAGAGCTTGCCAGTGAGCTCGTTGCTTGCAAGACTGCCATTGGGAATGGCATGTTTGTTGGAGTGTCCAAATCCAGATTGGATGTCCCAAAGCCTAAGGAGTTCAAGGGGACTAGGGTGGCCAAGGAAGTAGACAACTACCTATGGGGTATGGAGCAGTACTTCTAGGCCATGGGCATGCAAGACGAGGTAATAAAGGTAAGCACCGTTGCTATGTATCTCACTGATGTAGCCTTATTGTGGTGGAGGCGTAGGTGTGATGATGTCAGGTGTGGGAGTGCCAAGATTGGAACCTGGGCAGAGTTCCAAAAGGAGTTCAGAGAACAATTTTACCCAGAGTATGCCAATGATGAGGCGCGGGTGGTGTCAACCATCCAATTTGCCAAGGTGGTAAGCAGACAAGAAGACACCTTCTTGGCAGCCCTGAAATATGATGAGCTAATGGAAAAAGAGACTGAGTCACCCTTGGAGGTGCTAAAGGTGCTAAAGACCTTTAGTGATGTGATGCCCACAAAGTTGCCTAGCAAGCTACCACCTAAGAGGGAGGTGGACCACAAGATCGAGCTAGTGTCCGAGGCTAACCCACCAGCCAGAGCCCCTTATCGAATGTCTCCACCATAGTTGGAGGAGTTGAGGAAGTAGCTCAAAGAGTTAGTTGATACTGGCTTCATCAGGCCATCGAAGGCACCCTATGGTGCACCGGTTCTATTCCAGCGCAAGCATGATGGGTCGTTGCAGTTGTGCATAGACTACCGGGCTTTGAACAAGCTGACCATCAAGAATAAGTACCCCATCCCACTCATTGCAGACTTATTCGATCAACTTGGGAGCGCAAGGTGGTTCACCAAGCTGGATTTGAGGTCGGGCTACTATCAAGTCAGGATCGCGGAGGGAGATGAGCCAAAGACAGCATGTGTCACTCGGTATGGTTCATATGAGTTCTTGGTGATGCCTTTCGGACTCACGAATGCCCTAGCAACATTCTACACCCTGATAAGCAAGGTACTTTAGTCATTCCTTGATCGGTTTGTTGTGGTTTATTTGGATGACATTGTGATCTACAGCCAGACTTTAGGAGAGCATGTAGACCACTTGAGACAGTGTTCGAGGTGTTGCGGGCGCACAAGCTGTTTGTCAAGAGGGAGAAGTGCTCATTCGCCCAGCAGGAGATCTCGTTCCTTGACCACATTGTGGGAGGTGGCAGGATATGTATGGATGGAGGCAAGATACACGCCATCTTAGAGTGGTAACCACCAGCCAAGGTTACCGAGTTGAGATCGTTCCTTGGGCTGGTTAACTACTACAGGCACTTCATCAAAGGTCACTCAGCAATAGCCATGCCATTGACTGACTTGCTCAAGAAAGGGAGAGCATGGGAGTGGAGCGCAGGGTGCTAGGAAGCCTTTGACAGGTTGAAACGGGCTGTGACCGAGGAGCCAATCTTGGCCTTGCCAGACCATGCCAAGCCGTATGAGGTGCATACGGATGCATCAAACTTTGCCATAGGGGGCGTGTTGATGCAGGAGGGACGTCTAGTTGCATTTAAGAGCAGGAAGCTGAACGAGACTGAGCACAAGTACATGGTCCAAGAGAAGGAGATGACTGCAGTGGTGGACTGGTTGCACACTTGGTGCCATTACCTGTTGGGGTAGAGGTTCGTGGCGAGGACAAACAATGTGATGACCAGCTACTTCCAGACACAGAAGAAGCTGTCCCCCAAGTAGGCTAGATGGTAAGATTTTCTTGCAAAATTTGATTTCTAGATGGAATACAAGCCAGGACGGGTGAACCTAGTGGCAGATGCCCTGAGCAGGAAGGCTAACCTTGCTGCCATTAGCCAACCAGAGGGGTCACTGGTGCCGCACATCAAGGAGGGACTTACGCATGATCCTACAGTGAAGCTTCGATGGAGTACGCCCAGCAAGGTAAGACTAGGCGGTTTTGGTTGCAGGATGGCTTGCTGTACACCAGGGACAGTAGACTATTTGTGCCGCAGCATGGGAAGCTTCGCAAGGAAGTTTTGCAAGAATGCCATGATTCAGGATGGGCTGGACACCCCAGAGTGAGCCGTACCTTGGCGCTGATCGAGGACTAATACTACTGGCTGCACATGAGGGATGATGTGGAGGCCTATGTGAAGACTTGTCTTGTGTACCAATAGGACAAGGTGGAGCTCAAGAAACCAGGTGGTCTCTTGGAGCCATTGCCAGTGCTAGAGCGACCATGGGAGAGTGTTTCTCTGGACTTTATAGTCGATCTACCCAAAGCAGAAGGGTTTGGAAGCATCATGGTAGTGGTGGACAGGTTTTCCAAGTATGGAATCTTCATTCCAACAACCAAGGAGTGCCCAACCGAGGAGGCAGCTCAATTATTCCTGAAAAACATGGTTAAGTACTAGGGAGTGCTGAGGACCATTGTTAGTGATCAGGACGGGTGTTTCACGGGCAGGTTCTGGACTGAGTTGTTCAAGCTGTTGGGATCAGACTTGAACTTTTCCACCAGCATGCATCCGTAGATCGATGGGCAGACAGAGCGAGTAAATGGACTATTGGAGGTCTACCTCAAGCACTATGTGAGTGCCACACAACTGGCCAAAACTGCTAGACATTACGAAGTTTTCTTACAACTTGCAAAGGAGTGAGGCAACGAACCAAAGCACATTTGAGGTTGTGACAGGGCAACAACCACTAACACCCGGTTCGATTACTGCAGGTTATATAGGGCCGAATCTAGTAGCATACAAGTTTGCCAAGGCATGGCAGGAGCAAACTGACTTGGCCAGAGTTTGTCTACATAATGCAGCCAAGAGGTCGAAGAAGTGGGCAGACCAGCAGAGTTGGGATGTGCAGTTCCAGGTTGGAGACTTGGTGTTGGTGAAGCTGGATCTCATTGTGCACCATAGGGGGCTGCACAAAGGCCTAGTCCAGAGGTATGAGGGACCTTTCCGAGTAGTCAAGAGGGTAGGCAAGGTTGCCTACAAGCTGGATATGCCACCTAAGTCAAGGGTACACCCGGTGTTCCATGCGAGCATGCTCAAGCCGTTCCATGAGGATGAGGGAGATCCAGGACGGGCAGAGTCAAAACGTGTGCCATTGGGAGCAACGGCCTCATATGAGAAGGAGGTCCATAGCATCTGGCTAACCAGGAGGTGAGACGGAAGAACTATCAACCAATACATGAGTAATTGGTGCGTTGGAAGGGACTTCTAAACAGTGAGGTGAGCTGGGAACCAGCAGATGACTTATAGCAATTCAGGGACCAGATCAGGTAGTACCATGCAGAAGATGCAACGAGGGCATTACGCAATCAGGTGGGGGAGAATGTCATGCCCTGGGTGGGCATGCCAGGCACATCAGGTAGACCAGCAGGTGAGCCAGAGGTTGTGGCCCACAGACCAGGCGTCTTGGCGGGTATCTGTGTGCAAAGCCTAGCAAATGAGTTCAGAACGCTCGTCCA
The DNA here is from genome assembly GCF_047325235.1 of Durio zibethinus. Lineage (NCBI taxonomy): Eukaryota > Viridiplantae > Streptophyta > Magnoliopsida > Malvales > Malvaceae > Durio > Durio zibethinus. The sequence goes on along the minus strand of NC_143168.1, from coordinate 3,813,391 downwards.
ACTTGCAGGCCAGCCCATGAGACCAAGGCCTAGCATACAAGATGCTCGCACCACATCCAGAAGGGCCCAAGGTGCTGGACATGTAAGGGAAGCTTCTGGAAGCAGGCAGGATCAGCAGGAGCATCTTAGCAGATTTGGTTGACCCTAAAAATCAGGAGTTAGCATCCTGATTGATTGTAATCTGTATAATCCCATGATTTTAGCCTTTATTCTAGGGATATTGCCATTAAGTTATAGCTGGAGCCTCAACTATAAATAAAGGGCTGCTCCACCCTCATTTGTACACCATCAAACACTTCTGTTTTAGTGAATACAAGAGCATTTCCAGAATTCTTTCTTCTTATCCTGTTTCACTTTAACTTGCGTAATCAGCCCTTCCCATTGTTCTGGTGCCTGCATGCTTGTGTTTTAGGCTGACTTAGGCATAAAGGAGGAGATTCCAAGCCTAAGGCCGCTCGATTTCTAAGTCTAAGGTCGGAGCCCATGACTCTTGCACGCTCGTTTCGTGGGTTGGCTTAGGCATACAAAGTTCATTCCATGTCTAAGCATATGGACTTCATTCCTAGTCTAAGAGTTTGAGCCATGGTGCACATGCTGGGCTAGGGCATGTGCTGGTGCCGCATTTTTTTCACTAGGGCCACCATCGCCGGAAAGCCTAACCAGCAGCTTTGGGGGTTCCAGCGATTGGGGGGCCGGGGGGTGTGCGCACATGATGTGCGATGGGTGCTGGTACTTGGCCCTTATATTGGCCCCCTATCCCTCATCAAACCTCGAGAACTCACACCCCCTTAAAGAGCATTTGAGATTTTATAGGTTTTCTGCTAGTAGCCATTAAAGTGGCTGAAATGGGGACACTTTTTTCAAATGGTCACAAAATCTTCTCCACTTCGAGTTTTTAGCTGAATTGTTTTGTGCATGCCAAAAAAAATACAAGGATCACCTTTACCAAATTTGGGGACAAAATGCTTTCTAAAAAAATTTAAAAAAATCTCGAACCGCAAAAAGTTTCACAAATCATGAAAAATAGAAAATGGGTCGTCTTGCCACGAAACTTCACATGAAGGCGTAGGGGACCATTGTATGAATTTACAAGCCATAAAAATGGCATTGGCATGGCAGAAATATGAAAATGTGCCTGAACCCACCTACCACCCGTTCGATCCCCGACTTGCGCATCCTGCCCCTCTGGCCGGCTGAGCGTCTGCACGCTCGTTTTATGGGTTGACTTAGGCGTACGGAGTTCATCCCCAGTCTAAGCATATGGAGTTCATTCCCAGTCTAAGATCAGACCAGACCGAGGGTTGCGACAGCAAGATCGGTAGCACGTAGGGGGGACCGGGTCGATCCCCGACTTATGCATTCTGCCTCTCCGATCGACTGAGTGCCCACACGCCTATTTCATGGGTTGGCTTAGGCATAGGGAGTTCATTCCATGTCTAAGCCCTAGCTGGATCGAGGGTTGTGGTAGCGAGATAGGCAGCATGCAGAGGGGGACCGAGCCCATCCCCGGCTTGTGCATTATGCCTCTCCGGTCACTCAGTGCCCGAACGCTCGTTTCGTGGGTTGACTTAGGCATACAGAGTTCATTCCCAGTCTAAGATCAGACCGGACCGAGGGTTGCAGTAGCAGGATTGATAGCACGCAGTGGGGGATCGGGTTGGTCCTCGGCTTGCTTATTCTACCTCTCCGGCCGGCTGAGCGCCCGCACGTTCATTTCGTGGTTGGCTTAGGCATACGGAGTTCGTTCCATGTCTAAGCATATGGACTTCATTCGCAGATCGAGGGTTACGGTAACAGGACCAGTAGCAAGATCGGCAGCACGCCGGGGGGATGGAGTCATCCTCGACCTACACATTCTGCCTCTCTGGTCGGTCGTTCTGATAGGCTGAGTGCCCGCACACTCGTTTCATGGGTTAACTTAGGCATACGGAGTTCATCCCCAGTCTAAGCATATGGAGTTCATTCCCAATCTAAGATCGAACCGGACCGGGGGTTGTGGCAGTAGGATCGATAGCACGCAGGGGGGACCGGGCCGATCCTCGGCTTGCGTATTCTGCCTCTCCGGCTGGCTGAGCGCCCGCATGCCCGTTTCATTGGTTGGCTTAGGCATAGGGAGTTCATTTCATGTCTAAGCCCCAGCCGGACCGAGGGTTGTGGCAGCAGGACTGACAGCACATAGAGGGGGACCGGGCCGATCCCCTGCTTGCACATTCTACCTTTCCGGCCGGCTGAGCACCCGCACGCTCATTTCGTGGGTTGGTTGAGGCATACGGAGTTCATTCCTTGTCTAAGAGTTTGAGCCACGATGCACATTCCCAGTCTAAGAGTTTGAGCCATGATGCACATGCTGGGCTCAAGCATGTGCTGGTGCTGCATTTTTTTCACCTGGGGCACCATCGTCGGGGCATCACCGGAGCATCGTCGGAGAGCCTAACTGGCGGCATTGGGGGTTCTGGTGATTGGAGGGGCCGGAGGGGTGTGCGCACATGATGTGCGATGGGTGCTGGTACTTGGCCCTTATATTGGCTCCTATATTGGCTCCTATATTGGCCCCTATCCCTCATCAAACCTCGACAACTCACACCCCCCTTAAAGAGCATTTGAGATTTTATAGGTTTGCTGCCAGTAGCCATTAAAGTGTCTGAAATGGGGACACTTTTTTCAAACGGTCACAAAATCTTCTCCACTTTGAGTTTTTAGCTGAATTCTTTTGTGCATGCCAACAAAAATACAAGAATCACCTCTACCAAATTTGGATACAAAACACTTTTTTAAAAAATTTTAAAAAATCTCGAACCGTAACAAGTTTCAAAAATAATGAGAAATAGAAAACGGTTCGTCTTACCATGGAGTTTATTCCATATCTAAGCCCCAACTGGACCGACGATTGTGGCAGCAGGACTGGCAGCGGGATTGGCAGCACGTACATGGGGACCAAGATGATCCCCGACTTGCGCATTATGCCTCTCTAGCCGGCTGAGTGCCCGTATGCTCATTTCGTGGGTTGGCTTAGGCATACGAAGTTCATCCCCAGTCTAAGCATACGGAGTTTATTCCCAGTTTAAGATCAAATCGGACTGAGGGTTGCGACAGCAGGATCGGTAGCACACAAAAGGGACCAAGCCGATCTCTGACTTACGCATTCTGCCTCTCCGACTGGCTAAGCGCCCGTACGCCCATTTCGTGGGTTGGCTTAGGCATAGGGAGTTCATTCCATATCTAAGCGCCAGTCAGACCAAGGGTTGTGGCAGCGGGACCGGTAGCATGTAGAGGGGGACCGAGCCGATCCCCGACTTGCGCATTATGCCTCTCCGATCAGCTCAGCGCCCGAACGTTCGTTTCATGGGTTGTCTAAGCATATAGAGTTCATTCGCAGTCTAAGATAAGATCGGACCGAGGGTTAGGTAGCAGGACCAGTAGCAGGATCGGTAGCACGCAGAGGGGACCGGGTCGATCCTCGGCTTACGCATTCTGCCTCTTCGATCGGTTGCTCCGATAGGCTGAACGCTCGCACACTCGTTTCATGGGTTAACTTAGGCATACGGAGTTCATCCCCAGTCTAAGCATACGAAGTTCATTCCCAATCTAAGATCAAACCGGACCGAGGGTTCTGGCAGCAAGATCGGTAGCACACAGAGAGGATCGGGCTGATCCTCGGCTTGCGCATTTTACCTCTCCAGTCGGCTGAGCGCCCACACGCCCATTTCATGGGTTGTGGCAGTGGGACCGACAGCATACAGAGGGGGACCAGGCCGATCCCTGGCTAACACATTCTGCTTCTCCGGCTGGCTGAGCGCCCGCACGCTCGTTTCGTGGGTTGGCTGAGGCATATGGAGTTCATTCCATGTCTAAGAATACGGAGTTCATTCCCAGTCTAAGAGTTTGAGCCACGGTGCACATGCTGGGCTTAGGCATGTGCTGGTGCCACATTTTTTTCGCACGAGGCACCATCGTCGAAGCATCGTCGGAGCATCGCTGGAGAGCCTAATCGACGGCATTGGGGGTTCCGACGATTGGGGGGGCCGGGGGGTGTGCAGACATGATGTGCGATGGGTGCTAGTACTTGGCCCTTATTTTGGCCCCCTATCCCTCATCAAACCTCGAGAACTCACACCCCCTTAAAGAGCATTTGAGATTTTATAGGTTTGCTACCAGTAGCCATTAAAGTGTTTGAAATGGGGACACTTTTCTCAAACGGTCACAAAATCTTCTCCACTTTGAGTTTTTAGCTGAATTTTTTTGTGTGCCAAAAAAAATACAGGAATCAGCTCTACCAAATTTGGGGACAAAAATCTTTCTAAAAAAATTTTAAAAAATCCCAACTGTAAAAAGTTTCAAAAATTGTGAAAAATAGAAAACGGCTCGTCTTGCCACGAAACTTAACATGAAGGTGTAGGGGACCATTGTATGAATTTACAAGCCATAAAAATGGCATTGGCATGGCAGAAATATGAAAATGTGCTTGAACCCACCAACCACCTGTTCGATCCCCGGCTTGCGCATCCTACCACTCTGGTCGACTGAGCATCCGCATGCTCATTTCATGGGTTGACTTAGGCATATGGAGTTCATCCCTAGTCTAAGCATACGAAGTTCATTCCCAGTCTAAGATCGGACCGGACTGAGGGTTACGGCGGTAGGATCGACAGAACGTAGGGGGGATCGGATCGATCCAAGGCTTGGGCATTCTGCCTCTCTGATCGGTTGAATGCCTGCATGCCCATTTCGTGGGTTGGCTTAGGCATAGGAAGTTCATTCCATGTCTAAGCCTCAGCCGAACCAAGGGTTGTGGCAGCGGGACCGATAGCATGCAGAGGGGGATCAGGCCGATCCCCGGCTTGCCCATTATGCCTCTCCGACTGACTCAACGCCCGCACGCTCGTTTTGTGGGTTGACTTAGGCATACGGAGTTCATTCCCAGTCTAAGATCAGATCGGACCGAGGCTTGCGGTAGCAGGATCGACAGCACGTAGGGGACCCCGTGCCGGTTCCCAGCTTGCGCATTCTGCCTCTCCGACTGGCTGAGCGTTGGCACGCTCGTTTCGTGGGTTAGCTTAGGCATACAGAGTTCATTCCATGTCTAAGCATATGGAGTTCATTCCCAATCTAAGATCAGACCGAACCGAGGGTTGCGACAGCAGGACCAGCAATAGGATCGACAGCATACAGAGGGGGATCAGGCCGATCCTCGGCTTGCGCATTCTGCCTCTCCGACCTGCTGAGTGCTCGCACACTCGTTTCGTGGGTTGGCTTAGGCATACGGAGTTCATTTCATGTCTAAGCCCCAGTCGGATTGAGGGTTGTGCCAGCAAGACCGACAGTGGGATCGACAGCACGTAGAGGGGGATCGGGCTTATCCATGGCTTGGGCATTATGCCTCTCTGGTTGACTCAGTGCCCGAACGGTTGTTTCGTGGGTTGACTTAGGCATACGGTGTTCATTCCCAGTCTAAGATCAGATCGGATCGAGGGTTGCGACAGTAGGATCGACAGCACGCTGGGGGGACCGGGCCGATCCATGGCTTGTGCATTCTACCTCTCCGACCAGCTGAGCACCCGTACACTCGTTTCATGGGTTGGCTTAGGCATACGGAGTTCATTCCATGTCTAAGCATACGGAGTTCATTCTCAATCTAAGATCGAACCGGATCAGGGTTACGGTAGCAGGACCAGCAGCAGGATCGACAGCACGCATTGGAGGGATCGGGTCAATCTCTGACTTATGCATTCGACCTCTCCGGTCGGCTGAGCACCCGTACGCTCATTCTATGGGTTGACTTAGGCATACAGTGTACATCCCCAGTCTAAGCATACGGAGTTCATTCCCAGTCTAAGATCGAACCGGACCGAAGGTTGTGGCAGCAGGATCAATAGCAGGTAGGGGGGATCGGGTCGATCCCCGACTTGTGCATTCTGCCTCTCCGGTCGGCTGAGCACCCGCACGCCCGTTTCATGGGTTGGCTTAGGCATAGGGAGTTCATTCCATTTCTAGGCCCCAGTCGGACCGAGGGTTGTGGCAGTCGGACCGACAGCACGTAGAGGGGGACTGGGCTAATCCCCGGCTTGCACATTCTGCCTCTCCGGCTGACTGAGCACCCGTACACTCGTTTTGTGGGTTGGCTTAGGCATACGGAGTTCATTCCAAGTCTAAGAGATTGAGCCATGGTGCACATGCTGGGCTAGGGCATGTGCTAGTGCCATATTTTTTTCGCCTGGGGCACCATCACCGGAACATCGTCAGAGAGCCTAACTAGCGGCATTGGAGGTTCCGACAATTATGGGGTGGGGGGTGTGCGTACATGATATGCGATGGGTACTGGTACTTGGGCCTTATATTGGCCCCCTATCCCTCATCAAACCTCGAGAACTCACACCCTCTTAAAGAGCATTTGAGATTTTATAGATTTGCTGCCAGTAGCCATTAAAGTGTCTAAAATAGGGACACTTTTTTCAAACTGTCACAAAATCTTCTCCACTTTGAGTTTTTAGATCAATTTTTTTGTGCATTTCAACAAAAAAACAAGGATCACCTCTACCAAATTTGGGGACAAAACTCTTTGTAAAAAAATTTTAAAAAATCTCGAACTGTAAAAAGTTTTGAAAATCATGAAAAATAGAAAATGGGTCGTCTTGCCATGAAACTTCACATGAAGGCATAGGCGACCATTGTATGAATTTACAAGCCATAAAAATGGCATTGGCAAAGTAGAAATATGAAGATGTGCTTGAACTCACCTACCACCCATTCGATCCTCGGCTTGCGCAACCTGCCTCTCTGGTCGGCTGAGCGCCCGCACGCTTGTTTCATGGGTTGACTTAGGCATACGAAGTTCATCCCTAGTCTAAGCATACGAAGTTCATTTCTAGTCTAAGATCAGACCGGGCCAATCCTCGGCTTACGCATTCTGCCTCTCTGGCCTGCTGAGCGCCCGTACGCCCATTTCGTGGGTTGGCTTAGGTATAGGGAGTTTATTCCATGTCTAAGCCCCAACCGGACCGAGGGTTATGGCAGCGGGACCGACAAGCACATAGAGGGGGATTGAGTCGATCCCCAGCTTGCGCATTATGCCTCTCTGACCGGCTCAGCGCCTGCACGCTCGTTTCGTGGGTTGACTTAGGTATACGAAGTTTATTCCTAGTCTAAGATCAGATCGAATCAAGGGTTGTGGCAGCAGGATCGATAGCATACTGGGGGGATCGGGTCGGTCCCTGACTTACACATTCTATCTCTCCGGTCGGCTGAGCGCCCGTATGCTTGTTTTGTGGGTTGGCTTAGGCATACGGAGTTCATTCGATGTCTAAGCATACGGAGTTCATTCCCAGTCTAAGATCGGATCGGACCGAGGGTTGTAGCAGCAGGACCAGTAGCAGGATCGACAGCACGCAAGAGGGGATCGAGCCAATCCCCGGCTTGTGTATTCTGCCTCTCCAGCTGGCTGAGTGGCTGCATGCTCGTTTCGTGGGTTGGCTTAGGCATACAGAGTTCATTCCATGTCTAAGCCCCAGCCGAACTGAGGGTTGTGGTAGCAGGACCGGTAGCGAGATCGATAGCACGTAGAGGGGGACTGGGCTAATCCCCGGCTTATGCATTATGCCTCTCCGATCGGCCTCTCCAGTCAATTGAGTGCCTGCACGCTCTTTTCGTGGGTTGACTTAGGCATACGAAGTTCATCCCCAGTCTAAGTATACAGAGTTCATTCCCAGTCTAAGATCAGATTGGACCGATGGTTGCGGTAGTAGGATCTACAGCATGCAGGGGGGATCGAGCTGATCCTTGGCTTGGGCATTCTGCCTGTCCGGCCGGCTGAGTGCCCACACGCCCGTTTCATGGTTTCGCTTAGGCATAGGGAGTTCATTCCATGTCTAACCCCCAGCCAGACCGAGGGTTGTGGCAGCGGGATCGGTATCACACAGAGGGGGATCGGGCCGGTCCCTGGCTTGTGCATTATGCCTCTTCGGCTAGCTCAGCGCCTAAACGATTGTTTCATGGGTTGACTTAAGCATACGTAGTTCATTCCCAGTCTAAGATCAGACCAGACCGAGGGTTGTGGCAGTAGGATCAACAGCACGCAGGAGGGATCGGGTTGGTCCCTGGCTTGCACATTTTGCCTCTCCGGTCGGCTGAGTGCCCACATGCTCGTTTCATGGGTTGGCTTAAGCATACAGAGTTCATTCCATGTCTAAGCATACGGAGTTCATTACCAGTCTAAGATCGGACCGAACGGAGGCTTGCGACAGTAGGACCAACAGCAGGATCGATAACACGCAGAGGGGACCGAGCCGATCCCCGGCTTACGAATTCTGCCTCTTCGTCCAGCTGAGCACCCGCACACTCATTTCATGGGTTGACTTAGGCATACGGAGTTCATCCCCAGTCTAAGCATACGGAGTTCATTCACAGTCTAAGATCGAACCGGACTGAGGGTTGTGACAGTAGGATCGACAGCACGCAGAGGGGGACCAAACCGATCCTCGGCTTGCTCATTCTGCCTCTCTGGCCGAATAAGCACCCGCACGCTCGTTTCTTGGGTTGGATTAGGCATACGGAGTTCATTACATGTCTAAGCCCCAGTCGGATCGAGGGTTATGGCAGCAGGACTGGCAGCCGAATCGGTAGCACGTAGAGGGGGATCAGGCTGATCCCCGGCTTGTGCGTTATACCTCTCCGATCGGCCTCTCCGGCCGATAGAGCGCTCGCACGCTCATTTCATGTTTAAGCCTCAGCCAGACTGAGGGTTGTGGCAGCAGGACCGGCAGCGGGATCGACAGTACACAGAGGGGGACCGACCTAATCCCCGGCTTGTGCGTTATGCCTCTCCGACTGGTTAAGCGCCCGAACGCTCATTTCGTGGGTTGACTTAGGCATACGAAGTTTATCCCTAGTCTAAGCAAATGGAGTTCATTCCCAGTCTAAGATCGGATCAGATCAAGGGTTGCGACAACAGGATCGGTAGCATACAGGGGGGACCAGACCGATCCTCGGCTTGCGTATTCTGCCTCTCCCGCCGGTTGAGCACCCGTATGCCCGTTTAGTGGGTTAGCTTAGGCATAGGGAGTTCATTCCATGTCTAAGCCCCAACGGAACTGAGGGTTGTAGTAGCGGGACCGGTAGCACGTAGAGGGGGACCGAGCCTATCCTCGACTTGCGCATTATGCCTCTTCGGTCGGCTCAACGCCCGAACGCTCATTTCGTGGGTTGACTTAGGCATACGGAGTTCATTCCCAGTCTAAGATTGGACCAGACTGAGGGTTGCGGTAGTAGGATCGACAGCATGCAGGGGGGATCGGGCCGGTCCCCAGCTTGCACATTCTGCCTCTCCGACTGGTTGAGCACCCGCACGCTCGTTTCATGGGTTGTCTTAGGCATACGGAGTTCATTCCATGTCTAAGCACATAGAGTTCATTCGCAGTCTAAGATCAGATCGGATCAAGGCTAGCGGTAGTAGGACTAGTAGCAGGATCTGTAACACGCAGAGGGGACCGGGCCGATCCCCGTCTTGCACATTCTGCCTCTCCGACCGGCTGAGCGCACGCACACTCGTTTCGTGGGTTGACTTAGGCATACGGAGTTTATCCCCAGTCTAAGCATATGGAGTTCATTCCTAGTCTAAGATCAAACCAGACCGAGGGTTGCGACAGCAGGATCGATAGCACGTAGGAGGGACCGGGCCAATCCCCGGCCCGCGCATTCTGCCTCTCCGGCCGGCTGAGCACCCGTACGCCCGTTTCGTGGGTTCGCTTATGCATAGGGAGTTCATTCCATGTCTAAGCCCCAGCCGGACTGAGGGTTGTGACAGCAGGATTTGCAGCACACAGAGGGGGATCGGGTCAATCCCCGGCTTGCGCATTCTACCTCTCCGGCCGACTGAGCGCCCGCATGCTTGTTTCGTGGGTTGGCTTAGGCATACGGAGTTCATTCCATGTCTATGCATACGGAGTTCATTCCCAGTCTAAGAGTTTGAGCCACGGTGCACATGCTGGGCTCGGGCATGTGCTGGTGCCATAATTTTTTCACCCGGAGCACCATCGTCGGAGCATCGTCGGAGAGCCTAACTGGCGATATTAGGGGTTTCGACGATTGGGGGGGCTGGGGGGTGTGCGCACATGATGTGTGATGGGTGCTGGTACTTGGCCCTTATATTGGCCCCCTATCCCTCATCAAACCTCGAGAAGTCACACCCCCTTAAAGAGCATTTGAGATTTTATAGGTTTGCTGCCAGTAGCCATTAAAGTGTCTGAAATGGGGACACTTTTTTCAAATGGTCACAAAATATTCTCCAGTTTGAGTTTTTAGCTGAATTTTTTTATGCATGCCAACAAAAATACAAGGACAAAACTCTTTGTAAAAAAATTTTAAAAATCTCGAACCGAAAAAAGTTTTGAAAATCGTGAAAAATAGAAAATAGGTCGTCATGCCACGAAACTTCACATGAAGGCATAGGGGACCCATGTATGAATTTAAAAGCCATAAAAATGGCATTGGCATGGCAGAAATATGAAGATGTGCATGCACCCACCTACCACCCGTTCGATCCCCGGCTTACGCATCCTACCTCTCTTGTCGACTCAGCGTCCGCACACTCGTTTCATGGGTTGACTTAGGCATATGGAGTTCATCCCCAGTCCCAGTATACGGAGTTCATTCACAGTCTAAGATCAAACCAGTCTAAGGGTTACGGCAACAGGATCAGCAGCATGCAGGGGGGACCGGATTGATCCCTGACTTACGCATTCTACCTTTTCGGCTGGCTGAGCGCCCGCACACCTGTTTCGTGGGTTGGCTTAGGCATAGGGGGTTCATTCCATGTCTAAGCACCAGTCGGACTGACGGTTGTGGCAGAGGGACTGGCAGCATGCAGAGGGGGATCGAGCCGATCCCTGGTTTGTGCATTATGCCTCTCCAACCGGCTTAGCACCCACACGCTCGTTTCGTGGGTTGACTTAGGCATACGGAGTTCATTCCCACTCTAAGATCAGACCGAACCAAGGGTTGCGATTGTAAGATCGACAGCACGTAGGAGGGACTGAGTCAATCCCCGACTAGCACATTCTGCCTCTCCGACCGGTTGAGCGTCCACACGCTCGTTTCGTGGGTTGACTTAGGCATACGGAGTTCATTCCATGCCTAAGTATACGGAGTTCATTCCATCCCTAAGTATACGAAGTTCATTCCCAGTCTAAGATCGGATCGGATCAAGGCTTACGGTAACAAGAACAGTAGTAGGATCAGCAGTATGCAGAGGGGATCGGGTGTTCTACCTCTCCGATCGACTGAGTGCCCGTACACTCGTTTTGTGGGGTGGCTTAGGCATATGGTGCTCATTCCATGTCTAAGCCCCAGTCGGACCGAGGGTTGTGGCAGCAGGACTGGCAGCAGGATCGGTAGTACACAGAGGGGGATCGGGCTGATCCCCGACTTACACATTATGGCTCTTCGACCGACCTCTCTGGCCAACTGTGCACCCGCACGATCGTTTCGTGGGTTGACTTAGGCATACAGAGTTCATCCCCAGTCTAAGCATACAGAGTTTATTCTGAATCTAAGATTGAACCGGATCGAGGGTTGCCGTAGCAGGATTGGTAGCACACAGTGGGGACCGAGCTGATCCCAGGCTTGCGCATTCTGCCTCTCCGGTTGGCTGAGCGCCCGTACGTCCGTTTCATGGGTTGGCTTAGGCATAGGGAGTTCATTCCATGCCTAAGCCCCAGCCAGATCGATGGTTGTGGCAGCGGGACTGGCAGCACACAGAGGGGGTTGGAACTGATCCTCAGCTTGTGCATTATCCCTCTCCGACTGACTCAGCACCTAAACGCTCGTTTCATAGGTTGACTTAGGCATACGGAGTTCATTCCTAGTCTAAGATCGAACCGAATCGAGGGTTGCGGCTGTAGGATTGACAACATGCAGGGGCCACCGGACCGGTCCCCAGCTTGCGCATTCTGCCTCTTTGGCCGGTTGAGCACCTGCACGCTCGTTTCGTGGGTTCACTTAGGCATACGGAGTTCATTCCCAATCTAAGATCGGATCGGACTGAGGGTTGCGGTAGCAGGATCGACAGCACGTAGGGGGGATCGGGTCGATCCCCAGCTTGCGCATTCTGCCTCTTCATTCGATTGAGCGCCCACACGCTTGGTTTATGGGTTGACTTAGGCATATGGAGTTCATCCCCAATCTAAGCATATGGAGTTCATTCCCAGTCTAAGATCAGATCAAATCGAGGGTTGGCACAACAGGATCGGCAGCACGTAGGGGGGATTGGGCCGATCCCCTTATTGCGCATTTTACCTCTCTGATCGGCTGAGCACCCGCACGCCCATTTCATGGGTTGGCTTAGGCATAGGGAGTTCATTCCATGTCTAAGCCCCAGTCGGATCGAGGGTTATGGTAGTGGGACTGGCAGCACGTAGAGGGGGATCGGGCCAATCCTCGGCTTACGCATTATGCCTCTTCGACTGACTCAGCACCCAAAGGCTCGTTTCATGGGTTGATTTAGGCATACAGAGTTCATTCCCAGTCTAAGATCGGCCCGAACCGAGGGTTGTGGTAGTAGGATTGACAGCATGTAGGGGGCACTGGGCCGATCCTCGACTTGCGCATTCTACCTCTCCGATCGGCCCAGCGCCCGTACGCTCGTTTCGTGGTTTCGCTTAGGCATACGGAGTTCAATCCATGTCTAAGCATACGGAGTTCATTCCCAATCTAAGATCGGATCAGACCGAAGGTTACGACAGTAGGACCAGCAGCAGGATCGACAACACATAGGGGGGATCGGGCTGATCCCCGGCTTGTGCATTCTGCCTCTCCGACCGGCATATCCGATTGACTGAGCACCCGTACGCTCGTTTCATGGGTTGACTTAGGCATACAAAGTTCATCACCAGTCTAAGCATATGGAGTTCACTCCCAGTCTAAGATCAAACCGGACCGAGGGTTGCGGCAGTAAGATCGGCAGCATGTAGGGGGGATCGGGCCGATCCCCGGCTTGTGCATTCTGCCTCTCCGGTCAGTTGAGTGCGCGCACGCTCACTTTTGTGGGTTGGCTTAGGCATAGGGAGTTCATTCCATGTCTAAGCCCCAGTCGGACCAAGGGTTGTGGCAGCGGGACCGGTAGCACATAGAGGGGGATCGGATCGATCCCCGGCTTGTGCATTTTGCATCTCTGACCGGCTGAGCACCCACACGCTCGTTTTGTGGGTTAGCTTAGGCATATAGAGTTCATTCCATGTCTAAGCATACGGAGTTCTTTCCCAGTCTAAGAGTTTGAGCCATGGTGCACATTCTGGGCTCGGGCATGTGCTGGTGCCACATTTTTTTCACCCGGGGCACCATCGTCGGAGCATCGCTGGAGAGCCTAACCGGCAGCATTAGGGGTTTCGATGATTGGGTGGGTCGGGGGGTGTGCGCACATGATCGGACCAGATCGAGGGTTGCGGTAGTAGGATCGAAGCACGTAGGGGGCACCAGGCCGGTCCCCAGCTTGTGCATTCTACCTTTGTGGCTGGCTCAGCGCCCGTATGCTCGTTTCGTGGGTTCGCTTAGGCATACAGAGTTCATTCAATGTCTAAGCATACAGAGTTCATTCTCAATCTAAGATCAAATCAAACCGAGGGATGTGACAGCAGGACCAGCAGTAGGGTCAGCAACACGTAGGGGGGACCGGGCCGATCCCCGACTTGCACATTCTGCCTCTCCGACCGACCTCTCCGACTGGCTGAGCGCCTGTACGTTCATTTCGCGGGTTGACTTAGGCATACAAAGTTCATCCCCAGTCTAAGCATATAGAGTTCATTCCCAGTCTAATATCAGACCAGACCGAGGGTTGCGGCAGTATGATCGATAGCACGTAAGGGGGACCGAGCCGATCCCTGACTTGTGCATTCTGCCTCTCCGATCGGTTGAGAGCTCGCACACCCGTTTCGTGTGTTGGCTTAGGCATAGGGAGTTCATTCCATGTCTAAGCCCCAGCCGGACAGAGGGCTATGGCAGTGGGATCGGCAGCACGTAGAGGGGGATCGGGCCGATCCCTGGCTTTCACATTATGCCTCTTCGACTGGTTCAGCGCCCGTACGCTCGTTTCGTGGGTTGACTTAGGCATACGGAGTTAATTCTCAGTCTAAGATTGGGTCGGATTGAGGGTTGCAGCAGCATGATCGACAGTACGTAGGGAGGGACCGATCGATCCTCGGCTTGCGCATTCTGCCTCCCCGACCGGCTGAGCACCCACACGCGCATTTCATGGGTTGGCTTAGGCATACAGAGTTCATTCCATGTCTAAGCATATAGAGTTCATTCCTAGTCTAAGATCGGACCAGACCGAGGGTTACGGTAGCAGGACCAGTAGCAGGATCGGCAACACGTAGGGGGGATCGGGTCGATCCCTAGCTTTCGCATTTTGCCTCTCTAACCTGCTGAGCGTTAGCACGTTCGTTTCTTGGGTTGGCTTAGGCATACAGAGTTCATTCCACGTCTAAGCCCCAGTCGGATTGAGGGTTGTGGTAGCAGGACCGGTAATGAGATCGGTAGCACGCAAAAGAGGATCGAGCTAATCCTTGGCTTGCGCATTATGCCTCTTCGGTCGGCCTCTCTGGTTGACTTAGTGCTCACACGCTCATTTCATGGGTTGACTTAGGCATATGGAGTTCATCCCCAGTCTAAGCATACGGAGTTCATTCCCAGTTTAAGATTGAACTGGATCGAGGGTTGTGGTAGCAGGATCGACAGCATGCAGGGGGGACCCGGTAGATCCCCAACTTGCTTATTCTGTCTTTCCGACAGGCTAAGTGCCCGCACGCTCGTTTTATGGGTTGGCTTAGGCATACGGAGTTCATTCCATGTCTAAGCATATGGAGTTCATTCCATGTCTAAGCATATGGAGTTCATTCCCAGTCTAAGATTTTGAGCCACGATGCACATACTGGGCTCGGGCATGTACTGGTGTTGCATTTCTTTTGCCAGGGGCACAATCGTCAGAGTATCATCGGAGAGCCAAACTGACGGCATTGGGGGTTCTGGCGATTGGGGGGGCTGGGGGGTGTGCGCACAAGATGTGCGATGGGTGCTGGTACTTGGCCCTTATATTGGCCCCTTATCCCTCATCAAACCTCTAGAACTCACACCCCCTTATGGCAGCAGGACCGACAGCGGGATCGGCAGCATGCAGAGGGGGACCGAGCCGATCCCCGGCTTGCGCATTATGCCTCTCCGACCGGCTCAGTGCCCGCACGCTCATTTCGTGGGTTGACTTATGCATACGGAGTTCATTCTCAGTCTAAGATCAGATCAAATTGAGGGTTGCAGTAGCAGGATCGACAGCACGCAGGGGGGATCGGGCCGATCCCCGGCTTGCACATTCTGCCTCTCTGGTCGACTGAGCGCCCGCACGCTCATTTTGTGGGTTGGCTTAGGCATACGGAGTTCATTCCATGTCTAAGCCCCAGCCAAATCGAGGGTTGTGGTGGCAGGACCGATAGCAGGATCAGCAGCACGTAGAGAGGGATCGGGTTGATCCCCGGCTTGCACATTATGCCTCTCTGATCGGCCTCTACAGTCGACTGAGCGCTCGCACGCTCGTTTCGTGGGTTGACTTAGGCATACGGAGTTCATCCCCAGTCTAAGCATACAGAGTTCATTCCCAGTCTAAGATTGGATGGGACTGAGGGTTACGGCAGCAGGATCCGTAGCACGCAGGGGGGATCAGGCTGATCCCTGGCTTGTTCATTCTGCCTCTCCGACCGGTTGAGCACTCGCACGCCTGTTTCGTGGGTTAGCTTAGCATAGGGAGTTCATTCCATGTGTAAGACCCAGTCGGACCGAGGGTTGTGGCAACGAGACTGGCAGCATGCAAAGGGGGACCGGGTCGATCCTCGGCTTACGCGTTATGCCTCATCAGCTGTCTCAATGCCCGCATTCTCATTTCGTGGGTTGACTTATGCATACGGAGTTCATTCCCAGTCTAAGATCAGACTGAACTGAGGGTTACGGTAGCAGGATCGACAGCACGCAGAGGGGGATCGGGCCGATCCCCAACTTGCGCATTCTACCTCTCCGACCGTCTGAGCACCCGTACGCTCGTTTCGTGGGTTGGCTTAGGCATACAGAGTTCATTCCTTGTCTAGGCATACGAAGTTCATTCCCGACCTAAGATTTTGAGCCACAGTGCACATGCTGGGCTCGGGCATGTTCTGGTGCCGTATTTTGTTTGCCTGAGGCACCATCGTCGGAGCATCACCGAAGCATCACCGGAGAGCCTAACCGGCGGCATTGGGGGTTTCGATGATTGGGGGGGCCGGGGGGTGTGCGCACATGATGTGCGATGGGTGCTGGTACTTGGATCATGGGCTCCGACCTTAGACTCAGAAACCGTGTGGCCTTAGGCTTGGAATCTCCTCCTTTATGCCTAAGTCAGCCTAAAACATAAGCGTATGGGCACTAGAACAACGGGAAGGGCTGATTACGTAAGTTAAAGAGAAACAGGATATGAAGGTAGAATTCTGGAAATACTCTTGTATTCACTGAAACGGAAGTGTTTGATGGTGTACAAATGAGGGAGGAACAGCCCTCTATTTATAGTTGAGGCTCCAGCTTACACTTAATGGCAATATCCCTAGAATAAAGGCTAAAATCATGGAATTATATAGATTACAATCAATCAGGATGCTAACTCCTGATTTTCAGGGTCAACCAAATCTGCCAGGATACTGCTACTGATCCTGCTTGCTTTCAGAAGCTTCCCTTGCATGTCCAGCACCTTGGGCCCTTCTGAATGTGGTGCGGGCAGCTTGTATGCCAGGCCTTGGTCTCATGGGCTGGCCTGCAATTTTGGCGGGCGTTCTGAACTCGTTTGCTAGGCTTTACGCGTAGATACCCACCAGCACGCCTGGTCTGCGGGCCTGAACCTCTGGCTCACCTGCTGGTGCGCCTGATGTGCCTAGCGTGCCCGCCCAGGGTGTGACATTCTCTCCCACCTGATTGTGCAATGCCTTCATTGCATCTTCTACATGGTATTACCTGATCTTGTCCCTGAACTGCCATAAGTCATCTGCTGGTTCCCAATTTGCCTCACTGTCTGAAAGTCCCTTCCAGTGCACCAAGTACTCTTATCTTGGCTGATAGTTCTTCCATCTCACCTCTCGGTCAGCTATGATGCTGTAGACCTCCTTCTCATATGAGGCCCTTGCTCTCAATGGCGCACGCTTTGATTCTGCCCATCCTGGATCTCTGTCATCCTCATGGAACGGCTTGAGCATGCTCACATGGAACATCGGGTGTACCCTTGGCTTGGGTGGCATATCAGCTTGTAGGCAACCTTGCCTACCCTTTTGACTACTCGGAAAGGTCCCTTATACCTCCGAACTAGGCCTTTAGGCAGCCCCCTATGGTGCACAATGGGATACAGCTTCACCAATACCAAGTCTCCAACGTGGAACTGCATGTCCCACCTATTCTGGTCTGCCCACTTTTTCGACCTCTTGGCCGCCTTGTGTAGACAAACTCTGGCCAAGTTAGTTTGCTCCTGCCATGCCTTAGCAAACTTGTATGCTACTGGATTCGGCCCTGTATAACCTACAGCAATCAAACCGGGTGCTAGTGGTTGTTGCCCTGTCATAACCTCAAATGGGCTCTGGTTCGTTACCTCGCTCCTTTGCAAGTTGTAGGAAAACTGCACAATATCTAGCAGCTTTGGCCAGTCCCTTTGTATGTCACTCACATAGTGCCTGAGGTAGACCTTCAATAGTCTATTCACTTGTTCTGTCTGCCCATTGGTTTATGGATGCATGCTGGTGGAAAAGTTCAAGTCTGACCCCAACAGCTTGAACAACTCAGTCCAGAACCTACCCGTGAAACGCCCATCCCGATCACTAACAATGGTCCTCGGCACTTCCCAATACTTAACCATGTTCTTCAGGAACAATCGAGCTACGTCCTCAGCTGGGCACTCCTTGGTTGCTGGAATGAAGATTCCATACTTGGAAAACCTGTCCACCACTACCATGATGCTTCCAAACCCTTCTGCTTTGGGTAGACCAACTATAAAGTCCAGAGAAACACTCTCCCATGGTCGCTCTGGCACTGGCAATGGCTCCAAGAGGCCGCCTGGTTTCTTGAGCTCTACCTTGTCCTGTTGGCACATAAGACAAGTCTTCACATAGCCTCCATATCGTCCCTCATGTGCGGCTAGTAGTACCAGTCCTTGATCAGCACCAAGGTACGGCTCACTCCGAGGTGTCCAGCCCACCTTGAATCATGGCATTCTTGTAAAACTTCCTTGCAGAGCTTCCCGTGCTATGACACAAACAGTCTACTTCCCCTGGTGTACAGCAAGCCAACCTACAACCAAAATCACCTAGTCTTACCTTGCTAGTGGTACTCCATCAAAGCCTTCGCTGTAGGATCATGCACAAGTCCCTCCTTGATGTGCGGCACCAGTGACCCCTCTAGTTGGCTAATGGCAGCAAGGTTAGCCTTCTTGCTTAGGGCATCTACCACTAGGTTCACCCGCCCCGAATTGTACTCTATCTGGAAATCAAATTTCATAAGAAAATCTTGCCATCTCATCTGCTTGGGGGACAACTTCTTCTACGTTTGGAAGTAGCTGGTCGCCACATTGTCCATCCTAACCATGAACCTCAACCCCAACAGGTAATGGCACCAAGTGCGCAAGCAGTGCACCACTACAGTCATCTCCTTCTCTTGGACCATGTACTTGCACTCAGTCTCGTTCAGCTTCTTACTCTCGAACGCGACTGGACGTCCTTCCTGCATCAACACGCCCCCTATGGCAAAGTTTGATGCATTCGTATGCACCTTATATGGCTTGGCATGGTCTGGTAAGGCCAAGACTGGCTCCTCGCTCACAGCCCGCTTCAACCTGTCAAAGGCTTCCTGGCACCTTGCGCTCCACTCCCATGCTTTCCCTTTCTTTAGCAAGTCAGTCAATGGCGTGGCTATCGCTGAGTGACCTTTGATGAAGCACCTGTAGTAGTTGACCAGCCCAAGGAACGATCTCAACTCAGTGACCTTGGCTGGCGGTTGCCACTCTAGGATAGCATGTATCTTGCCTTCATCCATGCGTATCTTGCCACCTCCCACTATGTGGCCAAGGAACGGGATCTCTTGCTGGGCGAATGAGCACTTCTCCCTCTTGACAAATAGCTTGTGCGCCTGCAACACCTCGAACACCTGTCTCAAGTGGTCTACATGCTCTCCCAAAGTCTAGTTGTAGATCACAATGTCATCCAAATAAACCATAACAAACCGATCAAGGAATGACTGAAGTACCTTGTTCATAAGGGTGCAAAATGTTGCTGGGGCGTTTGTGAGTCTGAAAGGCATCACCAAGAACTCATATGAACCATACCAAGTGACACATGCTATCTTTGGCTCATCTCCCTCTGTGATCCTGACTTGATAGTAGCCTGACCTCAAATCTAGCTTGGTGAACCACCTTGCGCTCCCAAGTTGATCGAACAAGTCCGCAATGAGTGGGATGGGGTACTTGTTCTTAATGGTTAGCTTGTTCAAAGCTTGGTAGTCTATGCACAGCTGCAACAACCCATCATGCTTGCGTTGAAATAGAACCCGTTGCACCATAGGGTGCCTTCGATGGCCTGATGAAGCCAGCATCAACTAACTCTTTGAGCTACTTCCTCAACTCCTCTAACTCTGGTGGAGACATTTGGTAAGGGGCTCTAGCTGGTGGCTTGGCCTCGAACACCAGCTCGATCTTGTGGTCCACCTCCCTCTTAGGTGGTAGCTTGTTAGGTAGCTTTGCAAGCATCACATCACTAAAGGTGTTCAGCACCTTTAGCACCTCCAAGAGTGACTCGATCTCCTTCTCCCTTGGCTCATCATATTTTAGGGCTGCCAAGAAGGTGTCTTCTTGTTTGCTTACCACTTTGGCAAATTGGTTGGCTGACACCACCCACGACCCAACTCCAGACCCTCTCTTTAATGGCACTAGGCATTGGCATCGTGCATCCAAGATGCAGACACAATCGGTAAAAGGCACAAGGAGGGCGTTAATCCGAACAAGGAAATCCAACCCAATCATAAACTCATAGTCGTCAAGGGGGATTACTTCAATGGTCTCCTTGCCTTTCCAATCTCCAAGCTGCAACTCCACTCCCCGCGCTACTCCAATGGCTGGAACTTCCTTGGAGTTCACCATTTTGATGGTACCAGTCCCTTTCTGCACCTTTAGTCAGAGCTTCCGGGCTTTATCACCTGAAATAAAAAGATGTGAGGCACTTGTGTCCACCAGTGCACTCGCCTTCTGACCCGTAACCATTAGATCCTTAAACAGCAAGCCCTTTGGCTTATGACTCCCTTTACTCTGGACAGCATTGAGCACCAACGACCCAAGCTTTGCTATCCCTAACTCTGGCTCCTCGTCAGACTCCTTGTCTATAGCAACCAGCTTGCCCTTTTGCGGGTAATTGCATGCTATGTGGCTCCCTCCACATAGGTAGCATGCTAGTGGCTCTCGGTCCCCTTTTGCTTTCCACTTAACTGCCAGTGGCTTCCTTTCGCCATCCTTGGTTGAATGATCTCGGTCTCCATCCTTGGACTCCCGGTCATGGTCTTTCCCTTTAGACTGCTTCTTCCGATCTTTATCATCCTTGCCCTTACCCTTGGGCTTGGTATACTCGAACTTGTTCAGAGACTTAAACTCTATCAAGGCCTCGGCAGTAGTCATGGCTTTAGCCAAGTCATGAACTCCTCTCTTTTGTAGCTCATGCTTCACCCACGGCTTCAGCCCATCCATGAAAGCAAATAAGGCATCATTCTTGCCTAGATATAAGATCTATAGCATCAGTTTAGAGAATTTCTGGACATACTCCCTTATGTCCCTCTGCTGGCTCAGCTTGCACAACTTTGCCGGTGCCTTATCATCGGCATACTCTGGGCACTCCTTGGTTGCTGCAATGAAGATTCCATACTTGGAAAACCTGTCCACCACTACCATGATGCTTCCAAACCCTTTTGCTTTGGGTAGACCGACTATAAAGTCCAGAGAAACACTCTCCCATGGTCACTCTGGCACTGGCAATGGCTCCAAGAGATCGCCTGGTTTTTTGAGCTCCACCTTGTCCTGTTGGCACACAAGACAAGTCTTCACATAGGCCTCCACATCGTCCCTCATGTGTGGCTAATAGTATCGATCCTCGATCAGTGCCAAGGTACGGCTCACTCTGGGGTGTCCAGCCCACCTTGAATCATGGCATTCTTGCAAAACTTCCTTGCGGAGCTTCCCGTGCTACGACACAAACGGTCTACTACCCCTGGTGTACAGCAAGCCATCCTGTAACCAAAACTACCTAGTCTTACCTTACAGGGCGTACTCCATCAAAGCCTTGGCTATAGGATCATGCGCAAGTCCCTTTTTAATGCGCGACACCAGTGACCCCTCTGGTTGGCTAATGGCAGCAAGGTTAGCCTTCGTGCTCAGGGCATCTGCCACTAGGTTCACCCGCCCTGGCTTGTACTCCATCTGGAAATCAAATTCTATAAGAAAATCTTGCCATCTCGCCTGCTTGGGGGATAGCTTCTTTTGCATCTGAAAGTAGCTGGTCGCCACATTGTCCGTCCTAACCATGAACCTCGACCCCAACAGGTAATGGCGCTAAGTGCGCAAGTAGTGCACCACTGCAGTCATCTCTTTCTCTTAGACCGTGTATTTGCACTCAGTCTCATTCAGCTTCCTGCTCTCAAACGTGATTGGACGTCCCTCTTGCATCAACATGCCCTCTATGGCAAAGTCTGATGCATCCGTATGCACCTCATACAACTTGGCATGGTCTGGCAAAGCCAAGACTAGCTCCATGATCACAGCCCGTTTTAACCTGTCAAAGGCTTCTTGGCACCCTGCGCTCCACTCCCATGCTTTCCCTTTCTTTAGCAAGTCAGTCAATGACGTGGCTATTGCTGAGTGACCTTTGATGAAGCACCTGTAATAGTTGACTAGCCTAAGGAGCGATCTCAACTCAATGACCTTGGTTGGTGGTTGCCACTCCAGGATGGCGTGTATCTTGCCTTCATCCATGCGTATCCTGCCACCTCCCACTATATGGCCAAGGAACGGGATCTCCTGCTGGGTGAATGAGCACTTCTCCCTCTTGACAAATAGCTTGTGTGCCCACAACACCTTGAACACCTGTCTCAAGTGGTCTACATGCTCTCCCAAAGTCTGGCTGTAGATCATAATGTCATCCAAATAAACCACAACAAACCGACCAAGGAATGACTGAATTACCTTGTTCATAAGGGTGTAAAATGTTGCCGGGGCATTCGTGAGTTCGAAAGGCATCACCAAGAACTCATACGAACCATACCGAGTGACACATGCTGTCTTTGGCTCATCTCCCTCCGTGATCCTGACTTAATAGTAGCCTAACCTCAAATCCAGCTTGGTGAACCACCTTGCGCTCCCAAGTTGATCGAACTAGTCCGCAATCAGTGGGATGGGGTACTTGTTCTTGATGGTTAGCTTGTTCAAAGCCCGGTAGTCTCTGCACAGCCACAACGACCCATCATGCTTGCACTGAAATAGAATCGGTGCACCATAAGGTACCTTCGATGGCCTGATGAAGCCAGCATCAACTAACTCTTTGAGCTGCTTCCTC
The DNA here is from genome assembly GCF_047325235.1 of Durio zibethinus. Lineage (NCBI taxonomy): Eukaryota > Viridiplantae > Streptophyta > Magnoliopsida > Malvales > Malvaceae > Durio > Durio zibethinus. The sequence continues at coordinate 3,790,769 of NC_143168.1, read as the reverse complement.
AACTCTTCCAACTCTGGTGGAGACATTCGGTAAGGGGCTCTAGCTGGTGGCTTGGCCTCGAACACCAGCTCGATCTTGTGGTCCACCTCCCTCTTAGGTGGTAGCTTGCTAGGTAGCTTTGCGGGCATCACATCACTAAAGGTCTTCAGCACCTTTAGCACCTCAAAGCGTGACTTGGTCTCCTTCTCCCTTGGCTCATCATATTTTAGGGCTGCCAAGAAGGTCTCTTCTTGTCTGCTTACCGCCTTGGCAAATTGGATGGCTGACACCACCTGCGACCCAACTCCAGACCCTCTCCTCAATGGCACTAGGCATTGGCACTGTGCATCCAAGATGCAAACACAATCGGTAAAAGGCACAAGAAGGGCATTAATCTGAACAAGGAAATCCAACCCAATCACAAACTCATAGTCATCAAGGGGTATTACCTCAATGGTCTCCTTGCCTTTCCAGTCTCCAAGCTGCAACTCCACTCCCTGCGCTACTCCAATGGCTGGAACTTCATTGGAGTTCACTGTTTTGATGGTACCAATCCCTTTTTGCACCTTTAGTCATAGCTTCCGGGCTCTATCACCTAAAATAAAAAGATGTGAGGCACCTGTGTCCACCAGTGCGCTCACCTTCTGACCCGCAACCATCAGATCCGTAAACATCAAGCCTTTTGGCTTGCGGCTCCTCTTACTCTGGACAACATTGAGCACCAACGACCCAAGCTTTGCTGCCCCTAACTCTGGCTTCTCGTCAGACTCCTTGTCTACAGCAGCCAGCTTGCCCTTTTGCGGTAATTGTGCACTACGTGGCTTCCTCCACATAGGTAGCATGCTAGTGGCTCTCAATCCCCTTTTGCTTTCCACTTGCCTGCTGGTGGCTTCCTCTCGCCATCCTTGGTTGAATAGTCTCGGTCTCGATCCTTGGACTCCTGATCACGGTCCTTCCCCTTGGACTGCTTTTTTCAGTCCCTATCGTCCCTGCCCTTACCCTTGGGCTTGGTAGACTCAAACTTGTTCAGAGGCTTGAACTCTATCAAGGCCTCGGCAGTAGTCATGGCTTTAGCCAAGTCATGAACTCCTCTCCTTTGTAGCTCATGCTTCACCCACGGCTTCAGCCCATCCATGAAAGCAAATAAGGTGGCTTTCTCACCTAGATCCGAGATCTGTAGCATCAGTTCAAAGAATTTCTGGACATACTCCCTTATGTCCCCTTGCTGGCTTAGCCTGCGCAACTTTGCCCGTGCCTCATCATCGGTATACTCCGGGTAAAATTGTTCTCTGAACTCCTTTTGGAACTCTACCCAGGTTCCAATCTTGGTGCACCCACACTTGACATCATCAAACCTGTGCCTCTACTACAATAAGGCTACATCAGTGAGATACATAGTAGCGGTGCTTACCTTTATTGCCTCGTCTTGCATGCCCATGGCCTGGAAGTACTGCCCTATACCCCAAAGGTAGTTATCTACTTCCTTGGCCTCCCTAGTCCCCTTGAACTCCTTAGGCTTGGGGACATCCAATTTGGACTTGGACACTCCAGCAAACATGCCATTCCCAATGGCATCTTGTAAGCAACGAGCTCACTGGTAAGCTCCTCCATCCGTTGGCGCATGGCCTCCATGCCATCGCGTAAGGTCAATATTTCAGCCTCCAAGGTCTGATTCTTTTGGGTGAACATGTCCAAGCCTTTGTTGAGAGCAGCTTGCAGCTCACTTTGGAACTCCTCCCTCATGGAGTCTAGCGATGCAATGTGAGTCTCTACCCCCTCAAGCTTCTCCCCCATGTCGCCCATGGTCACTTCCACTTTGGCTAGCCTACCATCCATGGTAGACCAGATATCTCTAGAACTGGCTTTCCTCCCTCTTCCACACCAATGCTCCTAGGCCTTTGGTTGTTGGTTAGTAGCATCACTTTAGGATGCCATCTCTTCTAACCTGCACAACACAAACACGTAGAATCAAACTTGCTCTGATACCAACTGTCACGGGCTCCGACCATAGACTCAGAAACCGTGCTGTACGGCCTTAGGCTTGGAATCTCCTCCTTTATGCCTATGTCAGCCTAAAACACAAGTGTACGGGCACTAGAACAACAGGAAGGGCAGATTACCCAAGTTAAAGAGAAACATGATAAGAAGGTAAAATTCTGAAAATGCTCTTGTATTCACTGAAACATAAGTGTTTGATGGTGTACAAATTAGGGAGGAGCAGCCCTCTATTTATAGTTAGGGCTCTAGCTTACACTTAATGGCAATATCCCTAGAATAAAGGCTAAAATCATGGGATTATATAGATTACAATCAATCAGGATGCTAACTCCTGATTTTCAGGGTCAACCAAATCTGTCAGGATGCTACTGCTGATCCTGCCTGCTTCCAGAAGCTTCCCTTGCATGTCCAGCACCTTGGGCCCTTCTAGATGTGGTGCGGGTAGCTTGTATGCCAGGCCTTGGTCTCACGGGCTGGCCTGCAAGTTGGGCGGGCGTTCTAAACTCGTTTACTAGGCTTTGCATGCAGATACCCACCAGCATGCCTGGTTTACGGGCCTCAACCTCTGGCTCACCTGCTGGTGCGCCTGATGTGCCTGGCGCGCCCCTCTCAGGGCGTGACACTTGGCCCTTATATTGGCCCCCTATCCCTCATTAAACCTCGAGAACTCACACCCCCTTAGAGAGCATTTGAGATTTTATAGGTTTGCTGCCAGTAGCCATTAAAATGTCTGAAATGGGGACACTTTTTTCAAATGGTCATAAAATCTTCTCCACTTTGATTTTTTAGCTGAATTTTTTTGTGCATGCCAACAAAAATACAAGGATCACCTCTACCAAATTTGGGGACAAAACTCTTTCTAAAATAAGTTTAAAAAATCTAGAACCGCAAAATGTTTCAAAAATAAAAAACGAGTCATCTTGCCACGAAACTTCACATGAAGGCTTAGGGGACCATTGTATGAATTTACAAGCCATAAAAATGGCATTGGCATGGCAGAAATATGAAAATGTGCTTGAACCCACCTATCACCCATTCGATCCCCGATTTGCGCATCCTGTCTCTCTGGTCGGCTGAGCGCCCGTACGCTCATTTCATGGGTTGACTTAGGCATACGGAGTTCATCCCCAGTCTAAGCATACGGAGTTCATTTTGAGTCTAAGATCGGACCGAACTAAGGGTTGCGGCAGTAGGATCGGTAGCACGCAGGGGTGATCGGCTTGAGCATTCTGCCTCTCCGACCGGCTGAGCGCCCGCATGCCCATTTCATGGGTTGGCTTAGGCATAGGGAGTTCATTCCATGTCTAAGCCCCAATCGGACCGAGGGTTGTGTTAGTGGGACCAGCAGCACACAGAGGGGGGCCAGGCCAATCCTTGACTTGCGCATTATGCCTCTCTAGTCGGCTCAACGCCCGAACGCTCGTTCCATCGGTTGACTCAGGGATACAGAGTTCATTCCTAGTCTAAGATCAAACCAGATCGAGGGTTGCGGTAGCAGGATCGACAGCACGCAGGAGGGACCGGGCCGATCCTCGGCTTACGTTTTCTGCCTCTCCAGTCGGTTGAGTGCCTACACGCTCATTTCGTGGGTAGGCTTAGGCATACGGAGTTCATTCCATGTCTAAGCATACGGAGTTCATTCCCAGTCTTAGATTAGACCAGACCAAGGATTGTGGTAGTAGGACCAGCAGAAGAATTGACAGCACGTAGGGGGGACCAGGTCAATCCTCGGATTGTGCATTCTGCCTCTCCGGTCGGCTGACTGCCAGCACATTCCTTTCGTGGGTTGGCTTAGGCATACGGAGTTCATTCCATGTCTAAGCCCCAGTCGGACTAAGGGTTGTGGTCGCAGGACCGGCAGCGGGATCGACAGCACGTAGAGGGGGATCGGGCTGATCCTCGACTTACGCATTATGCCTCTCCGATCGACCTCTCCGATCTGCTGAGAGCCCGCACCCTCGTTTCGTGGGTTGACTTAGGCATACGAAGTTCATCCGTAATCTAAGCATACAGAGTTCATTCCCAGTCTAAGATCAGACTGGATCGAGGGTTTCGACAGCAGGATCGGTAGCATGCTAGGCTTTACGCGTAGATACCCACCAGCACGCTTGGTCTGTGGGGCTCAACCTCTAGCTTGCCTGTTGATGCGCCTGATGTGCCTGGCGAGCCCCTCCTAGGGTGTGACACTTGGCCCTTATATTGGCCCCCTATCCCTTAACAAACCTCGAGAACTCACACCCCCTTAAACAGCATTTGAGATTTTATAGGTTTGCTGCCAGTAGCCATCGAAGTGTCTGAAATGGGGACACTTTTTTCAAATGGTCACAAAATCTTCTCCACTTTGAGTTTTTAGCTGAATTGTTTTGTGCATGCCAACAAAAATACAAGGATCACCTCTACCAAATTTGGGGACAAAACTCTTTCTAAAAAAATTTTAAAAAATCCCGAACCGCAAAAAGTTTGGAAAATCATGAAAAATAGAAAACGGGTTGTCTTGCCATGAAACTTCACATGAAGGCTTAGGGGACCATTGTATGAATTTACAAAACATAAAAATGGCATTGCCACGATAGAAATATAAAGATGTGCTTGAACCCACCTACCACCCGTTCATTCCCCGGCTTGTGCATCATGCCTCTCTGGTCGACTGAGCGTCCACACACTCGTTTCGTGGGTTGACTTAGGCATACGGAGTTCATCCCCGATCTAAGCATAAGGAGTTCATTCCCAGTCTCTGATCAGACCAAACCGAAGGTTACGGCAACAGGATCGACAGCACACAGGGGGGACTAGGCCCATCCCCGGCTTGCGCTTTCTGCCTCTCCGGCCGGCTGAGTGCCCGCACGCCCGTTTTGTGGGTTGGCTTAGGCATAGGGAGTTCACTCCATGTCTAAGCCCTAGCCGGACCGAGGGTTATGGCAGTGGGACTGGCAGCATGCAGAGAGAGACCGAGTTGATCCCCGACCTGCACATTATGCCTCTCCGACCGGCTCAGCGCCGGTACGCTCGTTTCGTGGGTTGACTTATGCATATGGAGTTCATTCCTAGTCTAAGATCGGACCGGACCGAGGGTTGCGGCAGCAGGATCGACAGCACACAGAGGGGACCGGGCCGGTCCTCAGCTTGCACATTCTGCCTCTCCAATCGACTGAACACCCGCACGCTCGTTTCGTGGCTTGGCTTAGGCATACGGAGTTCATTCCATGTCTAAGCATACGAAGTTCATTCCCAATCTAGGATCGGATCGGATCGAGGGTTGCGGCAGCAGGACTAGCACAGGATTGATAGCATGCAGGAGGGACCGGGCCGATCCGCGGCTTGCGCATTCTGCCTCTCCGGTTGGTTGAGCACCCGCACGCTCATTTCGTGGGTTGGCTTAGGCATACAGAGTTCATTCCATGTCTAAGCCCCAACTAAATCGGGGGTTCTAGCAGTAGGATCGATAGTGGGATCGACAGCACACAGAGGGGGATCGAGTTAATCCTCGGCTTACGCATTATGCCGCTTCGACCGGCCTCTTAGGTGGACTGAGCGCCTGCACGCTCATTTCATGGGTTGACTTAGGCATACGGAGTTCATCCCCAGTCTAAGCATACGGAGTTCATTCTCAGTCTAAGATCAGACCGGACCAAGTGTTGCGGCAGCAGGATCGATAGCACGGAAGGGGGACCGGGCCATTCCCTAGCTTACGCATTCTGCCTCTCCGATCGGCTGAGCACCAGTATGCCCGTTTCGTGGGTTGGCTTAGGTATAGGGAGTTCATTCCATGTCTAAGCCCCAGCCGGACCGAGGGTTGTGGTAGTGGGGCCGACAGCACGCAGAGGGGGACCGGGTTGATCTCCGGCTTATGTATTATGCCTCTCCAGCCAGTTCAGCACCCGCACGCTCGTTTCGTGGGTTGACTTAGGCATACGAAGTTCATTCCTACTCAAAGATCAGACCGAACCAAGGGTTACGGTAGCAGGATCGACAGCACGTAGGGGGGATCGGGCCGATCCCCGGCTTACGCATTCTGCCTCTCCGACTGACTGAGTGCCCGCACGTTCATTTCGTGGGTTGGCTTTGGCATAGTGAGTTCATTCCATGTCTAAGCCCTAGTCAGAATGAGGGTTGTTGCAGTAGGACCGGCAGCACGTACAGGGGGATCGGGCTGATCCCCGGCTTACGAATTATGCCCCTTCGACCGGCTCAGCGCCCACACGCTTGTTTCATGGGTTGACTTATGCATACGGAGTTCATTCCCAGTGTAAGATTGGACCGGACTGAGGGTTGCGGCAGCAGGATCGACAGCACGTAGGGGGGACCGGGCCAATCCCTAGCTTGCGCATTCTGCCTCTCCGGTCGATTGAGTGCCCGCACGCTCGTTTCATGGGTTGGCTTAGGCTTGCAGAGTTCATTCCATGTCTAAGCATACGGTGTTCATTCCTAGCTAAGATTTTGAGCCACGGTGCACATGTTGGGCTCGAGCATGTGCTGCTGCCGCATTTATTTTGCCCAGGGCACCATAGTCGGAGCATCACGTAGAGCCTAACCGACGGCATTGGGGGTTCCGATATTGGGGGGGCCGGGGGGTGTGCGCACATGATGTGCGATGGCTGCTAGTACTTGGCCCTTATATTGGCCCCCTATCCCTCATCAAACCTCAAGAACGCACACCGCCTTAAAGAGCATTTGAGATTTTATAGGTTTGTTGCCAGTAGCCATTAAAGTGTCCGAAATGGGGGCACTTTTTTCAAATAGTCACAAAATCTTCTCCACTTCAAGTTTTTAGCTGAAAGTTTTTGTGCATGCTAACAAAAATACAAGGATCACCTCTACCATATTTGGGGACAAAACTCTTTCTAAAAAAATTTTAAAAAATCCCCAACCGCAAAAAGTTTGGAAAATCATGAAAAATAGAAAACGGGTTGTCTTGTCACGAAACTTCACATGAAGGCTTAGGGGACCATTTTGAATTTACAAGCCATAAAAATGGCATTGCCATGACAAAAATATGAAGATGTGCTTGAACCCACCTATCACCCGTTCATTCCCCAGCATGTGCATCCTGCCTCTCTGGTCGACTGAGCGCCCGCACACTCATTTCGTGGGTTGACTTAGGCATACGGAGTTCATCCCCAGTCTAAGCATACGGAGTTCATTCCCAATCTCTGATCAGACTAAACCGAAGGTTGCGACAACAGAATCGACAGCACACAAGGGGGATTAGGCCCATCCTCGGCTTGCGCTTTCTGCCTCTCCGGTCGGCTGAGCGCCCGTACGCCCATTTCGTGGGTTGGCTTAGGCATAGGGAGTTCATTCCATGTCTAAGCCCTAGCCGGACTGAGGGTTATGGCAGTGGGACTGGCAGCGGGACTGGCAGCATGCAGAGAGGGACTGAGTTGATCCCCGACTTGCGCATTATGCCTCTCTGACCGGCTCAATGCCTGTACACTCGTTTCATGGGTTAACTTATGCATATGGAGTTCATTCCTAGTCTAAGATCGGACCGGACCGAGGGTTGCGGTAGCAGGATCGACAGCACACAGGGGGGATCGGGTCGGTCCGCAGCTTGCGTATTCTACCTCTCCGTTCGGTTGAGCACCCGCACGCTCATTTCGTGGCTTGGCTTAGGCATACGGAGTTCATTCCATGTCTAAGCATACGAAGTTCATTCCCAGTCTAAGATCGGATCGGATCGAGGGTTGCGGTAGCAGGACTAGCACAGGATTGATAGCACGCAGGGGGGGACCGGGCCGATCCGCGGCTTGCGCATTCTGCCTCTCTGGTCGGTTGACTGCCTGCACGCTCATTTCATGGGTTGGCTTAGGCATACGGAGTTCATTCCATGTCTAAGCCCCAACCGGATCGAGGGTTATGGCAGTAGGATCGGCAGCGGGATCGGCAGTACACAGAGGGGGATCGGGTTGATCCTCGGCTTATGCATTATGCCTCTTCGACCGGCCTCTCCGGTCGGCTGAGCGCCCGCACGTTCGTTTCATGGGTTGACTTAGGCATAAGGAGTTCATCCCCAGTCTAAGCATACAAAGTTCATTCTCAGTCTAAGATCAGACCGGACCAAGGGTTGCGACAGCAGGATCGATAGCACGGAAGGGGGACCGGGCCATTCCCTGGCTTACGCATTCTGCCTCTCCGGTCGGCTGAGCACCAGCATGCCCATTTCGTGGGTTGGCTTAGGCATAGGGAGTTCATTCCATGTCTAAGCCCCAGCCAGACCGAGGGTTGTGGCAGCGGGGCCGACAGCACGCAGAGGGGGACCGGGCCGATCCCCTGCTTGCGTATTATGCCTCTCCAGCCAGTTCAGCACCCGTACGCTCGTTTCGTGGGTTGACTTAGGCATACGGAGTTCATTCCTAGTCAAAGATCAGACCGGACCAAGGGTTACGGTAGCAGGATCGATAGCACGCAGGGGGGATCGGCCCGATCCCCGGCTTACGCATTCTGCCTCTCCGACCGACTGAGTGCCCGCACGCTCGTTTCGTGGGTTGGCTTTGGCATAGTGAGTTCATTCCATGTCTAAGCCCCAGTCAGATTGAGGGTTGTGGCAGTAGGACCGGCAGCACGTATAGGGGGATCAGGTTGATCCCCGGCTTGCGAATTATGCCCCTTCAACCGGCTCAACGCCCGCACGCTTGTTTCGTGGGTTGACTTATGCATACGGAGTTCATTCCCAGTATAAGATCGGATCGGACTGAGGGTTGCGGCAGCAGGATCGACAGCACGTAGGGGGGACCGGGCCGATCCCCAGCTTGCGCATTCTGCCTCTCGGGTCGATTGAGTGCCCGCACGCTCGTTTCGTGGGTTGGCTTAGGCTTGCGGAGTTCATTCCATGTCTAAGCATACGGTGTTCATTCCTAGCTAAGATTTTGAGCCACGGTGCACATGTTGGGCTCGAGCATGTGCTGCTGCCGCATTTATTTTGCCCAGGGCACCATCGTCGAAGCATCACCGGAGAGCCTAACCGACGGCATTGGGGGTTCCGATGATTGGGGGGCCGGGGGGGTGTGCGCACATGATGTGCGATGGCTGCTAGTACTTGGCCCTTATATTGGCCCCCTATCCCTCATCAAACCTCAAGAACTCACACCCCCTTGAAGAGCATTTGAGATTTTATAGGTTTGTTGCCAGTAGCCATTAAAGTGTCCAAAATGGGGGCACTTTTTTCAAACAGTCACAAAATCTTCTCCACTTCAAGTTTTTAGCTGAAAGTTGTTGTGCATGCTAACAAAAATACAAGCATCACCTCTACCATATTTGGGGACAAAACTCCTTCTAAAAAAATTTTAAAAAATCCCGAACCGCAAAAAGTTTGGAAAATCATGAAAAATAGAAAACGGGTTGTCTTGCCATGAAACTTCACATGAAGGCTTAGGGGACCATTGTATGAATTTACAAGCCATAAAAATGGCATTGCCATGACAAAAATATGAAGATGTGCTTGAACCCACCTACCACCCGTTCATTCCCCGGCTTGTTCATCCTGCCTCTCTGGTCGACTGAGTGCCCGTACACTCGTTTCGTGGGTTGACTTAGGCATACGGAGTTCATCCCCAGTCTAAGCATACGGAGTTCATTCCCAGTCTAAGCATACAGAGTTCATTCCCAGTCTCTGATCAGACCAGACCGAAGATTACGGCAGCAGGATCGACAGCACACCGGGGGGACTAGGCCTATCCCCGGCTTGCGCATTCTGCCTCTCCGGCCGGCTGAGTGCCTGCACACCCATTTCGTGGGTTGGCTTAGGCATAGGGAGTTCATTCCATGTCTAACCCCAGCCGGACCGAGGGTTGTGGCAGCGGGACTGGCAGCATGCAGAGGGGGATCGGGTTGATCCCCGACTTGTGCATTATGCCTCTCCGATCGGCTCAGCGCCCGTACGCTCGTTTCGTGGGTTAACTTATGTATATGGAGTTCATTCCTAGTCTAAGATCAAACCGGACTGAGGGTTGCGGTAGCAGGATCGACAGCACGCAAGGGGGAACCGGGCCGATCCTCAGCTTGCGCATTCTGCCTCTCCGATCGGCTGAGCACCCGCACGCTCGTTTCGTGGCTTGGCTTAGGCATACGGAGTTCATTCCATGTCTAAGCATATGAAGTTCATTCCCAGTCTAAGATCAGATCGGATCCAGGGTTGCGGCAGCAGGACTAGCACAGGATTGATAGCACGCAGGGGGGATCAGGCCGATCCGCGGCTTGCGCATTCTGCCTCTCCGGTCGGTTGAGCGCCCGCACGCTTATTTCATGGGTTGGCTTAGGCATACGGAGTTCATTCCATGTCTAAGCCCCAGCCGGACCGAGGGTTATGGCAGTAGGATCGACAGCGGGATCGGCAGCACACAGAGGGGGATCGGGTTGATCCTCAGCTTATGCATTATGCCTCTTCAACCGGCCTTTCCGGTAGGCTGAACACCCGCACGCTCGTTTCATGGGTTGACTTAGGCATACGAAGTTCATCCCCAGTCTAAGCATACGGAGTTCATTCTCAGTCTAAGATTAGACCAGACCAAGGGTTGCGACAGCAGGATCGATAGCACGGAAGGGGGACCGGGCCATTCCCTGGCTTACGCATTCTGCCTCTCCGGTTGGCTGAGCACCAGCATGCCCGTTTCGTGGGTTGGCTTAGGCATAGGGAGTTCATTCCATGTCTAAGCCCCAGCCAGACCGAGGGTTGTGGCAGCGGGGCCGACAGCACGCAGAGGGGGACCAGGCCGATCCCCGACTTGTATATTATGCCTTTCCAACCAGCTTAGTGCCCGCACGCTCATTTCGTGGGTTGACTTAGGCATACGGAGTTCATTCCTAGTTAAAGATCAGACCGGACCAAGGGTTGCGGTAGCAGGATCGACAGCACGTAGGAGGGATCAGGCCGATCCCCGGCTTGCACATTCTGCCTCTCCGACCGATTGAGCGCCTGCACGCTCATTTCATGGGTTGGCTTTGGCATAGTGAGTTCATTCCATGTCTAAGCCCCAGCCGGACTGAGGGTTGTGGCAGTAGGACCGGTAGCACGTACAGGGGGATCGGGCTGATCCTCGGCTTGCGAATTATGCCCCTTCGATCGGCTCAGCGCCCGCACGCTTGTTTCGTGGGTTGACTTATGCATACGGAGTTCATTCCCAGTGGAAGATCGGACTGGACCGAGGGTTGCGGCAGCAAGATCGACAGCACGTAGGGGGGACCGGGCCGATCCTCAGCTTGCTCATTCTGCCTCTCTGGTCGACTGAGTGCCCACACGCTCGTTTCGTGGGTTGGCTTAGGCATGCGGAGTTCATTCCATGTCTAAGCATACGGTGTTCATTCCTAGGTAAGATTTTGAGCCACGGTGCACATGTTGGGCTCGGGAATATGCTGGTGCCTCATTTATTTTGCCCAAGGCACCATCGCCGGAGCATCACCGAAGAGCCTAACCGACGGCATTGGGGGTTCCGATGATTGGGGGGGCCGGGGGGTGTGCGCACATGATGTGCGATGGCTGCTAGTACTTGGCCCTTATATTGGCCCCCTATCCCTCATCAGACCTTGAGAACTCACACCCCTTTAAAGAGCATTTGAGATTTTATAGGTTTGCTGCCAGTAGCCATTAAAGTGTCTGAAATAGGGGCACTTTTTTCAAACAGTCACAAAATCTTCTCCACTTCAAGTTTTTAGCTGAAAGTTTTTGTGCATGCTAACAAAAATACAAGGATCACCTCTACCATATTTAGGGACAAAACTCTTTCTAAAAAAATTTTAAAAAATCTTGAACAGCAAAAGCTTTCAATAATCGTGAAAAATATAAAACGGGTCATCTTGCCACGAAACTTCACATGAAGGCTTAGGGGACCATTGTATGAATTTACAAGCCATAAAAATGGCATTGGCATGGCAGAAATATAAAGATGTGCTTGAACCCACCTACCACCCGTTCGATCCCCGGCTTGCGCATCCTGCCTCTCTGGTCGGTTGAGCACCCGCAGGCTCGTTTTGTGGGTTGACTTAGGCATACGAAGTTCATCCCCATCTAAGAATATGGAGTTCATTCCTAGTCTAAGATCAGACCGGATCGAGGTTTGTAGCAGCAGGATTAATAGCACGTAGGGGGGACCGGGTCGATCCCTGGCTTGCGCATTCTGCCTCTCCGGCCGGCTGAGCACTCATACGCCCGTTTTATGGGTTGGCTTAGGCATAGGGAGTTCATTCCATGTCTAAGCCCTGGTCAGACCGAGGGTTGGGGCAGCGAGACTGGCAGCACTTAGAGGGGGACTGGGTCGATCCCCGGCTTGCGCATTATGCCTCTCCGGTCGGCTCGACGCCCGCACGCTCATTTCATGGGTTGACTTAGGCATACGGAGTTCATTCCCAATCTAAGATCGGACCGGATCGAGGGTTGTGCAGTAGGATCAACAGCACGTAGGGGGGGTCGGGCCAATCCCCGACTTACGCATTCTGCCTCTTCGATCGGTCGAGCGCCCGCACGCTCGTTTTATGAGTTGGCTTAGGCAGACGGAGTTTATTCCATGTCTAAGCATATGGAGTTGATTCCCAGTCTAAGATCAGATCGGATTGAGGGTTGCGATAGCAGGACCAGTTAGAGGATCGACATCACGCAAGGGGGACCGGGTCGATCCCCGGTTGCGCATTCTGCCTCTCCAATTGGATGAGCGCCTGCACGCTCATTTCATGGGTTGGCTTAGGCATAGGGAGTTCATTCCATGTCTAAGCCCCAGTCGAACTGAGGGTTGTGGTAGTGGGATTGGCAACATGCAGAAGGGTCGGGCCGATCCCTGGTTTGCGCATTATGCCTCTTCAGCCGGCTTAGCACCCGTACGCTCATTTCATGGGTTGACTTATGCATACGAAGTTCATTCCCAGTCTAAGATCAGATTGGATCGAGGGTTACGTTAGCAGGATCGACAGCACGTAGGGGGGATTGGGTCGATCCCCGGCTTGCGCATTCTGCCTCTCCGATCGACTGAGTGCCCGCACGTTCGTTTCATGGGTTGGCTTAGGCATACGGTGTTCATTCCATGTCTAAGAATACGGAGTTCATTCCCAGTCTAAGATTTTGAGCCACAGTGCACATGCTGGGCTCGGGCATGTGCTGGTGCCGCATTTTTTTCGCCTGGGGCACCATCGCTGGAGCATCGCCAGAAAGCCTAACCGGCGGCATTGGGGGTTCCGATGATTGGGGGGACCGGGGGGTGTGTGCACATGATGTGCAATGGGTGCTGGTACTCGGCCCTTATATTGGCCGCCTATCCCTCATCAAACCTCGAGAACTCACACCCCCTTAAAGAGCATTTGAGATTTTATAGGTTTGCTGCCAGTTGCCATTAAAGTGTCTGAAAATGGGGACACTTTTTTCAAATGGTCACAAAATTTTTTCCACTTCGAGTTTTTAGCTGAATTTTTTTGTGCATGCCAACAAAAATTTGGGGGCAAAACACTTTCTAAAAAAATTTTAAAAAATCTCAAACCATAAAAAGTTTCAAAAATCGTGAAAAATAGAAAACGGGTCGTCTTGCCAAAAAACTTCACATCAAGGCTTAGGGGACCATTGTATGAATTTACAAGAAATAAAAATGGCATTGGCATGGCAGAAATATGAAGATGTGCTTGAACCCACCTACCACCCGTTCGATTCTCGGCTTGCGCATTCTGCCTCTCTGGTCGGCTGAGCGCCTGCACGCTCGTTTCGTGGGTTGGCTTAGGCATACGGAGTTCATTCAATGTCTAAGCATACAGAGTTCATTCCAGTCTAAGAGTTTGAGCCATGGTGCACATGCTGGGCTCATGCATGTGCTGGTGCTACATTTTTTTCGCTCGAGCACCATCATCGGAGCATCGTCGGAGAGCCTAACCGGTGGCATTGGGGGTTCTGACAATGGGGGGTGGGGGTGTGCGCACATGATGTACGATGGGTGCTGGTACTTGGCCCTTATATTGGGCCCCTATCCCTCATCAAACCTTGAGAACTCACACCCCCTTAAAGAGCATTTGAGATTTTATAGGTTTCCTGCCAGTAGCCATTACAGTGTTCGAAATGAGGACACTTTTTTCAAATGGTCACAAAATCTTCTCCACTCTGAGTTTTTAGCTGAATTTTTTTTTGCATGCCAAAAAAAATACAAGGATCACCTCTACCAAATTTGGGGACAAAACACTTTCTAAAAAAATTTAAAAAAATCTTGAATCGTAAAAAGTTTCAAAAATCATTAAAAATAGAAAACGGGTCTTCTTGCCGCGAAACTTCACATGAAGGCTTAGGGGACCATTGTATGAATTTACAAGGCATAAAAATGGCATAGGAAAAAATATGAAGATGTGCTTGAACCCACCTACCACCCGTTCGATCCCCGACTTGCACATCCTGCCTCTCTGGTCAGTTGAGCGTCCGTACACTTGTTTCGTGGGTTGAGTTAGGCATACGGAGTTCATCCCTAGTCTAAGCATATGGAGTTCATTCCCAGTCTAAGATCGAACTGGATTGAGGGTTGCGGCAGCAGGATCGGTAGCACACAGGGGGGACCGGCCAGTCCCTGGCTTGCGCATTCTGCCTCCTCGGCCGACTGAGTGCCCGCACGCCCGTTTCGTGGGTTGGCTTAGGCATAAGGAGTTCATCCCATGTCTAAGCCCCAGCCAGATCGAGGGTTGTGGCAGCGAGACTGACAACACGCAGAGGGGGACCGGATCGATCCTCGGCTTGCGCATTATACCTCTCCAGTCGCTCAGCGCTTGCATGCTCGTTTCATGGGTTGACTTAGGCATAGAAAGTTCATTCCTAGTCTAAGATCGAATCAGACCGAGGTAGCAGGATCGACAGCACGCAGGGGGGACTAGGTCGATCCCTGGCTTGCGCATTCTGCCTCTCTGGCTGGTTGAGCACCCGCACGCTCGTTTTATGGGTTGGCTTAGGCATACGGAGTTCATTCCATGTCTAAGCATACGGAGTTCATTCCCAGTCTAAGATCAGACCGGACTGAGGGTTACGACCACAGGATTGGCAGCACGCAGGGGGGACCGGGCCGATCCCTAGCTTACGCATTCTGCCTCTCCGGTCAGCTGAATGCCCGCACGCCCATTTCGTGGGTTGGCTTAGGCATAGGGAGTTCATTCCATGTCTAAGTCCCAGCTGGACTGAGGGTTGTGGCAGTGGGACCGACAGCACGCAGAGGGGGACTGGGCCGATCCCTAGCTTGTGCATTATGCCTCTCCGACTGGCTCAGTGCTCGAACCCTCATTTCGTGGGTTGACTTAGGCATACGGAGTTCATTCCATGTCGAAGCATACGGAGTTCATTCCCAGTCTAAGAGTTTGAGCCACGATGCACATGCTGGGCTCGGGCATGTGCTGGCACTGCATTGTTTTCACCTGGGGCACCATCACCGGGGGGGTGTGCGCACATGATGTGTGATGGGTGCTGGTACTTGGCCCTTATATTGGCCCCCTATCCCTCATCAAATCTCGAGAACTCACACCCCCTTAAAGAGCGTTTGAGATTTTATAGGTTTGCTGCCAGTAGCAATTAAAGTGTCTGAAATGGGGACACTTTTTTCAAACGGCCACAAAATCTTCTCCACTTCGATTTTTTAGTTGAATTGTTTTGTGCATGCCAACAAAATACAAGGATCACCTCTACCAAATTTGGGGACAAAACTCTTTCTAAAAAAATTTTACAAAATCCCGAACTGTAAAACCTTTCAAAAATCATGAAAAATAGAAAACGGGTCGTCTTGCCTCGAAACTTCACATGAAGCCGTAGGGGACCATTGTATGAATTTACAAGCCATAAAAATGGCATTGGCATGGCGGAAATATGAAGATGTGCTTGAACCCACCTACCACCCGTTCGATCTTCAGCTTGCGCATCCTACCTCTCTAGCCGGCTGAGCGCCCGCAAGCTCATTTTGTGGGTTGGCTTAGGCATACGGAGTTCATCCCCAGTCTAAGCATAGGAGTTCATTCCCAGTCTAAGATCAGGTCGGACCGAGGGTTGTGACAGTAGGATCGACAGCATGCAGAGGGGACCGGGCCTATCCCCGGCTTGTGCGTTATACCTCTTCGGCCGGTTGAACGTCCGCATGCCTATTTTGTGGGTTGGCTTAGGCATAGGGAGTTCATTCCATCTCTAAGCCCCAGTCGGACCAAGGGTTGTGGCAGCGGGACCAGCAGCATGCAGAGGGGGACCGGGCCGATCCCCGGCTTGCGCATTATGCCACTTCGATCGGCTCAGCGCCCACACGCTCGTTTCGTGGGTTGACCTATGCATACGGAGTTCTTTCCCAATCTAAGATCGGATCAGATTGAGGGTTACGGTAGCAGGATGACAACACACAGGGGGAGACCGGGTCAATCCCCGGCTTGCACATTCTACCTCTCCGGCCGGCTGAGCACCCGCACGCTCGTTATGTGGGTTGGCTTAGGCATATGGAGTTCATTCCATGTCTAGGCATACGAAGTACATTCCCAGTTTAAGATTTTGAGCCACGGTGCACATGCTGGGCTCGGGCATGTGCTGGTGCCGCATTGTTTTTGCCCGGGGCACCATCGTCGGAGCATCACCGGAGAGCCTAACCGGCGGCATTGGGGGTTCCGACGATTGGGGGGCCGGGGGGTGTGCGCACATGATGTGCGATGGGTGCTGGTACTTGGCCCTTATATTGGCCGCCTATCCCTCATCAAACCTCAAGAACTCACACCCCCTTAAAGAGCATTTGAGATTTTATAGGTTTGCTGCTAGTAGCCATTAAAGTGTCTAAAATGGGGACACTTTTTTCAAACGGTCACAAAATCTTCTCCACTTCGAGTTTTTAGCTGAATTTTTTTGTGCATGCCAATAAAAATACAAGGACCACGTCTACCAAATTTGGGACAAAAATCTTTCTAAAAAATTTTTAAAAAATCCCGAACCGTAAAAAGTTTTGAAAATCGTGAAAAATAGAAAACGGGTCGTCTTGCCACGAAACTTCACATGAAGGCTTAGGGGACCATTTTGTGAATTTAAAAGCCATAAACATGGCATTGGCATGGCAGAAATATGAAGATGTGCTTGAACCCACCTACCACCCGTTCGATCCCCGGCTTACGCATCCTGCCTCTCTGGTCAGCTAAGCGCCTGCACACTCGTTTCGTGGGTTGACTTAGGCATATGGAGTTCATCCCCAATCTAAGCATACAGAGTTCATTCTCAGTCTAAGATCAAATCGGATTGAGGGTTACGGTAGCAGGATCGATAGTGCCCAGGGGGGACCGGGCCGATCCCTGGCTTACGCATTCTGCCTCTCCGACCGGTTGAGCACCCGCATGCCCGTTTCATGGGTTAACTTAGGCATAGGGAGTTCATTCCATGTCTAAGCCCCAGTCGGACTGAGGGTTGTGTCAACGGGACTGGCAGCACGCAGAGAGGGATCGAGCCGATCCCCAGCTTGCACATTATCCCTCTTCGGCTGGCTCAGCACCCGCACGCTCGTTTCGTGGGTTGACTTAGGCATACAGAGTTCATTCCCAGTCTAAGATCGGATCGGATCGAGGGTTATGGCAGTAAGATTGACAGCATGCAAGGGAGGATCGGGTCGCTCCTCGGCTTACGCATTCTGCCTCTCCGGTAGACTGAGCGCCCGCATGCTCATTTCATGGGTTGGCATAGGCATACAGAGTTCATTCCATGTCTAAGCGTACGGAGTTCATTCCTAATCTAAGATCGGATCGAATCGAGGGTTGCGGCAGCAGGACCAACAGCAGGATCGACAGCATACAGGGGGGCACCGAGCTGATCCTCAGCTTGCGCATTCTGCCTCTGAGGTCGATTGAGCACCCGCACACTCATTTCATGGGTTGGCTTAGGCATACAGAGTTCATTCCATGTATAAGCGCCAGCCGGACCGAGGGTTGTGGCAGTAGGACCGGTAGCGAGATCGGTAGCACGTAGAGGGGGACCAAACTGATCCCCGGCTTGTGCATTATGCCTCTCCGACCGACCTCTCTGGTCGGCTGAGCTCTTGTATGCATGTTTTATGGGTTGACTTAGGCATACGGAGTTCATCCCCAGTCTAAGCATATGGAGTTCATTCCCAGTCTAAGATCAGACCAGACCGAAGGTTGCAGCAATAGGATCGACAGCACGTAGAGGGGATTAGGTCGATCCCCGGCTTACAGATTCTGCCTCTCTGGCCGGCTGAGTGCCTGCACGCTCGTTTCGTGGGTTGGCTTATGCATACGGAGTTCATTCCATGTCTAAACGCTAGTCGGACCGAGTGTTGTGGCAGCAGGATTAGCAACGGGATCGACAACATGCAGAGGGGGACCGGGCTAAGCCCCAGCTTGCACATTATGCCTCTTCGGTCGGCTTTTCCGATCGATTGAGTGCCCGTACACTCATTTCATGGGTTGACTTAGGCATACGGAGTTCATCCCCAGTCTAAGCATACAGAGTTTATTCCCAGTCTAAGATCGGACCAGACCGAGGGTTACGGCAACAGGATCGATAGCACGCAGGGGGACCGAGCCGACACGCTTGTTTCATGGGATGGCTTAGGCATGTGGAGTTCATTCCATGTCTAAGCTCCAGCCGGACTGAGGGTTGTGGCAGCAGGACCGGTAGTGGGATCGACAGCACGCAGTGGGGGATCGGGCTGATCCCTAACTTACGCGTTATGCCTCTTCGGCCGCCCCTCGGTTCGATTGAGCACCCGCACGCTCATTTCATGGATTGACTTAGGCATACGGAGTTCATCCCTAGTCTAAGCATACGGAGTTTATTTTCAGTCTAAGATCAAACCGAATCGAGGGTTACGGCAGTAGGATCGATAACACGCAGGGGGGACCGATTTTGTCTCTCCTGCATTTTGTCTCTCCCACCGGTTGAGCACCCGCACGTCCGTTTCGTGGGTTGGCTTAGGCATAGGGAGTTCATTCCATGTCTAAGCCCCAGTCAGACCAGGAGTTGTGGTAGCGGGACCGACAGCACGCAGAGGGGGACTGGGCCGATCCCCAGCTTACGCATTATGCCTTTTCAGCCGGCTCAGTGCCCGCACGCTTATTTTGTGGGTTGACTTAGGCATACGGAGTTCATCCCCAGTCTAAGCATATGAAGTTCATTCCCAGTCTAAGGTCAGATCGGACCGAGGGTTACAGTAAGAGGATCGGTAGCACGCAGGGGGGATTGGGCCTATCCCCGACTTGCGCATTCTGCCTCTCCGATTGGCTGAGCCCCCGCATGCCCGTTTGGTGGGTTGGCTTAGGCATAGGGAGTTCATTCCATGTCTAAGCCCCAGCCAGACTGAGGGTTGTGGTAGCGGCACCGGCAGCACGTAGGGGGGATCGGGCCGATCTCCGACTTGCGCATTCTGCCTTTCCGGTCGACTGAGCACCCGCACGCTCGTTTCATGGGCTGGCTTAGGCATACGGAGTTCATTCCATGTCTAAGCATATGGAGTTCATTCCCAGTCTAAGATTTTGAGCCACGGTGCACATGTTGGGCTCGGGCATGTGCTGGTGCCGCATTTTTTTTGCTCGGGGCACCATCGCCAGAGCATCACCGGAGAGCCTAACCGACGGCATTGGGGGTTCCGACGATTGGGGGGGCCGGGGGGTGTGCGCACATGATGTGCGATAGGTGCTGGTACTTGGCCCTTATATTGGCCCCCTGTGCTTCATCAAACCTCGAGAACTCACACCCCCTTAAAGAGCATTTGAGATTTTATAGGTTTGCTGCTAGTAGCCATTAAAGTGTCTGAAATGGGGACACTTTTTTAAACGGTCACAAAATCTTCTCCACTTCGAGTTTTTAGCTGAATTTTTTTTGTACATGCCAAAAAAAATACAAGGATCACCTCTACCAAATTTGGGGACAAAACTCTTTCTAAAAAAATTTTAAAAAAACCCCAACCGCAAAAAGTTTGGAAAATCGTGAAAAATAGAAAACAGGTCGTCTTGCAACGAAACTTCCCATGAATGCTTAGGGGACCATTGTATGACTTTACAAGCCATAAAAATGGCATTGGCATGGTAGAAATATGAAGATGTGCTTGAACCCACCTACCACTCGTTCGATCCTCGGCTTGTGCATCCTACCTCTCTGGTCGACTGAGCGCCTGCTCGCTTGGGTTGCCTTAGGCATACAGAGTTCATCCCCAGTCTAAGCATACGGAGTTCATTCCCAGTCTAAGATTGGACCGGACAGAGGGTTGTGGCAGCAGGATCGATAGCACGTAAGGGGGATCGGGCCGATCCTCGACTTGTGCATTCTGCCTCTCCGATCGGCTGAGCGCCCGTACGCCCGTTTTGTGGGTTGGCTTAGGCATAGGGAGTTCATTCCATGTCTAAGCCCCAGCCGGACCGAGGGTTGTGGTAGTTGGACCGGCAGCACGCAGAGGGGGACCGGGTCGATCCTGGGCTTGCGCATTATGCCTCCTCGGCCGGCTCAACGCCCGCACGCTCGTTTCATGGGTTGACTTATGCATACGGAGTTCATCCCTAGTCTATGCATATGTAGTTCATTCCTAGTCTAAGATCAGATCGAACCGAGGGTTACGGCAGCAGGATCGGCAACACGCAGGGGGGATCAGGTCGAGCCTTGACTTGCGCATTCTGCCTCTCCGGCCGGCTAAGCACCCGCATGCCCATTTCACGAGTTGGCTTAGGCATACGGAGTTCATTCCATGTCTAAGCCCCAATTGCATCGAGGGTTGTGGTAGTGGGACCGGCAGCATGCAGAGGGGGATCGGGCTGACCCTCAGCTCGTGCATTATGCCTCTTCGATCGGCTCAATGCCCGCACGCTCGTTTCATGGGTTGACTTATGCATACGGAGTTCATTCCCAGTCTAAGATTAGACCAGACCGAGGGTTGCGGCAGCAGGATCGACAGCACGCAGGGGGGACCGGGCCGATCCCCGGCTTGCGAATTTTGCCTCTCCGACCGACTGAGCGCCCGCACGCTCGTTTCATGGGTTGGCTTAGGCATATGGAGTTCATTCCATGTCTAAGCATACGGAGTTCATTCCCAGCCTAAGATTTTGAGCCACGGTGCACATGCTACGCTCGGGCATGTGCTGGTGCTGCATTTTTTTTTCGCCCAAGGCACCATCGTCGGAGCATCGCCGGAGAGCCTTACCGGCGGCATTGGGGGTTCGGATGATTGGGTGGCCGGGGGGGTGTGTGCACATGATGTACGGTGGGTGCTGGTACTTGGCCCTTATATTGGCCCCCTATCCCTCATCAAACCTCAAGAACTCACACCCCCTTGAAGAGCATTTGAGATTTTATAGGTTTGCTGTCACTAGGCATTAAAGTGTCTGAAATGGGGACACTTTTTTCAAATGGTTACAAAATCTTCTCCACTTCGAGTTTTTTGTGCATGATAACAAAAATACAAGGATCACCTCTACCAAATTTGGGGACAAAATTGTTTCTAAAAAAATTTAAAAAAATCTCGAACCGCAAAAAGTTTGGAAAATCATGAAAAATAGAAAACGGGTTGTCTTGCCATGAAACTTCACATGAAAGCTTAGGGGACCATTGTATGAATTTACAAGCCATAAATATGGCATTGGCATGGCAGAAATATGAAGATGTGCTAGAACCCACCTACCACCCGTTCATTCCCCGGCTTGCGCATCCTGCCTCTCTGGTCGACTGAGCGCCCGCACACTCGTTCGTGGGTTCACTTAGGCATACAGAGTTCATCCCTAGTCTAAGCATACATAGTTCATTCCAGTCTCTGATCGGACTAGATTGAAGGTTGCGGCAGCAAGATTGATAGCACGCAGGGGGGACTGCACCGATCCTCGGCTTGCGCATTCTGCCTCTCCGGCCGGCTCAGCGCCCGCACGCCCGTTTCGTGGGTTGGCTTAGGCATAGGGAGTTCATTCCATGTCTAAGCCCCAGCCGGACCGAGGGTTGTGGCAACGGGACCGGCAGCACGCAGAGGGGGACTGGGTTGATCCCCGACTTGTGCATTATGCCTCTCCGATCGGCTCAGCGCTCGTACGCTCGTTTCATGGGTTGACTTATGCATACAGAGTTCATTCCTAGTCTAAGATCAGATCGGACCGAGGGTTACGGCAGCAGGATCGATAGCACGCAGCGGGGATCGGGTCGGTCCCCAGCTTGTGCATTCTGCCTCTCTGGCCGGCTGAGCACCCGCACGCTCATTTCGTGGCTTGGCTTAGGCATACGGAGTTCATTCCATGTCTAAGCATACGAAGTTCATTCCCAGTCTAAGATCAGATCGGATCAAGGGTTGCGACAGTAGGACTAGCATAAGATTGATAGCATGCAAGGGGGTACCGGGCTGATCCACGGCTTACGCATTTTGCCTCTCCGATCGGTTGAGCGTCCGCATGCTCGTTTCGTGGGTTGGCTTAGGCATACAGAGTTCATTCCATGTCTAAGCCCCAGTCGGACCGAGGGTTGTGGCAGTAGGACCGGTAGCGGGATCGACAGCACACAGAAGGGGACTGGGTTGATCCTTGGCTTACGCATTATGCCTTTTTGACTGGCCTCTACGGTCGGCTGAGCGCCCGCACGCTCGTTTCGTGGGTTGACTTAGGCATACGGAGTTCATCCCCAGTCTAAGCATACAAAGTTCATCCCAGTCTAAGATCAAACCGGATCGAGGGTTGCGATAGCAGGACCAGTAGCAGGATCGGCAGCACGCAGAGGGGAGCGGGTCGACCCCTGGCTTGCGCATTCTGCCTCTCCAGCCGGCTGAGTACCTACACGCTCGTTTCGTGGGTTGGCTTAGGCATACGGAGTTCATTCCCTATCTAAGCCCTAGCCGGATTGAGGGTTGTGGTAGCAGGACCGGTAGCGGGATTGACAGCATGCAGAGAGGGGCCGGCTTGATCCTCGGCTTACGGATTATGCCTCTCTGGCCAACTGAGCACTCATACGCTCATTTCGTGGGTTGACTTAGGCATACGGAGTTCATCCTCGGTCTAAGCATATGGAGTTCATTCCCAGTCTAAGATCAAATCGGATCAAGGGTTGCAGCAGCAAGATCGGTAGCTCGTAGGAGGGACCGGGTCCATCCTTGACTTGCGTATTCTGCCTCTTCAGCCGGCTGAGTGCTCGCATGCCCGTTTCATGGGTTGGCTTAGGCATAGGGAGTTCATTCCATGTCTAAGCCCCAGCCAGACCGAGGGTTGTGGCAACGGGACCGGTAGCACGCAGAGGGGGATCGGGTCGATCCTCGGCTTGTGCATTATGCCTATTCGGCCGGCTCAGCACCCGCAAGCTCGTTTCATGGGTTGACTTATGCATACGGAGTTCATTCCCAGTCTAAGATCGGACTGGATCGAGGGCTGCGGCAGCAGGATCGACAGCACACAAGGGGAGACCGGGCCGATCCCTGGCTTGCGCATTCTGCCTCTCCGACCGACTGAGTGCCCGCACGCTCATTTCATGGGTCGGCTTAGGCATACAGATTTCATTTCATGTCTAAGCATATGGAGTTCATTCCCAGTCTAAGATTTTGAGCCACGGTGCACATGCTGTGTCTAAGCATACAAAGTTCATTCCATGTCTAAGCATACGGAGTTCATTCCCAGTCTAAGATTTTGAGCCACGGTGCACATGCTGGGCTTGGCATGTGCTGGTGCCTCATTTTTTTCCCCCGGGGCACCATCGTCGGAGCATCGCCAGAGAGGCTAACCGGTGGCATTGGGGGTTACGGTGATCGGGGGGCCGGGGGGCTGTGCGCACATGATGTGTGATGGGTGCTGGTACTTGGCCCTTATATTGGCCCCCTATCCCTCATCAAACCTCAAGAACTCACACCCCCTTAAAGAGCATTTGAGATTTTATAGGTTTGCTGCCAATAGCCATTAAAGTGTCTAAAATGGGGACACTTTTTCAAATGGTCACAAAATCTTCTCCACTTCGAGTTTTTAGCTGAATTTTTTTGTGCAGTTCAACAAAAATACAAGGATCACCACTACCAAATTTGGGTCAAAAAGCTTTCCAAAAAAATTTTAAAAAATCCCGAACCGTAAAAAGTTTCAAAAATCGTGAAAAATAGAAATCGGGTCGTCTTGCCACGAAACTTCACATGAAGGCTTAGGGGACCATTGTATGAATTTACAAGCCATAAAAATGGCATTGCCAAGGCAGAAATATGAAGATGTTCTTGAACCCACCTACCACCCATTCGATCCCCGGCTTGCGCATCTTGCCTCTCTATTCGATTGAGCGCCCACACGCTCGTTTCATGGGTTGACTTAGGCATACGAAGTTCATCCCCCATCTAAGCATATGGAGTTCATTCCCAATCTAAGATCGGACCGGACCGAGGGTTGCGACAGCAGGATCGGCAGCACGCAGAGGGGACTAGGTCGATCCCCGGCTTGCGCATTCTGCCTCTTCGATCGGCTGAGCTCCCGCATGCCTATTTCATGGGTTGGTTTAGGCATGGGGAGTTCATTCCAATTCTAAGCCCCAACCGGATCGAGGGTTGTGGCAGTGGGACCGGTAGCACGCAGAAGGGGATCTGGCCGATCCCTGGCTTGCACCCATACGCTTGTTTCGTGGGTTGGCTTAGGCATACGGAGTTCATTCCCAGTCTGAGATTGGACTGGACTGAGGGTTGTAGTAGCAGGATCGACGACACGTCGGAGGGACCGGGCCGATCCCCGGCTTGCACATTCTGCCTCTCCGACCGGCTGAGCACCCGTACGCTCGTTTCATGGGTTGGCTTAGGCATACGGAGTTCATTCCATGTCTAAGCATACGGAGTTCATTACCAGTCTAAGATCAGGCCGGACCGATCAGATTGGACCGAGGCTTACAACAGCAAGAGCAGCAGCAGGATCGGCTGCATGCAGGGGGGACCGAGTCGATCCCTAGCTTGTGCATTTTGCCTCTCCGATCGATTGAGCGCCCGCATGCTCGTTCGTGGGTTGGCTTAGGCATGCGGAGTTCATTCCATGTCTAAGCCCCAACCGGACCGAGGGTTGTGGTAGCAAGACTGACAGCGGGATCGGTAGCACGCAGAGGGAGACCGGGTTGATCCCCAGCTTGCGGATTATGCCTTTCCGATCGGCCTCTTCGATGGGCTGAGCACCCGCACGCTCGTTTCATGGGTTGACATAGGCATATGGAGTTTATCCCCAGTCTAAGCATATAGAGTTCATTCCCAGTTTAAGATCGAACTGGATCGAGGGTTGCGATAGCAGGATCAGTAGCACGCAGGGGGGACCGGGCTGATCCCCAGCTTGTGTATTCTACCTCTCCGACCGGTTGAGCACCCGCACACTCGTTTCGTGGGTTGGCTTAGGCATAGGGAGTTCATTCCATGTCTAAGCCCTAGCCAGATCGAGGGTTGTGGCACGGGATCGACAGCATGCAGAGGGGGACCAGGTCGATCCCCACCTTGCGTATTATGCCATTTCGACTGGCTCAACGCCCGTACGCTCGTTTCATGGGTTGACTTATGCATACGGAGTTCATTCCCAGTGTAAGATCAAACTGCACCAAGGGTTACGGTAGCAAGATCGACAGCACGCAGGAGGGATCGGGTCGATCCCCAACTTACGCATTCTACCTCTTCGGCCGACTGAGCGCCCACACGTTCATTTCGTGGGTTGGCTTAGGCATACAGAGTTCATTCCATGTCTAAGCAAATGGAGTTCATTCCTAGCCTAAGATTTTGAGCCACGGTGCACATGCTGGGCTGGGGCATGTGCTGGTGCCGCATTTTTTTCACCCGGGGCACCATCGTCGGAGCATCGTCAGAGAGCTTAACTGGTGGCACTGGGGGTTTCGATGATTGGTGGGGCCAGGGGGTGTGTGCACATGATGTGCGATGGGTGCTGGTACTTGTGTCATGGGCTCCGACCTTAGACTCAGAAACCGTGTGGCCTTAGGCTTGGAATCTCCTCCTTTATGCCTAAGTCAACCTAAAACACAAGCGTATGGGCACTAGAACAACGGGAAGGGCTGATTATGCAAGTTAAAGAAAAACAGGATAAGAAGGCAGAATTCTGGAAATCCTCTTGTATTCATTGAAACGAAAGTGTTTGATGGTATACAAATGAGGGAGGAGCAGCCCTCTATTTATAGTTGAGGCTCCAGCTTACACTTAATGGCAATATCCCTAGAATAAAGGCTAAAATCATGGGATTATACAAATTACAATCAATCAGGATGCTAACTCCTGATTTTCAGGGTCAACCAAATCTGCCAGGATGCTGTTGCTGATCCTGCCTGCTTTCAGAAGCTTCTCTTAGGTGTCCAGCACCTTGGGCCCGTCTGGATGTGGTGCGGGCAACTTGTATGCCAGGCCTTG
Source organism: Durio zibethinus (assembly GCF_047325235.1). Taxonomy (NCBI): domain Eukaryota; kingdom Viridiplantae; phylum Streptophyta; class Magnoliopsida; order Malvales; family Malvaceae; genus Durio; species Durio zibethinus. The sequence goes on along the minus strand of NC_143168.1, from coordinate 3,764,529 downwards.
GTCTCACGGGCTGGCCTGCAAGTTAGGTGGGTGTTCTGAACTCGTTTGCTAGGCTTTGCATGCAGATACCTACCAGCACGCCTGGTCTACGGGCCTCAACCTCTGGCTCACTTGCTGGTGCGCCTGATGTGCCTGGCGTGCCCGTCCAGGGCATGACATTCTCCCCCACCTGATTGCACAATGCCCTCATTGCGTCTTTCTGCATGGTACTGCCTGATCTGGTCCCTGAACTACCATAAGTCATATGTTGGTTCCCAGCTCACCTCACTGTCTGGAAGTCCCTTCTAACGCACCAAGTACTCTTATCTTGGCTGATAGTTCTTCCGTCTTACCTCTCGATCAGCTATGATGCTGTGGACCTCCTTCTCATATGAGGCCCTTGCTCCCAATGGTGCACGCTTTGACTCTGCCCATCCTGGATCTCCCTCATCCTTATAGAACAGCTTGAGCATGCTCACATGGAACACCGGGTGTACCTTCAACTTAGGTGGCATATCCAGCTTGTAGGCAACCTTGCTTACCCTTTTGACTACTCGAAAAGGTCCCTCATACCTCCGGACTAGGCCTTTGTGCAGCCCCCTATGGTGTACAATGGGATGCAACTTCACCAATACCAAGTCTCCAACCTGGAACTACACGTCCCGCCTATTCTAGTCTGCCCACTTCTTCTACCTCTTGGCTGCCTTGTGTAGACAAACTCTGGCCAAGTTAGTTTGCTCCTGCCATGCCTTGGCAAACTTGTATGCTACTGGATTCGGCCCTGTATAACCTGCAGCAATCGAATCGGCTGTTAGTTGTTGTTGCCCTATCACAACCTCAAATGGGCTCTAGTTTGTTGCCTCGCTCCTTTGCAAGTTGTAGGAAAACTATGCAATATCTAGCAGCTTTGGCCAGTCCTTTTGTGTGGCACTCACATAGTGCCTGACGTAGACTTCCAATAGTCCATTCACTCATTCTGTCTGCCCATCAGTCTACGGATGCATGCTGGTGGAAAAGTTCAAGTCTGGCCCCAACAGCTTGAACAACTCAGTCCAGAACCTGCCCGTGAAAAGCCCATCCCGATCACTAACAATGGTCCTCGACACTCCCCAGTACTTAACCATGTTCTTCAGAAACAATCGAGCTGCCTCCTCGGTTGGGCACTCCTTGGTTGCTGGAATGAAGATTCCATACTTGGAAAACCTATCCACCACTACCATGATGCTTCCAAACCCTTCTGCTTTGGGTATACCGACTATAAAGTGCAAAGAAACACTCTCCCATGGTCGCTCTGGCATTAGCAATGGCTCCAAGAGACCGTCTGGTTTCTTGAGCTCCACCTTGTCCTGTTGGCACACAAGATAACTTTTTACATAGGCCTTCATATTGTCCCTCATGAGTGGCCAGTAGTAGCAATCCTCGATCAACGCCAAGGTACGGTTCACTCCGGGGTGTCCAGCCCACCTTGAATCATGGCATTCTTGCAAAACTTCCTTGCGGAGCTTCCCGTGCTATGGCATAAATAGTCTACTTCCCCTGGTGTACAGCAAGCCATCTTGCAACCAAAACCACCTAGTCTTACCTTGCTGGGCATACTCTATCAAAACCTTGGCTGTAGGATCATGCACAAGTCCCTCCATGATGTACGGCACCAGTGACCCTTCTAGTTGGCTAATGGCAGCAAGGTTAGCCTTCATGCTCAGGGTGTCTGCCATTAGGTTCACCCACCCCGGCTTGTACTCCATCTGGAAATCAAATTCCATGAGAAAATCTTGCCATCTTGCCTGCTTGGGGGACAGCTTCTTTTGCGTTTGGAAGTAGCTGGTCGCCACATTGTCCGTCCTAACCATGAACCTTGACCTCAACAAGTAATGGCACCAAGTGCACAAGCAGTGCACCACTGCAGTCATCTCCTTCTCTTGGATCGTGTACTTACACTCAGTCTCGTTCAGCTTCTTGCTCTCGAACACGACTGGATGTCCCTCCTGCATCAACACACCCCCTATGGTAAAGTCTGATGCATCCGTATGCACCTCATATGGCTTGGCATGGTTTGGCAAGGCCAAGATTGGCTCCTCGACCATAGCCCGCTTCAACCTGTCAAAGGCTTCCTGGCACCCTACGCTCCACTCCCATGCTTTCCCTTTCTTGAGCAAGTCAGTCAATGGTGTGGCTATTGCTGAGTGACCTTTGATGAAGCGCCTGTAGTAGTTGACCAACCTAAGGAACGTTCTCAACTCAGTGACCTTGGTTGCCGATTGGCACTCCAGGATGGCGTGTATCTTGCCTTCATCCATGCATATCCTACCACCTCCCACTATGTGGCCAAGGAACGAGATCTCCTACTGGGCGAATGAGCACTTCTCCCTCTTGACAAACAGCTTGTGCACCCGTAACACCTTGAACACCTATCTCAAGTGGTCTACATGCTCTCTCAAAGTCTGGCTGTAGATCACAATGTCATCCAAATAAACCACAACAAACCGATTAAGGAATGACTGAAGTACTTTGTTCATAAGGGTGCAAAATGTTGCTGGGGCGTTCGTGAGTTTGAAAGGCATCACCAAGAACTCATACGAACCATACCGAGTGACACATGCTGTCTTTGGCTCATCTCCCTCTGCGATCCTGACTTGATAGTAGCCTGACCTCAAATCCAGCTTGGTGAACCACCTTGCACTCCCAAGTTGATCGAACAAGTCCGCAATGAGTGGGATGGGGTACTTGTTCTTGATGGTCAGCTTGTTCAAAGCCCGGTAGTCTATGCACAGCCACAACAACCCATCATGCTTACGCTGAAATAGAACTGGTGCACCATAAGGTGCCTTCAATGGCCTGATGAAGCCAGCATCAACTAACTCTTTGAGCTGTTTCCTCAACTCCTTCAACTCTGGTGGAGACATTCGGTAAGGGGCTCTAGCTGGTGGCTTGGCCTCGGACACCAGCTCGATCTTGTGGTCCACCTCCCTCTTAGGTGGTAGCTTGCTAGGTAGCTTTACGGGCATCACATCACTAAAGGTCTTCAGCACTTTTAGCACCTTCAAGGGTGACTCAGTCTCTTTCTCCCTTGGCTCATCATATTTCAGGGCTGCCAAGAAGGTGTCTTCTTGTTTGCTTACCGTCCTGGCAAATTGGATGGCTGACACCACCTACGACCCAACTCCAGACCCTCTCCTCAATGGCACTAGGCATTGGCACTGTGCATCCAAGATGCAAACACAATCGGCAAAAGGCACAAGGAGGGTGTTAATCCGAACAAGGAAATCCAACCCAATCACAAACTCATAGTCGTCAAGGGGTATTACCTCAATGGTCTCCTTGCCTTTCCAGTCTCCAAGCTGTAGCTCTACTCCCCGCACTACTCTAATGGTTGGAACTTCCTTGGAGTTCACCATTTTGATGGTACCAGTCCCTTTCTGCACCTTTAGTCCGAGCTTCCGGGCTCTATCACCTGAAATAAAAAGATGTGAGGCACATGTGTCCACCAATGCACTCACCTTTTGACCGTAACCATCAGATCAACAAACATGAAGCCTTTTGGCTTACGGCTCCCCTTACTCTGGATAGCATTGAACACCAACAACCCAAGCTTTGCTGCCCCTGACTCTGGCTCTTCATCAGACTCCTTGTCTACAGTAGCCAGCTTGCCCTTCTACGGGTAATTGCGCGCTATGTGGCTCCCTCCACATAAGTAGCATGCTAGTGGCTCTCAGTCCCCCTTTGCTTTCCACTTGCCTACTGGTGGCTTCCTCTCGTCATCCTTGGTTGAATGGTCTTGATCTCCATCCTTGGACTCTCAGTCACGGTCCTTTCCCTTGGACTATTTCTTTTAGTCCCTATTATCCCTGCCCTTACCCTTGGGCTTGGTAGACTCAAACTTGTTCAGAGGCTTGAACTCTATCAAGGCCTCGACAGTAGTCATGGCTTTAGCCAAGTCATGAACTCCTATCCTTTGTAGCTCATGCTTCACCCATGGCTTTAGCCCATCCATGAAAGCAAATAAGGCATCCTTCTCGCCTAGATCCGAGATCTGTAGCATCAGTTTAGAGAATTTTTGGACATACTCCCTTATGTCCCCTTGCTGGCTCAGCCTACGTAACTTTGCCCGTGCCTCATCATCGGCATACTCCGGGTAAAATTGTTATCTAAACTCCTTTTGGAACTTTGCCAAGGTTCCAATCTTGGCGCTCCCATGCTTGACATCATCACACCTATGCCTCTACCACAATAAGGCTACATCAGTGAGATACATAGCAGTGGTGCTTACCTTTATCGCCTCATCTTGTATGCCCATGGCCTGGAAGTACTGCTCCATACCCCAAAGGTAGTCATCTACTTCCTTGGCTGCCCTAGTCCCCTTGAACTCCTTAGGCTTGGGGACATCCAATCTAGACTTGGACACTCCAACAAAAATGCCATTCCCAATGGTAGTCTTGCAAGCAATGAGCTCATTGGTAAACTCTTCCATCCGCTGGCGCATGGCCTCCATGCCATCGCTCAAGGTCAGCACTTCAGCCTCCAAGGTTTGATTCTTTTTGGTGAACACGTCCAAGCCTTTGTTGAGAGCAGCTTGTAGCTCACTTTGGATCTCCTTCCCCATGGAGTCTAGCAATGCAATGTGAGTCTCTACCCCTTTAAGCTTCTCCCCCATGTCGCCCATGGTCACCTCCACCTTGGCCAACCTACCATCCATGGTAGACCAGATATCTCTAGAACTGGCTTTCCTCCCTCTTCCAAGCCCATGCTCATGGGCCTCTGGTTGTTGGTTAGCAGTATCACTTTGGGATGCCATCTCCTCTAACCTGCACAACACAAACACGTAGAATCGAACTTGCTCTGATACCAACTGTCACGGGCTCTGACCTTAGACTTAGAAACCGCGCGGCCTTAGGCTTGGAATCTCCTCCTTTATGCCTAAGTCAGCCTAAAACACAAGCGTACGAGCACTAGAACAACAGGAAGGGCTGATTACGCAAGTTAAAGAGAAACAGGATAAGAAGGCAGAATTCTGGAAATGCTCTTATATTCACTGAAACAGAAGTGTTTGATGGTGTACAAATGAGGGAGGAACAGCCCTCTATTTATAGTTGAGGCTCCAGCTTACACTTAATGGCAATATCCTTAGAATAAAGGCTAAAATCATGGGATTATACAGATTACAATCAATCAGGATGCTAACTCCTGATTTTCAGGGTCAACCAAATCTGTCAGGATGCTGCTGCTGATCCTGCAAGCTTCCAAAAGCTTCCCTTGCATGTCCAGCACCTTGGGCCCTTTCGGATGTGGTGCGGGCAGCTTGTATGCCAGGCCTTGGTCTCACATGCTGGCCGGCAAGTTGGGCGGGCGTTCTGAACTCATTTACTAGGCTTTGCGCGCAGATACCCGCCAACACGCCTGGTCTGCGGGCCTCAACCTCTGGCTCGCCTGTTGGTGCACCTGATGTGCCTGGCGCGCCCGCCTAGGGTGTGACACTTGGCCCTTATATTGGCCCCTTATCCCTCATCAAACCTCGAGAACTCACACCCCCTTAAAGAGCATTTGAGATTTTATAGGTTTGCTGCCAGTAGCCGTTAAAGTGTCTAAAATGAGGACACTTTTTTCAAACGGTCACAAAATCTTCTCCACTTCGAGTTTTTAGCTGAATTGTTTTGTGCATGCCAACAAAAATACAAGGATCACCTCTACCAAATTTGGGGATAAAACTCTTTCTAAAAAAATTTTAAAAAATCCCGAACCATAAAAAGTTTTGAAAATCATGAAAAATAGAAAACGGGTCGTCTTGCCACGAAACTTCACATGATGGCGTAGGGGAAAATTGTATGAATTTACAAGCCATAAAAATGGCATTGGCACGGCAGAAATATGAAGATGTGCTTGAACCCACCTACCACCCATTCGATCCCCGGCTTACGCATCTTGCCTCTCTGGTCGGCTGAGCGCCCACACGCTCGTTTCCTGGGTTGACTTAGGCATACGAAGTTCATCCCCAGTCTAAGCATACGAAGTTCATTCCCAGTCTAAGATCGGATTGGATCGAGGGTTACAGTAGCAGGATTGACAGCACGCAGGGGGGACTGGGCCAATCCTCGGCTTGCACATTCTGCCTCTCCGACTGGCCGGGTGCCCGCACGCCCGTTTCGTGGGTTGGCTTAGGCATAGGGAGTTCATTCCATGTCTAAGCCCCAGCCGGACCGAAGGTTGTGGCAGTGGGATCGGTAGCAGGTAGAGGAGGACCGGGTCGATCCTCGGCTTGCGCATTATGCCTTTCCGGCCGGCTCAGCGCCTGCACGCTCGTTTCGTGGGTTGACTTAGGCATATGGAGTTCATTCCTAGTCTAAGATCGGACCGAACCGAGTGTTGCGCCAGTAGGATCGACAACACGCAGGGGGGATCGGGTTGATCCCTAGCTTGCACATTCTGCCTCTCCGGTCGACTGAGCGCCCGTACGCTCATTTCATGGGTTGGCTTAGGCATACGGAGTTCATTCCATGTCTAAGCATACAGAGTTCATTCCCAGTTTAAGATCGAACTGGACCGAGGGTTGTGACAGCAGGACCAGCAGCGAGATCGGTAGCACGCAGGGGGGACCAGACCGATCCCCGACTTACGCATTCTGCCTCTCCGACCGATTGAGCGCTTGTACGCTCGTTTCGTGGGTTGGCTTAGGCATACGAAGTTCATTCAATGTCTAAGCCCTAGTCGGACTGAGGGTTGTGGCAGCAGGACCGACAGCGAGATCGACAACACGTAGAGGCGGATCGAGTTGATCCTCGATTTGTGCATTATGCCTCTTCGGATGACCTCTCCGACGGTTGAGAGCCTGCACGCTCATTTCATGGGTTGACTTAGGCATACGAAATTCATCTCCAATCTAAGCATACGGAGTTCATTCCCAGTCTAAGATCAAATCAGACCGAGGGTTACGGTAATAGGATCGACAGCACGCAGGGGGGACCGGGTCGATCCCCGGCTTGCATATTCTGCCTCTCCGACAGACTGAGCACCCAACACGCCCGTTTCGTGGGTTGGCTTACGCATAGGGAGTTCATTCCATGTCTAAGCCCCAGCCGAACCGAGGGTTGTGGCAGTGGGATCGATAACACGTAAGAGGGACCAGGTTGATCCCCGGCTTACGTATTCTGCCTCTCCGGTCGACTGAGCGCCTGCATGTTCATTTTGTGGGTTGGCTTAGGCATAGGGAGATCATTCCATGTCTAAGCCCCAGCCGGACCGAGGGTTGTGGCAGCGGGATCGACAGCACGTAGAGGGGGACCGGGCCGATCCCCGGTTTGTGCATTATGCCTCTTCGGCCCGCTCAGCGCCCGTACGCTCATTTCGTGGGTTGACTTAGGCATACGGAGTTCAGTCCCAGTCTAAGATCAGACCAGACTGAGGGTTACGACAACAGGATCGATAGCACGTAGGGGGGACCGGGCTGATCCCTGGCTTACGCATTCTGCCTCTTCGGTCGGCTGAGCACCCGTGCGCTCATTTCGTAGGTTGGCTTAGGCATACAGAGTTCATTTGATGTCTAAGCCCCAGTAGGATTGAGGGTTGTGGCAGCGGGACCGGCAGCACGTAGAGGGGGACCGGGCCAATCCCTGACTTGTGCATTATGCCTCTCAGGCTGGCTCAGTGCCCGCACACTCATTTCGTGGGTTGACTTAGGCATACGGAGTTCATCCCCAGTCTAAGCATACAAAATTCTTTCCCAGTCTAGGGTCGGATCAGACCAAGGGTTACGGCATCAAGACCAGCAGCAAGATAAGCAGCACATAAAGGGGGACCGAGCCGATCCCCGGCTTGCACATTCTTCCTCTCCGACCGGTTGAGAGCCAGTGTCATGCCCTGGTTGGGCGCGTTAGGCACATCAGGTGCACTAGCAAGCGAGCTAGAGGTTGAAGCCCACAAACCAAGCGTGTTGGCGGGTATCTGTGCGCAAAGCTCATGAGACCAAGGCCTGGCATACAAGCTACCCACACCACATCCAAATGGGCCCAAGGTGTTGGACACGCAAGGGAAGCTTTTGGAAGCAGGCAGGATCAGCTGGAGCATCCTGGCAAATTTGGTTGCCCCTAAAAATCAGGAATTAGCATCCTAATTGATTGTAATCTGTATAATCCCATGATTTTAGGCTTTATTCTAGGAATATGCCATTAAGTTGTAGCTGGAGCCTCAACTATAAATAGAGGGCAGCTGCACCATCATTTGTACACCATCAAACACTTCTTTTCAGTGAATACAAGAGCATTTCCAGAATTCTGTCTTCTTATCCTATTTCTCTTTAACTTACGTAATCAGCCCTTCCCATTGTTCTAGTGCCTGTACGCTCGTGTTTTAGGCTGACTTAGGCATAAAGGAAGAGATTCCAAGCCTAAGGCTGCACGATTTCTGAGTCTAAGGTCAGAGCCCATGACAGTTGGTATCAGAGCGTGTTTGATTCTGTGTGTTTGTGTTGTGCAGGTTAGATTGTGATTGAGGAGATGGCATCCCAAAGCAGCGTTGCTAGCCAACAACTAGAGGCCTAGGAGCATGGGTGTGGAAGAGGCAAGAAAGCTAGTTCTAGAGATATCTGGTCTACCATGGACGGTAGGCTGGCCAAGGTGGAGGTGACCGTAGGCAACATGGGGGAGAAGCTTGAGGAGGTAGAGACTCACATTGTGTCGCTAGACTCCATGGGGGAGGAGATCCAAAGTAAGCTGGAAGCTGCTCTCAACAAAGGCATGGACGTGTTCACCCGAAAGAATCAAACCTTGGAGGCTGAAGTGCTGACCTTGCGCGATGGCATGGAGGCCATGCGCCAGCGGATGGAGAAGCTTGCTAGTGAGCTCGTTGCTTGCAAGACTGCCATTGGGAATGGCATGTTTGCTGGAGTGTCCAAGTCCAGATTGGATGTCCCTAAGCCTAAGGACTTTAAGAGGACTAGGGCAGCCAAAGGAAGTAGACAACTACCTATGGGGTATGGAGTAGTACTTCCAGGCCATGGGCATGCAAGACGAGGTGATAAAGGTAAGCACCGCTGCTATGTATCTCACTGATGTAGCCTTATTGTGGTGGAGGCACAAGTGTGATGATGTCAGGCGTGGGAGTGCCAAGATTGGAACCTGAGTAGAGTTTCGAAAAGACTTCAGAGAACAATTTTACCCGAAGTATGTCGATGATGAGGCATCAGCAAAGTTGCGTAGGCTGAACCAGTAAGGGGACATAAGGGAGTATGTCTAGAAATTCTCTGAACTGATGTTACAGATCTCGGATCTAGGTGAGAAGGATGCCTTATTTGCTTTCATGGATGGGCTGAAGCCGTGGGTGAAGCATGAGCTACAAAGGAGAGGAGTTCATGACTTGGCTAAAGCCATGACTACTTCCGAGGCCTTGATAGAGTTCAAGCCTCTGAACAAGTTTGAGTCTACCAAGCCCAAGGGTAAGGGCAAGGATAATAGGGACTAAAAGAAACAGTCCAAGGGGAAAGACCGTGACTAGGAGTCCAAAGATGGAGATCGAGACCATTCAACCAAGGATGGCGAGAGGAAGCCACCAGCAAGTAAGTGGAAAGCAAAAGGGGACCGAGAGCCACTAGCATGCTACCTATGTGGAGGGAGCCACATAGCACACAATGCCCGCAGAAGGGCAAACTGGCTGCTGTAGACAAGGAGTCTGACAAGGAGCTAGAATTAGGGGCAACAAAGCTTGGGTCATTGGTGCTCAATGCTGTCCAAAGTAAGGGGAGCCGTAAGCCAAAGGGCTTGATGTTTGCGGATCTAATGGTTGTGGGTCAGAAGGTGAGCGCACTGGTGGACACAGGTGCCTTACATCTTTTTATTTCAGGTGATGGAGCCCGAAAGCTCAGACTAAAGGTGCAGAAAAGGATTGGTACCATCAAAATGATGAACTCGAAGAAGGTTCCAGCCATTGGAGTAGCACGGGGAGTGGAGTTGCAGCTTGGAGACTGGAAAGGCAAGGAGACCATAGAGGTAATACCCCTTGATGACTATGAGTTTGTGATTGGGTTGGATTTCCTTGTTTGAATTAACACCCTCTTTGTGCCTTTTACCGATTGTGTTTGCATCCTGGATGCACGATGCCAATGCCTAGTGCCATTGAGGAGAGGGTCCAGAGTTGGGTCACAGGTGGTGTCAGCGATCCAATTTGCCAAGGCGATAAGCAGACAAGAAGACACCTTCTTGGCAGCCCTGAAATATGATGAGCCAAGGGAGAAAGAGATTGAGTCACCCTTGGAGGTGCTAAAGGTGCTAAAGACCTTTAGTGATGTGATGCCCGCAAAGCTGCCTAGCAAGCTACCACCTAAAAAAGAGGTGGACCACAAGATCGAGCTGGTGTCCAAGGCCAAGCCACTAGCTAGAGCCCCTTACCGAATGTCTCCACTAGAGTTGAAGGAGTTGAGGAAGCAGCTCAAAGAGTTAGTTGATGCTGGCTTCATCAGGCCATCGAAGGTGCCCTATGGTGCACCGGTTATATTCCAGCGCAAGCATGATGGGTCATTATGACTATGCATAGACTACCGGGCTTTGAACAAGCTAACCATCAAGAACAAGTACCCCATCCCACTCATTGCAGACTTGTTCGATCAACTTGGGAGTGCAAGGTGGTTCACCAAGCTGGATTTGAGGTCGGGCTACTATCAAGTTAGGATTGCAGAGGGAGATGAGCCAAAGACAGCATGTGTCACTCGGTATGGTTCGTATGAGTTCTTGGTGATGCCTTTCGGACTCACAAACGCTCCAACAACATTTTGCACCCTTATGAACAAGGTACTTTAGTCGTTCCTTGATCGATTTGTTATGGTTTATTTGGATGACATTATGATCTACAGCCAGACTTTAGGAGAGCATGTAGACCACTAAAGACAAGTGTTCGAGGTGTTACGGGCGCACAAGCTATTTTTCAAGAGGGAGAAGTGCTTATTCGCCCAGCAAGAGATCCCGTTCCTAGGCCACATAACGGAAGGTGGCAGGATATGCATGGATAAAGGCAAGAAACACGCCATCCTGGAGTGGCAACCACCAGCCAAGGTCACTGAGTTGAGATCATTCTTTGGGCTGGTTAACTACTACAGGCGCTTCATTAAAGGTCACTCAGCAATAGCCACGCCATTGACTGACTTACTCAAGAAAGGGAGAGCATGGGAGTGGAGTGCAGGGTGCCAGGAAGCCTTTGATAGGTTGAAGTAGGCAGTGACCGAGGAGCCAGTCTTGGCCTTGCTAGACCATGCCAAGCCGTATGAGGTACATAAGGGGCGTGTTGATGCAGGAGAGACGTCCAGTAGCGTTCGAGAGCAAGAAGCTGAACGAGACTGAATGCAAGTACACGGTCCAAGAAAAAGAGATAACTACAGTGGTACACTGCTTGCGCACTTGGCGCCATTACCTATTGGGGTCGAGGTTCATGGTGAGGACGGACAATGTGGCGACCAGCTACTTCCAGACGTAGAAGAAGTGGTCCCCCAAGCAGGCGAGATGGTAAGATTTTCTTGCAGAATTTGATTTTCAGATGGAGTACAAGCCAGGACGGGCGAACCTAGTGACAGACGCCTTGAGCAGAAAGACTAACCTTGCTGCCATTAGCCAACCAGAGGGGTCACTGGTGCCACGCATCAAGGAGGGACTTGCACATGATCCTACAGCCAAGGCTTTGATGGAGTATACCCAACAAGGTAAAACTAGGCGATTTTGGTTGTAGGATGGGTTGTTGTACACTAGGGGCAGTAGACTATTTGTGCTATAGCACGAGAAGCTCCGCAAGGAAGTTTTGCAAGAATGCCATGATTCAAGATGGGCTGGACACCCCGAAGTGAGCTGCACCCTGGCGCTGATCGAGGACCGATACTACTAGCCACACATGAAGGACGATGTGGAGGCCTATGTGAAGACTTGTCTTGTGTGCCAACAGGACAAGGTGGAGCTCAAGAAACCAAGGGGTCTCTTAGAGCCATTGCCAGTGCTAGAGCGACCATGGGAGAGTGTTTCTCTGGACTTTATAGTCAGTCTACCCAAAGCAGAAGGGTTTGGAAGCATCATGGTAGTGGTGGACAGGTTTTCCAAGTATGGAATCTTCATTCCAGCAACCAATGAGTGCCCAGCCAAGGAGGCAGCTCGATTGTTCCTGAAGAACATGGTTAAGTACTAGGGAGTGCCGAGGACCATTGTTAGTGATCGAGACGGGCATTTCACGGGCAGGTTCTGGACTGAGTTGTTCAAGCTGTTAGGGTCAGACTTGAACTTTTCCACCAGCATGCATCCGTAGACCGATGGGCAGACAGAGTGAGTAAATGGACTATTGGAGATCTACCTCAGGCACTATGTGAGTGCCACACAAAGGGACTGGCCAAAGCTACTAGATATTGCACATTTTTCCTACAACTTGCAAAGGAATGAGGCAACGAACCAGAGCCCATTTGAGGTTGTGACAGGGCAACAACCACTAACACCCAGTTCGATTGCTGTAGGTTATACAGGGTCGAATCTAGCAGCATACAAGTTTGCCAAGGCATGGCAAGAGCAAACTGACTTGGCCAGAGTTTGTCTACATAAGACGGCCAAGAGGTCAAAGAAGTAGGCAGACCAGAATAGGCGAGACGTGTAGTTCCAGGTTGGAGACATGGTGTTCGTGAAGCTGCATCCCATTGTGCACCATAGGGGGCTGCACAAAGGCCTAGTCTGAAGGTATGAGGGACCTTTTCGAGTAGTCAAGAGGGTAGGCAAGGTTGCCTACAAGCTAGATATGCCACCCAAGCCAAGGGTACACCCGACGTTCCATGTGAGCATGCTTAAGCCGATGAGGGAGATCCAGGACGGGCAGAGTCAAAGCATGCACCATTGAGAGCAAGGGCCTCATATGAGAAGGAGGTGCACAGTATCATAGCTGATCGAAAGGTGAGACGGAAGAATTATTAGCCAAGACAAGAGTACTTGGTACCCTGGAAGGGACTTTCAGATAGTGAGGCGAGTTGGGAACCAGCAGATGACTTATGGCAGTTCGGGGACTAGATCAGGCAGTTCCATGTAGAAGATGCAACGAGGGCATTACGCAATTAGGTGGGGGAGAATGTCACACCCTGGGTGGGCACGCCACGCACATCAGGCACTCCAGCAGGCAAGCCAGAGGTTAAGGCCCGCAGAGCAGGCGTGCTGGTGGGTATCTATGCACAAAGCCTAGCAAACGAGTTCAGAATGCCCGCCCAACTTGCAGGCCAGCCCGTGAGACCAAGGCCTGGCATACAAGCTGTCGTACCACATCCAGAAGGGCCCAAGGTGCTGGACACACAAGGGAAGCTTCTGGAAGCAGGCAGGATCAGCTGGAGCATCCTGGCAGATTTGGTTGACCCTGAAAATTAGGAGTTAGCATCCTGATTGATTGTAATCTGTATAATCCCATGATTTTAGCCTTTACTCTAGGGATATGCCATTAAGTTGTAGTTGGAGCCTCAACTATAAATAGAGGCCTGCTCCACCCTCATTTGTACACCATCAAACACTTCTGTTTCAGTGAATACAAGAGCATTTCTAGAATTCTGTCTTTTTATCCTGTTTCTCTTTAACTTGCGTAATCAGCCCTTCCCATTGCTCTAGTGCCTGCACGCTTGTGTTTTAGGCTGACTTAGGCATAAAGAAGGAGATTCCAAGCCTAAGGCCGCGCGGTTTTTGAGTCTAAGGTCAGAGCCCGTGACACCCGCACGCTCGTTTCGTGGGTTGGCTTAGGCATACGGAGTTCATTCCATGTCTAAGCCCCAACTGGACCGAGGGTTGTGGTAGCAAGACTGGCAGTGGGATCGGCAGCACACAGAGGGGGATTAGGCTGATCCCTGGCTTGTGCATTATGCCTCTCCGACCGGCCTTTCTGACCGACTGAGCACCCGCACTCTCATTTCATGGGTTGACTTAGGCATACGGAGTTCATCCCCAGTCTAAGCATACGGAGTTCATCCCCAGTCTAAGATCAGACCAGACTGAGCATTGTGGTAGTAGGATCGACAGCATGCAGGGGGGGATCGAGCCATCCCCGGCTTGCGTATTCTGCCTCTCCGATCGGCTGAGCGCCCACACGCTCGTTTCGTGGGTTGGCTTAGGCATACGGAGTTCATTCCATGTCTAAGCATATGGAGTTCATTCCCAGTCTATGATTTTGAGCCATGGTGTGCATGCTGGGCTCGGGCATGTGCTGGTACCACATTTTTTTTGCCCGGGGCACCATCACCGGAGCATCGTCAGAGCATCACCGGAGAGCCTAACCGACGGCATTGAGGGTTCCGACGATTGGGGGGGTCGGGGGGTGTGCGCACATGATGTGCGATGGGCGCTGGTACTTGGCCCTTATATTGGCCCCTTATCCCTCATCAAACCTCGAGAACTCAAACCCCCACAAAGAGCATTTGAGATTTTATAGCTTTGCTGCTAGTAGCCATTAAAGTGTTTGAAATGAGGACACTTTTTTCAAACGATCACAAAATCTTCTTCACTTCAAGTTTTTAGCTGAATTTTTTGTGGTTGCCAACAAAAATAGAAGGATCACCTCAACCAAATTTGGGGACAAAACTCTTTCTAAAAAATTTTCAAAAAATCTCAAACCATAAAAAGTTTCAAAAATCGTGAAAAATAGAAAACGGGTCGTCTTGCCACAAAACTTCACATGAAGGCTTAGGGGACCATTGTATGAATTTACAAGCCATAAAAATGGCATTGGCATGGTAAAAATATGAAGATGTGCTTGAACCCACCTACCACCCGTTCAATCCCCGGCTTGCGCATCCTGCCTCTCTAGTCGGCTGAGCGTCTGCACACTCGTTTCATGGCTTGACTTAGGCATATGGAGTTCATCCCCAGTCTAAGCATATGGGGTTCATTCCTAGTCTAAGATCAGACCGGACTGAGGGTTGCAGCAGCAGGATCAGCAGCACGTAGGGGGGAACGGGCCAATCCCCGGCTTGTGCATTCTGCCTCTCCGGTCGGCTGAGCGCCCGCACGCCCGTTTCATGGGTTGGCTTAAGCATAAGGAGTTTATTCCATGTCTAAGCCCCAGTCGGACCGAGGGTTGTGGCATCGGGACCGGTAGCACGCAGAGAGGGATCGGGTCGATCCTCGGCTTGTGCATTATGCCTCTACGATCGGCTCAGCGCCCGAACGCTCGTTACATGGGTTGACTTAGGCATATGGAGTTCATTCCCAGTCTAAGATCAGACCAGATCGAGTGTTGCGGTAGCAAGATTGACAACACGCAGGGGGAATCGGGTCGATCCTCAGCATGCGCATTAGAGCTCTCCGGTCAGCTGAGCACCCGCATCCTTATTTCGTAGGTTGGATTAGGCATATGGAGTTCATTCCATGTCTAAGCCCCAGTCGGACTGAGGGTTATAGTAGCAGGATCGACAGCGGGATCGACAGCACGCAGAAGGGGACTGGGCTAATCCCTGGCTTATGCATTATGCCTCTCCATCTGGCCTCTCCGGTCGGTTGAGTGCCCCCATGCTCGTTTCATGGGTTCACTTAGGCATACGGAGTTCATCCCCAGTCTAAGCATACGGAGTTCATTCCCAGTCTAAGATCGGATCGGACCGAGGTTTGCGACAGTAGGATCGATAGCATGCAGGGGGGACCTAGCCGGTCCTCGGCTTACGTATTCTACCTCTCCGGTCGGCTAAGCGCCCGCATGCCCGTTTCGTGGGCTAGCTTAGGCATAGGGAGTTCATTCCATGTCTAAGCCCCAGCCGAACCGAGGGTTATGGCAGCGGGACCAACAACATGCAGCTTGTGCATTATGCCTCTCCGGCTGGCTCAGTGCCCGGATGCTCATTTTGTGGGTTGACTTAGACATATGGAGTTCATTCCCAGTCTAAGATTGGACTGGACCGAGTATTGTGGCAGCAGTATCGATAGCACACAAGGGGGACCGGGCCGATCCCCGACTTGCGCATTCTGCCTCTCTGGCTGGTTGAGCGCCCGCACGCTCGTTTCGTGGGTTGGCTTAGGCATACGGAGTTCATTCCATGTCTAAGCATACAAAGTTCATTCCAAGTCTAAGATCGGATCGAACCAAGGTTTACGGCAGCATAATCGGTAGCACATAGGGGGGAAGCGGGCCAATCCCCAGCTTGCGCATTTTGCCTCTCTGGCCGGCATTTTCGGTTGGCTAAGCGCCCACACGTTCATTTCATGGGTTGACTTAGGCATACGGACTTCATCCCCAGTCTAAGCATACGATGTTCATTCCCAATCTAAGTTCAAACTAGACCAAGGGTTGCAGTAGCAGGATCGACAGCACACAGGGGGGACCGAGTCGATCCCGAGCTTGTGCATTCTGCGTCTCCGGCCGGTTGAGCACCTGCACGCCCGTTTCATGGGTTGGCTTAGGCATAGGGAGTTCATTCCATGTCTAAGCCGTAGCCAAAATGAGGGTTGTGGTAGCGGGACCGATAGCACGTAGAGGGGGACCAAGCTGATCCCTAGCTTGCGCATTATGCCTCTCCGATTGGTTCAGCGCTCGTACGCTCGTTTCGTGGGTTGACTTAGGCATACAGAGTTCATTCCTAGTCTAAGATCAGACTGGACTGAGGGTTGTGGCAGCAGGATCGACAGCACGCAGAGGGGACCAAGTCAGTCCCCGGCTTGCACATTCTGCCTCTCCGGCCGATTGAGCGCCCGCACGCTCGTTTCGTGGGTTGGCATAGGCATACGGAGTTCATTCCATGTCTAAGCATACAAAGTTCATTCCCAGTCTAAGATGGGACCGAACCGAGGTTTACGGCAGCAGAACTAGCAGCAGGATCGACAGCATCCAAGGGGGACCGGGTCAATCCTCGGCTTGAGCATTCTGCCTCTTCGACCAGCCTCTCCGGTCGGCTGAGTGCCCGCACACTCGTTTCGTGGGTTGACTTAGGCATACGGAGTTCATCCTAGTCTAAGCATACGGAGTTCATTCCCAGTCTAAGATTGAACTGGACCGAGTGTTGTGGTGGCAGTATTGACAGCACGCAGGGGGGACCGAGCCGATTACTGGCTTGCGCATTCTACCTCTCTAGCTGGCTGAGCGCACGCACAGTCATTTAATGGGTTAACTTAGGCATACGGACTTCATCCCCAGTCTAAGCATACGGAGTTCATTCCCAGTCTAAGATCGGACCAGACCAAGGGTTGCGATAGCAGGATTGACAGCACGCACGGGGGATCGAGTCGATCCCCGGCTTACGCATTCTGCCTCTCCGACCGACTGAGCGCCCGTACGCCCGTTTCATGGGTTGGCTTAGGCATAGGGAGTTCATTCCATGTCTAAACCCCAGTGAAAATGAGGGCTGTGGTAGCGGGATCAACAGTACGCAGAGGGGGACCGGGCTGATCCCTGGCTTGCGCATTATGCCTCTTCGGTCTGTTCAACGCCCGCACGCTCGTTTCATGGGATGACTTAGGCATACGGAGTTCATTCCTAGTCAAAGATCAGATCAGACTAAGGGTTGTGGCAGTAGGATCGACAGCTCGCAGAGGGGATCGGGTCGGTCCTCGGCTTGCACATTCTACCTCTCCGGTCGATTGAGCGCCCGCACGCTCATTTCTTGGGTTGGCTTAGGCATACGGAGTTCATTCCACGTCTAAGCACACAAAGTTCATTCCCAGTCTAAGATCGAACCGAACCAAGGTTTACGGTAGTAGGACCAGCAGTAGGATCGGTAGCACGCAGGGGGGATCGGGTCGTTCCTCGGCTTGAGCATTCTGCCTCTTCGATCGGCCTCTCCGGCCGACTGAGTGCCCGCACGCTCATTTCTTGGGTTGACTTAGGCATACGGAGTTCATCCCCAGTCTAAGCATACAAAGTTGATTCACAGTCTAAGATCTAACCTGATCGAGGGTTGCGGCAGCATGATCGACAGCACGCAGGGGGGACCAGGCTGATCCTCGGCTTACGCATTTTGCCTCTCTGGTCGGCTGAGTGCCCGCACGCTCGTTTCATGGGTTGGCTTAGGCATAGGGAGTTAAGTCCATGTCTAAGCCCTAACCGGACCGAGGGTTGTGGTAGCGAGATCGACAGCATGCAAAGGGGGACCGGGCTGATCCCCGGCTTGCGCATTATGCCTCTCCGGTCGGTTCAGCTCCCGATCGCTTGTTTCATGGGTTGACTTTTGCATACGGAGTTCATTCCCAGTCTAAGATCGGATTGGACCAAGGGTTGTGGCAGTAGGATCGACAGCACGCAAGGGGGGACCAGGCTGCTCCCCGACTTGCACATTCTACCTCTCCGGCCAACTGAGCGCCTGCACGCTCGTTTCGTGGGTTGGCTTAGGCATACAGAGCTCATTCCATGTCTAAGCATACAGAGTTCTTTTACAGTCTAAGATCAGATCGAACCAAGGGATACAGCAGCAAGACCAGCAGCAAGACCGACAGCACGTAAAGGGGGACCGGGTTGGTCCCTGGCTTGCACATTCTGCCTCTCTGATCGGTCTCTTCGGTCGGTTGAGCGCCCGCACGCTCATTCCGTGGGTTGACTTAGGTAGACGGAGTTCATCCCCAGTCTAAGCATACGAAGTTCATTCCCAGTCTAAGATCAAACCAGATTGAGGGTTGCGGCAGCAGGATCAGCAGCACGAAGGGGGGACCGAGCCGAGCCCCAGCTTGCGCATTCTACCTCTCCGGCCGGCTGAGCGCCCGCACACCCGTTTCGTGGGTTGGCTTAGGCATAGGGTGTTCATTCGATGTCTAAGCCCCAGCCAGACTGAGGGTTGTGGCAGCGGGACCGACAGCACGCAGGGGGGACCGGGCCAATCCCTGGCTTATGCATTCTGCCTCTCCGGCTGGCTGAGCGCCCGCAAGCTCATTTCATGGGTTGGCTTAGGCATACGGAGTTCATTCCATGCCTAAGCATACGGAGTTCATTCCCAGTCTAAGAGTTTGAGCCACGGTGCACATGCTGGGCTCAGGCATGTGCTGGTGCCGTATTTTTTTCACCCGGGGCACCATCGTAGGAGCATCACCGGAGCATCGTCGGAGAGCCTAACCGGTGACATTGGGGGTTCCGACAATTGGGGGGGCCGGGGGGTGTGCGCACATGATGTGCGATGGGTGCTGGTACTTGGCCCCTATATTGGCCCCATATCCTTCATCAAACCTCGAGAACTCACACCCCCTTAAAGAGCATTTGAGATTTTATAGGTTTGCTGTCAGTAGCCATTAAAGTGTCTGAAATGGGGATACTTTTTTCAAACAGTCACAAAATCTTCTCCACTTTGAGTTTTTAGTTGAATTTTTTTGTGCATGCCAAAAAAAATACAAGGATCACCTCTACAAAATTTGGGGATGAAAACCTTTCTAAAAAAATTTTAAAAAATCCTTAACCGCAAAAAGTTTAAAAAATAGTGCAAAATAGAAAACGGGTCGTCTTGCCACGAAACTTCACATGAAGGAGTAGGGGGCCATTGTATGAATTTACAAGCCATAAAAATGGCATTGGAATGGAAGAAATTTGAAGATGTGCTTGAACCCACCTACCACCCATTTGATCCCCGGCTTGTGCATCCTGCCTCTTCGGCCGGCTGAGCGCCCGCACGTCAGTTTCGTGGGTTGGCTTAGGCATAGGGAGTTCATTCCATGTGTAAGCCCTAGCTGGATCGAGGGTTGTGGCTGCAGGGCCGGCAGTACACAGAGGGGGACCGGGCCGATCCCCGGCTTGCGCATTCTGCCTCTCCGGCCGGTTGAGCACCCGTACACTTGTTTCATGGGTTGGCTTAGGCATACGGAGTTCATTCCCAGTCTAAGAGTTTAAGCCACAGTGCACATGCTGGGCTCAGGCATGTGCTGGTGCTGCATTTCTTTTGCCCGGGGCACCATCGTCGGAGCATCACCAGAGCATCATTGGAGAGCCTAACCGGTGGCATTGGGGGTTCCGACAATTGGGGGGCCGAGGGGGTGTGCGCACATGATGTGTGATGGGTGCTAGTACTTGGCCCTTATATTGGCCCCTTATCCCTCATCAAACCTCAAGAACTCACACCCCCTTAAAGAGCATTTGAGATTTTACAGGTTTGCTGCTAGTAGCCATTAAAGTGTCTGAAATGGGGACACTTTTTTCAAACGATCACAAAATCTTCTCCGCTTTGAGTTTTTAGCTGAATTTTTTTACGCATGCCAACAAAAATACAAGGATCACCTCTACCAAATTTGGGGACAAAACTCTTTCTAAAAACATTTTAAAAAATCCCAAACCGCAAAAAGTTTTCAAAATCATGAAAAATAGTAAACGGGTCGTCTTGCCATGAAACTTCAAATGAAGGCGTAGTGGACCATTGTATGAATTTAAAAGCCATAAAAATGGCATTGGCACAGCAGAAATATGAAGATGTGCTTGAGCCCACCTATCACCCGTTCGATCCCCGACTTGCGCATCCTGCCTCTCTGGTCAGCTGAGCTTCCGTACGCTCGTTTCATGTGTTGACTTAGGCATACGGAGTTCATCCCCAGTCTAAGCATATGGAGTTCATTCCCAGTCTAAGATCAGACCAGACCAAGGGTTACGGTAGCAGGATCAACAGCACGTAGGGGGCATGGGCCGATCCCCGGCTTGCGCATTCTACCTTTTCGGCCAACTGAGCACCCGTACGTTCGTTTCGTGGGTTGGCTTACGCATACGGAGTTCATTCCATGTCTAAGCATATAGAGTTCATTCCCAGTCTAAGAGTTTGAGCCATGATGCACATGCTGGGCTCGTGCATGTGCTGGTGCTGCATTTTTTTCGCCCAGGGCACCATTGCCGGAGCATCGTCGGAGAGCCTAACCGACGGCATTGGGGGTTCCGGCGATTGGGGGGGCCGAGGGGGTGTGCGCACATGATGTGTGATAGGTGCTGGTACTTGGCCCTTATATTGGCCCCCTATCCCTCATCAAACCTCGAGAACTCACACCCCTTAAAGAGCATTTGAGATTTTATAGGTTTGCTGCCAGTAGCCATTAAAGCGTCTGAAATACGGTCACTTTTTTCAAGCGGTCACAAAATCTTCTCCACTTCGAGTTTTTTGCTGAATTTTTTTTGTATGCCAACAAAAATACAAGGATCACCTCTATCAAATTTGGGGACAAAACTCACTCTTTCTAAAAATATTTTAAAAAATCCCAAACCACAAAAAGTTTCAAAAATCGTGAAAAATAGTAAACGGGTCGTCTTGCCACGAAACTTCACATGAAGGCGTACTGGACCATTGTATGAATTTACAAGCCATAAAAATGGCATAGGCACAACAGAAATATTAAGATGTGCTTGAACCCGCCTACCACCCGTTTGATCCTCGACTTGCGCATCCTGCCTCTTTGGTCAGTTGAGCGTCCGTACGCTCGTTTCGTGGGTTGACTTAGGCATGCGGAGTTCATCCCCAGTCTAAGCATACAGAGTTCATTCCCAGTCTAAGATTAGACCAGACTGAGGGTTGTGGTAGCAGGATCAATAGCACGTAGGGGGGACCGGGCCGGTCCTCGGCTTGCGCATTCTGCCTCTCCGGCCGACTGAGCGCCCGTACGTTCGTTTCGTGGGTTGGCTTAGGCATACGGAGTTCATTCCATGTCTAAGCATACAGAGTTCATTCCCAGTCTAAGAGTTTGAGCCACGGTGCACATGCTGGGCTCATGCATGTACTGGTGCTACATTTTTTTCACCCAGGGCACCATCGTTGGAGCATCGTCGGAGCATCATCGGACAGCCTAACCGACGACATTGGGGGTTCCGGCGATTGGGGGGCCGGGGGGTGTGCGCACATGATGTGCGATGGGTGCTGGTACTTGGCCCTTATATTGGCCCCCTATCCCTCATCAAACCTCGAGAACTCACACCCCCTTAAAGAGCATTTGAGATTTTATAGGTTTGCTACCAGTAGCCATTAAAGCGTCTGAAATGGGGTCACTTTTTTCAAACGGTCACAAAATCTTCTCCACTTCGAGTTTTTTGCTGAATTTTTTTGTGCATGCCAAAAAAAATACAAGGATCACCTCTATAAAATTTGGGGACAAAAATCTTTCTAAAAATATTTTAAAAAATCCCAAACCACAAAAAGTTTCAAAAATCGTAAAAAATAGTAAACGGGTCATCTTGCCACGAAACTTCGCATGAAGGCGTACTGGACCATTGTATGAATTTACAAGCCATAAAAATGGCATTGGCATGCAGAAATACAAAGATGTGCTTGAACCCACCTACCACCCGTTCGATCCTCGGCTTGCGCATCCGGCCTATCTGGTCTGTTAAGCGTCCGAACGCTCGTTTCGTGGGTTGACTTAGGCATAAGGAGTTCATCCCCAGTCTAAGCATATGGAGTTCATTCCCAGTATAAGATCAGACTGGATTGAGGGTTGCGGTAGTAGGATCAACAGCACATAGGGGTGACCGGGCCGGTCCCCGACTTATGCATTCTACCTCTCCGGTCGGCTGAGCGCCCGTATGTTCGTTTTATGGGTTGGCTTACGTATACGTAGTTCATTCCATGTCTAAGCATACGGAGTTCATTCCCAGTCCAAGATCAAATCGGACCGAGGGTTGCGACAACAGGACCGATAGCAGGACCAGCAACTGGATCAGCAGCACGCAGGGGGGACCGGGCTGATCCCCGACTTACGCATTCTGCCTCTTCGACCGACTGAGCGGCCACATGCTCGTTTCGTGGCTTGGCTTAGGCATACGGAGTTCATTCCATATCTAAGCCCCAACCAGATCGAGGGTTGTGGCAGCAAGACCGGCAGCGAGATCGGCAGCATGCAGAGGGGGACCGATCCAATCCCCGGCTTGCGCATTATGCCTCTCTGGCTGGCTCAGCATCGAAACGCTTGTTTCGTGGGTTAAGTTCGGCATACGGAGTTCATTCCCAGTCTAAGATCAGACTGGACCAAAGGTTGCAGTAGTAGGATCGACAGCACGCAGGGAGGGACCAGGCCAGTCCCCAACTTGCGCATTCTGCCTCTAAGGCCGGCTGAGCACCCGCACGCTTGTTTTGTGGGTTGGCTTAGGCATACGGAGTTCATTCCATGCCTAAGGATACGGAGTTCATTCCCAGTCTAAGATCGGATCGGGCCGAGGGTTACGATAGTAGGACCAGCAATAGGATCGATAGCACGCTGTGGGGGACCGGGCCGATCCTCGACTTGCGCATTCTGCCCTCCGACCGACTGAGCACCCACACGCCTGTTTCATGGGTTGGCTTAGGCATTGGGAGTTCATTCCATGTGTAAGCCCCAGTCGGATCGAGGGTTGTGGCAGTGGAACCGACAGCACATAGAGGGGGACCAGGCTGATCCCCGACTTGCACATTCTGCCTCTTCGATCGACTGAGCATCCGTACGCTCGTTTCGTGGGTTGGCTTAGGCATAGGAGTTCATTCCATGTCTAAGCATACAGAGTTCATTCCATGTCTAAAAGTTTGAGCCACAGTGCACATGCTAGGCTCAGGCATGGGCTGGTGCCATATTTTTTTCGCCCGGGGCACCATCACCAAAGCATTGCCAAAGCATCACCGGAGAGCCTAACCGACGGCATTGGGGGTTCCGACGATTTGGGGGGGTCAGGGGGGTGTGCGCACATGATGTGCGATGGGTGCTGATACTTGGCCCGTATATTGGCCCCCTATCCCTCATCAAACCGCGAGAACTCACACCCCCTTAAAGAGCATTTGAGATTTTATAAGTTTGCTGCCATTAGCCATTAAAGTGTCTGAAATGGGGACAATTTTTTCAAACGGTCACAAAATCTTCTCCACTTTGAATTTTTTGCTGAATGTTTTTGTGCATGCCAACAAAAATACAACGATCACCTCTACCAAATTTGGGGACAAAACTCTTTCTAAAAAAATTTTAAAAAATCTCGAACCGTAAAAAGTTTTAAAAATCGTGAAAAATAGAAAATGGGTCGTCTTGCCACGAAACTTCACATGAAGGCGTAGGGGACCATTGTATGAATCTACAAGCCATAAAAATGGCATTGACATGGTAGAAGTATTAAGATTTTCTTGAACCCACCTACCACCCACCACCCGTTCGATCCCCGGCTTACGCATCCTACCTCTCTAGTCGGTTGAGCGTCCGCACGCTCGTTTCGTGGGTTGACTTAGGTATACAGATTTCATCCCCAGTCTAAGCATACAGAGTTCATTCTCAGTCTCACATCAGACCGGATCAAAGGTTGCAGCAGCAAGATCGGCAGTACGTAGAGGGACCGGGTCGATCCTCGACTTGCACATTCTACCTCTCTAGTTGACTGAGTGCCCACACGCTCGTTTCATGGGTTGGCTTATCCATAGGGAGTTGATTCCATGTCTAAGCCCTAGCCGAACCAAGGTTTGTGGCAGCGAGACTGGTAGCACGCAGAAGGGGATCGGGCCAATCCCCAACTTACGCATTATGCCTCTCCGATGGGCTCAGCGCCCACACGCTTGTTTCATGGGTTGACTTACGCATATAGACTTCATTCCCAGCAGCAGGATTGGCAGCATGTAGAGGGGACCAGGTCGATCCCCGACTTGCGTATTCTGCCTTTCTGGCCTACTGAGCGCCCGCACGCTCGTTTCGTGGGTTGGCTTAGGCATACGGAGTTCATTCCATGTCTAAGCCCCAACCGGACCGAGGGTCGTGGTAGTAAGACCGGCAACGGGATCGGCAGCGCGCAGAGGGGGACTGGACTGATCCCCAGCTTGCACATTATACCTCTCCAACCGACCTCTCTGGCCGGTTGAGCGCCCGCACGCTCGTTTCCTGGGTTGACTTAGGCATACGAAGTTCATCTCTAGTTTAAGCATACGAAGTTCATTCCCAGTCTAGGATCGGACCGGACCGAGTGTTACGATAGCAGGATCAACAGCACACAGGGGGGATCGGGCTGATCCCCGACTTATGCATTCTACCTCTCCGGCCAGCTGAGCGCCCGCACGTCCGTTTTGTGGGTTGGCTTAGGTATAGGGAGTTCATTCCATGTCTAAGCCCCAGTCAGACCGAGGGTTGTGGCAGTGGGATCGGCAGCATGCAGAGGGGGATCAGGTCGATCCCCGGCTTGCGCATTATGCCTCTTCGGCCGGCTCCATGCCCGAACGATCGTTTGGTGGGTTGACTTTGGCATACAGAGTTCATTCCCAGTATAAGATCAGACCGGATCGAGGGCTGTGGCAGCAGGATCGACAGCATGCAAGGGGGACCAGGCTGGTCCCCGACTTACGCATTCTATCTCTAAGGCCCACTGAGACCCCGCACACTCATTTCATGGGTTAGCTTAGGCATACGGAGTTCTTTCCATGTCTAATCATAAGAAGTTCATTCCCAGTCTAAGATCAGACCGGATCGAGGGTTGCGGTAGCAGGACCAGTAGCAGGATCGGTAGCACACAATTGGGGATCGGGTCGATCCTTGGCTTACGCATTCTGCCTCTCCGACCGGTTGAGCACTCACACGCCTGTTTCGTGGGTTGGCTTAGGCATAGGGAGTTCATTCCATGTCTAAGCCCTAGTCGGACCGAGGGTTGTGGCAGTAGGACCGGTAGCACTTAAAGGGGGACCGGGTCGATCCTCAGCTTGCGCATTCTACCTCTTCGGCCGACTGAGTGCCCGCACTCTCGTTTCGTGGGTTGGCTTAGGCATAGGGAGTTCACTCCATGTCTAAGCCCTAGCCAGATCGAGGGTTGAGGCAGCGGGACCGGCAGCACGCAGAGGAGGATCGAGCCTATCCCTGGCTTACGCATTATGCCTCTCCGACTGGCTCAGCACCCGTCCGCTCATATCATGGGTTGACTTAGGCATACGGAGTTTATTCGCAATCTAAGATCGAACCGGACTGAGGGTTGGGGCAGCAGGATTGACAGCATGCCGGGGGGACCAGGTCAGTCCCCGGCTTGCGCATTCTACCTCTCTGGCCGACTGAGCGCCCGTACGCTCGTTTCGTGGGTTGGCTTTGGCATACGAAGTTCATTCCATGTCTAAGCATAACTCCGACCGAGTGTTGTGGCAGCAGGACCAGCAGCGGGATCGACAGCACGTAGGGGGGATCGGGCTGATCCCTGACTTACACATTTTGCCTCTCTGACCAGCCACTCGGTCGGCTGAGCACACGTACGCTCGTTTCGTGGGTTGACTTAGGCATACAGAGTTTATCCCCAGTCTAAGCATACGGAGTTCATTCCCAGACTGATCCTCTGCTTACGCATTCTACCTTTTCGACCGACTGAGCGCCTACACGCCCGTTTCGTTGGCTGGCTTAGGCATAGGGAGTTCATTCCATGTCTAAGCCCCAGCCGAACCGAAGGTTGTGGTAGCGGGACCGGTAGCATACAGAGGGGGATCGGGTCGATCCCTGACTTGCGCATTCTACCTCTCCAACCGGTTGAGCGACCGCACACTTGTTTCGGGGGTTGGCTTAGGCGTATGGAGTTCATTCCCAGTCTAAGAGTTTGAGCCACGGTGCACATGTTGGTCTCGGGCATGTGCTGGTGTCGTATTTTTTTCACCCGAGGTACCATCGTCGGAGCAATGCCAGAGCATCACCGGAGAGCCTAATGGGCTGCATTGGGGGTTTTGACGATTGGGGGGGCCGAGGGGGTGCACACATGATGTCCGATGGGTGCTGGTACTTGGCCTTTATATTGGCCCCCTATCCTTAATCAAACCTCGATAACTCACACCCCCTTAAAGAGCATTTGAGATTTTATAGGTTTGCTGCCAGTAGCCATTAAAGTGTCTGAAATGGGGACACTTTTTTCAAACAGTCACAAAATCTTCTCCACTTCGAGTTTTTAGCTGAATTTTTTTGTGCATGCCAACAAAAATACAAGGAAAGGCCGGTCGGCTTAGCACCCGCACGCTCGTTTCGTGGGTTGACTTAGGCATAAAAAGTTTATTTCAAGTCTAAGATCGAACCGAACCTAGGATTACAGCAGCAGGATCGATAGCACACAGGGGGGACCGGGCCAGTCCCCGGCTTGCGCATTCTGCCTCTCTGGTCAGCTGAGCATCCACACTCTCCCGTTTCGTGGGTCGACTTAGGTGTACAGAGTTCATCCCTAGTTTAAGAATACGGAGTTCATTCCCAGTCTAAGATCGGATCGGACCGAGGGTTATGGTAGCAGGATCGACAGCACGCAGGGGGGACCGAGCCGATCCCCAGCTTGCGCATTTTGCCTCTCCGACCGGCTGAGCGTCCGCACGCTTGTTTTGTGGGTTGGCTTAGGCATAGGGAGTTCATTCCATGTCTAAGCCCCAGCCGAACCGAGGGTTGTGGTAGCGGGATCGACAGCATGCAGAGGGGGATCGGGCCGATCCCCGGCTTGCACATTATGCCTTTCCGATCGACTCAACACCCGCACGCTCATTTCGTGGATTGACTTAGGCATATGGAGTTCATTCCCAGTCTAAGATTGGACCAAACTGAGGGTTGCAGTAGTAGGTTTGACAGCACGTAAGGGGGATTGGGTCGATCCTCGACTTGTGCATTTTGCTTCTCCGACGGGCTGAGCGCCCGTACGCTCATTTCGTGGGTTGGCTTAGGCATACAGAGTTCATTCCCAGTCTAAGATCAGACCGGACCAAAGGTTGCTGTAGTAGGACCAGCAGTAGGATTGCCAGCACGTAAGGGGGGACCGAGCTGATCCTCAGCTTGCGCATTCTGCCTCTCGATCGGTTGAGCACCCGCACGCTCGTTTAGTGGGTTGACTTAGGCATACGGAGTTCATTCCATGTCTAAGCCCCAGTCAGACCGAGGGTTGTGGTAGCAGGTCTGGCAGCCGGATCGACAACACACAGAGGGGTATCGGGCTAATCCCTGGCTTGCACATTATGCCTCTCCGATCGGCCTTTTCGGGCGGCTGAACCCCCACACGCTCGTTTCTTGGGGTTGACTTAGGCATACGGAGTTCATCCCCAGTCTAAGCATACAGAGTTCATTCCCAGTCTAAGATTTTGAGCCACGGTGCACATGCTAGGCTCGAGCATGTGCTGGTGCTGCATTTTTTTCACCCTGGGCACCATCGTCGGAGAGCCTAACCGGCGGCAGTGGGGGTTCTAGGAATTGGGGGGGCCGGGGGGTGTGCGCACATGATGCGCGATGGGTGCTGGTACTTGGCCCTTATATTGGCCCCCTATCCCTCATCAAACCTCGAGAACTCACACCCCCTTAAGGAGCATTTGACATTTTATAGGTTTGCTGCCAGTAGCCATTAAAGTGTCTAAAATGGGGACACTTTTTTCAAACGGTCACAAAAGCTACCCCACTTTGATTTTTTAGCTGAATTTTTTTGTGCATGCCAACAAAAATACAAAGATCATCTCTAGCAAATTTGGGGACAAAACTCTTTCTAAAAAAATTTTAAAAAATCTCGAACAGTAAAAAGTTTCAAAAATCATGAAAAATAGAAAATGGTTCGTCTTGCCACGAAACTTCACATGAAGGCTTAGGGGACCATTGTATGAATTTAAAAGCCATAAAAATGGCATTGGTGTGGCAGAAATATGAAGATGTGCTTGAACCCACCTATCACCCTTTCGATCTTCGACTTGCGCATCCTGACTCTCTGGTCGACTGGGCGCCTGCACGCTCGTTTCGTGGGTTGACTTAGGCATACGGAGTTCATCCCCAGTCTAAGCATACGGAGTTCATTCCCAGTCTAAGATCAGACCGGACCGAGGGTTGCGACAACAGGATTGACAGCACGCAGGGGGGATCGGGCCGATCCCTGGCTTACGCATTCTGCCTCTTCGATCGGCTGATCGCCTGTACGCCTATTTTGTGGGTTGGCTTAGGCATAGTGAGTTAATTCCACGTCTAAGACCCTTCCAGACTGAGGGTTGTGGCAGCAAGACCGGTAGCGGGATTGGCAGCACGCAGATGGGGACCTGGCTGATCCTCGGCTTGCGCATTATGCCTCTCCGGTGGCCTTTCCAACCAGCTGAGTACCCGTACACTCGTTTCATGGGTTGACTTAGGCATAGGGAGTTCATTCCATGTCTAAGCCCCAGTCGAACTGAGGGTTGTGGCAGCGGGATCGACAGCACGCAGAAGGGGACCGGGCCGATCCCCAACTTGTGTATTATGCCTCTCCGGTCGGCTCAATGCCCGCACGCTCATTTCGTGGGTTGACTTAGGCATACGAAGTTCATTCCCAGTCTAAGATCAGATCAGACTGAGGGTTGTGGTAGCAGGATCGACAGCACGTAGGTGGGGACTGGGCTGATCCCTGACTTGCGCATTCTACCTCTCTAACCTGCTGAGCGCTTGCACTATCGTTTCATGGGTTGGCTTAGGCATATAGAGTTCATTGAATGTCTAAGCATACGGAGTTCATTCTTAGTCTAAGATTTTGAGCCACGGTGCACATGCTGGGCTCAGGCATGTGCTGGTGCCGCATTTTTTTCTCTCGGGGCACCATCGTCGAAGCATCGCTGGAGAGACTAACCGGTGGCATTAGGGGTTTCGGTGATTGGGGGGCCGGGGGGTGTGTGCACATGATGTGCGATTGTTGCTGGTATTTGGCCCTTATATTGGCCCCCTATCCCTCATCAAACCTTGAGAACTCACAGCCCCTTAAAGAGCATTTGAGATTTTATAGGTTTGCTGCCAGTAGCCATTAAAGTGTCTGAAATGGGGACCGAGGGTTGTGGCAGCAGGACCGACAACACGCAGAGGGGGACCGGGCTGATCCCCGACTTACACATTATGCCTCTCCGGTCGGCTCAGTGCCCGCATGCTCATTTCATGGGTTGACTTAGGCATACGGAGTTCATTCCCAGTCTAAGATCAGACCAGACCGAGGGTTGTGGTAGTAGGATCGGCAGCACGCAGGGGGGATCGGGTTGATCCTCGGCTTGCGCATCTGCCTCTCCAGCCGGCTGAGCGCCCGCACGCCCATTTTGTGGGTTGGCTTAAGCATAGGGAGTTCAGTCCATGTCTAAGCCCCAGTCGGATCGAGGGTTGTGGCAACGGAACCAGCAGCACGCAGAGGGGGACCGGGTCGATCCCCGGCTTGCAGATTATGCCTCTCCGGTCGACTCATCACCCGCATGCTCGTTTCATGGGTTGACTTAGGCATACGGAGTTCATTCCATGTCTAAGCATACAGAGTTCATTCCCAGTCTAAGATCTGACTGGATCGAGGGTTGTGGTAGTAGGACCAGTAGTAGGATCGGTAGCATGCAATGGGGGATCGGGCCGATCCCCGGCTTGCGCATTCTACCTCTCCGATCGGCTGAGTACCCGCACTCTCGTTTCATGGGTGGCTTAGGCATAGGCAGTTTGTTCCATGTCTAAGCCCTAGCCAGACTGAGGGTTATGGCAGCGGGACCAGCAGCACTCAGAGGGGGACCAGGCCGATCCTCGGCTTGTGCATTATGCCTCTTCGGTTGGCTCAGCGCTTGCACTCTCGTTACGTGGTTTGACTTATACATGCGGAGTTCATTCCCAGTCTAGGATCGGATCAGACCGAGGGTTGCGGCATCAAGATTGATAGCACGTAGGGGGGACTGAGCCAATCCCCAGCTTGCGCATTCTGCCTCTTCGGTCGGCTGAGCGCCCGCACGCTCGTTTCATTGGTTAGCTTAGGCATACGGAGTTCATTCCATTTCTAAGCATATGGAGTTCCTTCCCAGTCTATGATTTTGAGCCACGGTGCACTTGCTGGGCTGGGGCATGTGCTGGTGCCATATTTTTTTTGCCCGGGGCACCATCGTCGGAGCAACATCGGAGCATCGCCGGAGAGCCAAACTGGCGGCATTGGGGGTTCCGACGATTGGGGGGCCATGAAGGTGTGTGCACATGATGTCCAATCACTGCTGGTACTTGGCCCTTATATTGGCCCCCTATCCCTCATCAAACCTCGAGAACTCACACCCCCTTAAAGAGCATTTGAGATTTTATAGGTTTGCTGCCAGTAGCCATTAAAGTGTTTGAAATGGGGACACTTTTTTGAAACAGTCACAAAATTTTCTCCACTTTGAGTTTTTAGCTGAATTTTTTTGTGCTTGCCAACAAAAATACAAGGATCACCTCTACCAAATTTGGGGGCAAAACTCTTTCTAAAAAAGTTTTCAAAAAATCCCGAACCGTAAAAAGTTTCAAAAATCGTGAAAAATAGAAAACAGGTCGTCTTGCCATGAAACTTCACATGAAGGCTTAGGGGACCATTGTATGGATTTAAAAGCCATAAAAATGGCATTGGCATGGTAGAAATATGAAGATGTGCTTGAACCCACCTACTACCCATTCGATCCCCGGCTTACGCATCCTGCCTCTCTGGTCGACTGAGCGTCCGCACGCTCGTTTCGTGGGTTGACTTAGGTGTATGGAGTTCATCCCCAGTCTAAGCATATAGAGTTCATCCCCAGTCTAAGCATACGGAGTTCATTCCCAGTCTAAGATCGGATCGGACCGAGGGTTGTGACTGTAGGATCGGCAGCACGCAGGGGGGACCAAGCTGATCCCCGACTTGCGCATTCTTCCTCTCCGGCCGACTGAGCACCTACACGTCCATTTTGTGGGTTGGCTTAGGCATAGAGAGTTCATTCCATGTCTAAGCCACAACCGGATCGAGGGTTGTGGCAGCGGGATCGAAAGCACACAGAGGGGGACCGGGTCGATCATCGGCTTGCGTATTATGCCTCTCTGGCTGGCTCAACGCCCGCACACTTGTTTCATGGGTTGACTTAGGCACACGGAGTTCATTCCCAGTCTAAGATAGAACCGAACTAAGGGTTGCGGCAGCAGGATCGATAGCATGTAGGGTGGGGGCCGATCCTCAGCTTGTGCATTCTGCCTCTCTGGCCGACTGAGCACCCGCACGCTCGTTTCATGTGTTGGCTTAGGCATACGGAGTTCATTCCATGTCTAAGCATACGAAGTTCATTCCTAGTCTAAGATCAGACCGGACCGAGGGTTATGGCGGTAGGACCTACCACCCGTTCGATCCTCGGCTTACGCATCCTGCCTCTCTGGTTGGCTGAGCGCCCGCACGCTCGTTTCATGGGTTGACTTACGCATGCGGAGTTTATCCGTAGTCTAAGCATACGGAGTTAATTCCCAGTCTAAGATCAGACTGGATCGAGGGTTACGACAGTAGGATCAGTAGCACGCAGGGGGGATCGGGCCAATCCCCAGCTTGCGCATTCTGCCTCTCCGACCGACTGAGCGCCCGCACGCCCGTTTCATGGGTTGGCTTAGGCATAGGGAGTTCATTCCATGTCTAAGCCCTAGCTGGACCGAGGGTTATGGCAGTGGGATGGACAGTAAGCAGAAGGGGATCGAGCCAATCCTTGGCTTGCGTATTATGCTCTTCGGTCGGTTCAGCGCCCGCACATTCATTTTTTGGGTTGACTTCTGCATACGAAGTTCATTCCCAATCTAAGATCAGATCGGACAGAGGGTTGCTGCAGTAGGATCGGTAGCACGTAGGGAGGATCGGGCCGATCCCTGACTTGCGCATTCTACCTCTCCGACAGGCTGAACAGCCGCACGTCCATTTCGTGGGTTGGCTTAGGCATAGGGAGTTCATTTCATATCTAAGCCCCAACCAGACCGAGGGTTGTGGCAGTGGGATCGATAGCACTTAGAGGGGACCGGGCCAATCCCCGACTTGTGTATTATGCCTCTTCGACCGGCTCATTGCCCGCACGTTCATTTCATGGGTTGACTTAGTCATACGAAGTTCATTCCCAGTCTAAGATCGGACCGGATCGAAGGTTGCGACAGTAGGATTGATAGCACAAAGGGGGGACCGAGCCGGTCCTCGGGTTACGCATTTTGGCTCTTCGATCGGCTGAACGCCCGCACACTCGTTTTGTGGGTTGGCTTAGGCATACGAAGTTCATTCCATGTCTAAGAATACGAAGTTCATTCCCAGTCTAAGATCGGACCGGACCGAGGGTTGTGGCAGCAGGACCAGTAGCAGGATCGGTAGCACGCAGGGGGGATCGGGTCGATCCCCGGATTGCGCATTCTACGTCTTTGGCCAGCTGAACACCCGCACGCCCATTTCGTGGGTTGGCTTAGGCATAGGGAGTTCATTCCATGTCTTAGCCCCAGTTGGACCGAGGGTTGTGGCAGCAGGACCGATAGCATGCAGAGGGTGACCGGGCTGATCCCCGAGTTGCGCATTATGCCTCTCCGACTGGCTCAGCGCCTTTACGCTCATTTCATGGGTTGACTTAGTCATACGGAGTTCATTCCCAGTCTAAGATCGGACCGGATCGAGGGTTGCAGCAGCAGGATCTACAGCACGTAGGGGGGCCAGGCTGATCCTCGACTTGCACATTCTGCCTCTCCGACCGGCTGAGCACCTGTACACTCGTTTCGTGGGTTGGCTTAGGCATACAGAGTTCATTCCTTGTCTAAGCATACAGATTTATTCCAGTCTAAGATTAGACCGGATCGAGGGTTGCGACAGCAGGACCAGCAACAGGATCGATAGCACGTAGGGGGGATCGGGCCGATCCCTGGCTTGCGCATTCTACCTCTCCGGCCGGTTGAGCACCCGCAAGCTTGTTTCGTGGGTTGGCTTAGGCATACGGAGTTCATTCCATGTCTAAGCCCCAGTCAAACCGAGGGTTGTGGCAGCAGGACCGACAGTGGGATCGATAGCACGCAGAGGGGGACTGGGCTTATCCCCGGCTTACGCATTATGCCTCTCGGGTCGACTGAGCGCCCGCACGCTCATTTCATAGTTTGACTTAGGCATACGGAGTTCATCCCCAGTCTAAGCATACAGAGTTCATCCCTAGTCTAAGATCAGACCAGACAGAGGGGTGTTTCAGCAGGATCGACAGCATGCAGGGGGGACCGGCCGATCCCCAACTTGAGCATTCTGCCTCTCCAGCCGGCTGAGTGCCCGCACACCCATTTCATTGGTTGGCTTACGCATAGGGAGTTCATTCCATTTCTAAGCTGTAGCAGACCGAGGGTTGTGGTAGCGAGACCCGTAGCACACAGAAGGGGACCGGGCCGATCCCTTGCCAGTGCATTATGCCTCTTCAGCCGACTCAGCGCCCGCACGCTCATTTCGTGGGTTGACTTATGCATATGGAGTTCATTCCAAGTCTAAGATCGGATCGGACAGATGGTTGCGACAGCAGGATCGACAGCATACAGGGGGGACTGGGTCGATCCCCGACTTGCGCATTTTACCTTTCCGGCTGGCTGAGCGCCCGCACACTCGTTTCGTGGGTTGGCTTAGGCATACGAAGTTCATTCCATGTCTAAGCATGCAGAGTTTATTCCCAGTCTAAGATTTTGAGCCACGGTGCACATGCTGGGCTCGGGCATGTGCTGGTGCCGCATTTTTTTCACACGGGGCACCATCCCCGGAGAGCCTAACCGACGGCATTAGGGGTTCCGACGATTGGGGGGGTCAGGGTGGTGTGCGCACATGATGTGTGATGGGTGCTGGTACTTGGCCCTTATATTGGCCCCCTATCCTTCATCAAACCTCAAGAACTCACACCCCCTTAAAGAGCATTTGAGATTTTATAGGTTTGCTGCCAGTAGCCATTAAAGTGTCTGAAATGGGGACACTTTTTTGAAACGGTCACAAAATCTTCTCCACTTCGAGTTTTTAGCTAAATTTTTTTGTGCATGCCAACAAAAATACAAGGATCACCTCTACTAAATTTGGGGACAAAACTCTTCAAAAAGTTTTGAAAATCGTGAAAAATAGAAAACGGGTCGTCTTGCCACGAAACTTCACATGAAGGCTTAGGGACCATTGTATGAATTTACAAGCCGTAAAAATGGCATTGGCATGGCAGAAATATGAAGATGTGCTTGAAACCACCTACCACCCGTTCGATCCCCGACTTGCGCATCCTGCCTCTCCGGTTGGCTGAGCGCCTGCACGCTCGTTTCGTGGGTTGACTTAGGCATATGGAGTTCATCCCCAGTCTAAGCATATGGAGTTCATTCCCAGTCTAAGATCAGATCGGACCAAGGGTTGCGACAGCAGGATTGGCAGCACGTAGGGAGGATCGAGCCGATCCTCAGCTTGCGCATTCTGTCTCTTCGGTTGGCTGAGCGCCCGCACGCTCGTTTCGTGGGTTGGCTTAGGCATAGGGAGTTCATTCCATGTCTAAGGCCCAGTCGGACCGAGGGTTGTGGCAGTGGGACCGGTAGCACGCAGAGGGGGACTGGGCTGATCCACGGTGTCACGGACTAAGCTTTTTCTTAGCAAGCAATAGACCGTGTGGCACTTGAATAGGCGCTCCTAACCAAGTCAGCCTTCAATAGATCGATATCTGAACAAATAACCATAAGCCATGGTTAGTCCCAAGCATTCGCAATAAGACACAATATATCGAGATCGATCTCAAGCACACACACAAGAAGGCATATTCGCATCAAAAAAAAGAAAAACACATCGAGGCAATAATCGGGACATTCAATCGAGGTGAGTTTTATTATAGTCACGAATCATACATCGAGACCTCCCACCATCACCAGGGCCAGGGAGACAGCCCTTGGTGGGTGGCCTAGGCTCGCATAGCAACCGGTGAGACAGCCCAACACTACGCTGTTGGCTCACCCCCTAAAAAAGCCTTAGAGATTTTAGAGCTATACTACCAATAACCATTACAATGTTTGAAATGGGGACACTTTTCCTAGCACAAGGGATCTACCCGACCATGGCCCTATACATGGGTGGCTTAAGGCAACCTAAGTCCCAGTCATGGCCCTATACAAAGTTGGCTCATGACATCCTCCCCCACCTATTCTATCGACGTCCTCGTCGACTTGCTGGCTTGAAATTCTTTGATCTTCCTTTGAAATCTCTAGAGGTCATGTTCTCTCTCCCAGCTGGTTTCTTCTAGTCCTAATCCCTCCCACTTCACTAAGTACTCCCGAACTAGTCTTCGAGATATCTTGGTTTCCCTGTCAGCTAGGATCTCTTCGACTCGATGCTCTGAGGGTGGCTTCATGGTGATGGTAGCTCTAGTTGGCTCCCTTTGGCTAGCATCTGTAGGATCTGCATGGAAAGGTTTCAGGTTGCTCACATGAAATACTGGGTGCACCTTCTTCCACTTTGGTGGGTTGATTTTGTAAGAAGCATTCCTCACCTTGGAAAGGACCCTTACTAGACCTTCATATTTGTGCTCCAGTCTACGATCTCTCTTTCTTAAGAACCTGGTTTATTCAGGAACTAGTCGAACAAGAACCAAATCACCAACTTGAAATTGTTGAGCCCTACGACCCTTGTCTGCCCATTTTTTCATCTACTTTTATGCTTTCTCCAGGTAGGCTTGTGCAATCTTTGTGTTTTGTTTCCACTCCTTACTGAGATTGAAGGCTCTCAGATTCTTTCCTCCATATTGTTCTAAGAAAGTGTGGGGTAGCCTTGGTAATTGTCTGGTGACCACCTCAAATGGGCTCTTATTGGTGGAAGAGCTTTTGTTGGAATTAAAGCAGAGTTGAGCCATGTCTAATAATGAAGGCCAGTCTTTCTGATTGGCCTGAATAAAGTGCCTCAAGTATTCCTCTAATAATCCATTGAACCGTTTCATTTGACCATTGGTTTGAGGGTGATAGCTTGAGGAGATGTTGAGTTGGGACCCCAATATCTTGAAAAGTTCTTTCTAGAAGGACCCCGTGAATCTCAGATCTCGATCGCTGACAATGTTTTGAGGGAGGCCCTAGTATTTGACCACATGTTTGAACAATAGTCGAGCTGTGTCTTCCGCTGTGCAATACTTGTGAGCGGGAATGAATGTGGTGTACTTAGAGAACCGGTCAATCACCACCAAAATAGCTCTAAGGTCACCAACCTTGGGTAGGCTCAAAATTAAATTGAGGGAGATGCTTTCCCACAGTTTGGTGGGTACTGGTA
Organism: Durio zibethinus; assembly: GCF_047325235.1. Taxonomy (NCBI): domain Eukaryota; kingdom Viridiplantae; phylum Streptophyta; class Magnoliopsida; order Malvales; family Malvaceae; genus Durio; species Durio zibethinus. The sequence continues at coordinate 3,727,749 of NC_143168.1, read as the reverse complement.
GTGGTTCAAGCATGCCTACAGGTTTCCTTATTTCAACCTTGTCTTTTTGGCAAATGAGGCAAGTCTTCATATAGTCCATCACATCTTGTCGCATGTGAGGCCAATAGTATCCTTGTTTCAAAAACACCAAAGTGCGTTGCCAGCCGAGTGTCCCGCCCATGGTGTGTCATGACATTCCCTCATCAGCATCTGTCTCAGACCTTCTACTCTTGGCACAAACACTCGAGGCCCCTTAGTCCATAAGATCCCATTTTCTTGCCAGAAGTACTTGGACTTCCCTTCTTCCACTAGCTTCAGGATGGCAGAAGCTTGCGGGTCCTTCCCTAAGTTATCTCCAATCAATTTGTGAATTCTGTAGTGGCTCTGCTAGTCGCCATTGGGGCAATTCTTCTAAAGGCCGCTAAATCTGCTCGTCTGCTCAATGCATTGACCACTTGATTGGTCTTTCCAGTGGTGTGCTCAAAACAAAAATTGAACTCCGCTAAAAATTCCTGCCACCTAGCTTGTTTTGCTGTAAGCCTTGGTTGGGTGAGAAAATGGCTAACGGCCGCATTGTCTATCTTCACGACAAAGTGTGAACCCAACAAGTAATTTTGCCAAGCCCTCAAGCAGTGAACCACCGCCAGGAGTTCTTTTTCTTGGGTTGTATATTTCCTTTCAGCTTCACTTAGCTTCCTACTTTCAAATGCTACCGGTTGATGTTGTTGCAAAAGCACTCCTCCAATAGCAAAATCAGATGCATCCGCCTGAACTTCAAAAGGCTTTTCAATATCAAGGAAAGCTAAGATGGGATCTTTCATAATAGCATCTTTCAATCCCTCGAAGGCCTCTTAGCACTCACTCGTCCAACACCATTTATGCTCCTTCTTCAATAGCTCCGTGAGGGCTGTGGTCTTGCGGGAGTACCCTTCCACAAACCTTCTATAATAGTTGGCTAGTCCCAAAAATGAGCGGAGCTCACTAACATTCTTCCGTGTTGTCCACTCCTTGATGGCCCTAACCTTTTCCATGTCCATTCGAATGTGGCCACGTTCGACAATGTGACTGAGAAAATGGATTTGGGTTTGAGCAAATGCACACTTCTCCCTTTTTATGTATAACTGGTGGTCTTGTAATCTTTGAACTACCTGGCGCAGGTGTTCTTGATGTTTTTCCAAGGTGGAGCTATATACCACTATATCGTCTAAATAGATGACTACAAATTTGTCTGGGTAGTCATGGAATACCTGATTCATCAATGTACAAAATGTGGTAGGAGCATTGGTCAGTCTAAAGGGCATAACAAGAAATTCAAATGCACTATACCGTGTCACACAAGTGGTATTTGGCTTTTCTCCCTCAATGATTCTAACCTGATGGTAGCCAGATCTCAGGTCTAATTTGGAGAAGTACTTGGCCTGGCTCAATTGATCAAACAAGTCTGCTATAAGGGGGATGGGATTTTTTTTCTTGATGTGACTTTGTTCAGGGCCCTGTAGTCAACACATAATCGTAAACTTCCATCATGCTTCTTCTGAAATAGCACTGGTGCTCTGAAAAGAGCCTTTGAAGGTCTGATGAACCTGACTTGTAGCAACTCATCTAACTGTTTTCTTAGTTCAGCCAACTCTGGCGGGGCCATGCGGTAAGGAGCTCTAGTAGGGGGTTCCACTCCTGGGAGGAGCTCAATTTCATGGTCCAATACTCATCGAGGGGTAGAACCTTAGGCAACATCTCTGGCATCACCTCTTCAAATTCTTCCAACACTTTTCCCACACCATCAGGTATTGGTTCTACTTTCGACCCTTCTTTATAGATCGGCATAGCCACAAAGGAGGGTTCCCCTCTCTTTACCCCTTTCTTGAACTGCAAAGCTAAAATCATTTTCTTCCCACTTTTTGGTAAGATGTTGGCTGGCACCACATATGGGTTTTCCCCTAAGAATAACAAGTAGCTAGTGGCGGGGATAGGGATGACCTAAGCCAACATCATGAAGTCCAATCTGAGAACAACATCAAAGTCATCCATGGGGGAAACTGAAAAGTCTACCTTCCCTTCCCATGGCCCCAATCGGGTTGTCATACTCTTGGAGCTTCCACTGATCATAAAGGCTGGCGAGTTGACCGCCTTCATTCATCCACAGTCTTTACTAATCTGAAGACCACACCTTTTTGCTTCTTCTGGTGTGATGAAAGTGTCGGTTGCACCCGTATCCATCATAGCCTTAGTGGCTTTCTCATTGATCATCAAGTTCACATACATTAAGCCTCTACTCTGCTCTTTTTTTATAGTGTTCAATTGGGTGCGGAGGGCATTGAGAAACCTTATTGAACCCATCCTGGCTGGCTTCTCTTTAGCTTTTTCAATGCTTTCTGGCACTTTTGCAGACTCTTGGGATGAGGTCCTTAAGGCATTAAGGGCTCCCCTGTGCGGGCATTTAGCCACCCGATGCGGCCCCTTGCAAAGAAAGCAAGCTAGTGGTTGCCTAGGCTTGAAAACCCCTACGTTGCTTGTCTTGGGTTGGGTGCTATCTCGACTAAAGGACCTCTTGTCTGATCCCCCACTGAATTACCAATCCAACTTGGTCATCTTTCCCTCACTCCCAAAGTTGAAGCTATTGCCAGCTGATGGAGGATTTTTCCATTTTGAAGAGCCATCATTGTAATCATGGAGACGTTCAGCTGTAGCCATGGCCATGGCCACATCTTGCACTTTCTGCCTTTGTAGTTCTGTCCTCGCCCAAGGCTTGAGGCCCTCAAGAAAATAAAACATCTTGTCTTTTTCGGACATGTCCCGAATATCCAACATCAAGGTAGAAAAGCTCCTTACAAACTCTCGCACCATTCCTGTTTGCTCCAATTCTTGAAGTCTCCTTTAAGCCATATACTCCACATTCTCAGGGAAAAATTGGTTTTTCAATTCTCACTTCAGATCCGTCCAAGTCTTAATCGAGCACTCATCATCGACAAACTTGGAGCGCCACCACAGCTTGACATCCCCTGTGAGGTACATCTACGCCATTGCTACCTTGTCTTCCTCTAAATTCGTGTGTACAGCTTGGAAGTACTACTCCATGTCAAACAAGAAATTTTCAAGTTCCTTAGCATCCCTTGCCCCCTCATAGCATCGAGGCTCCAGCACCTTGGGCCTTTTTCCCCTTTCCATTAAGCTCGAACCCGATCTAGCCACAGCCATTTGTAGGATGCTCACCTGTGCTCTGAACTCCTCAAACTCCTTTTGGAGAATGTTCAAGGCATCTCTAGCCTCTTCGCTCACGTTGTGGAGAGTATCGGATAACTCCCGCTAGGTTGTCTCGATCTCCCTCACTCGATCTTTAGTCGCCATATGAGTTTTCATTACGGCCCCCGTGGCCTCAAGTTCTTCAATTCTCTATTGATGATTGGGTCCACCACTTATGGCCATCTCATCCATTTTTCTAGCACTTCTTAACCGTGCTCTGATACCACGTGTCACGGACTAAGCTTTCTCTCAACAAGCAATAGACCGTGCGGCACTTGAATGGGTTCTCCCAACCAAGTCAGCCTTTAATAGATTGATATCTGAACAAATAACCATAAGCCATGGTTAGTCCCAAGCATTCACAATAAGACACAATATATCAAGATTGATCTTAAGCATACACACAAGAAGGCATATTTGCATCGAGAAAAAGAAAAATACATCAAGGCAACAATCAGGACATTCAATTGGGGTGAGTTTTATTATAGTCGGGAATCATACATCGGGACCTCCCACCATCACCAAGGCCAGGGGGCAGCCCTTGGTGGGTGGCCTAGGCTCGCATAGCAACTGGTGAGACAGCCCAACACTACGCTGCCGGTTCACCCCCTAAAGAGCCTTAGAGATTTTAGAGCTATGCTACCAGTAACCATTACAATGTTTGAAATGGGGACACTTTTCCTAGCACAAGGGATCTACCCGGCCATGGCCCTATACATGGGAGGCTTATGGTAACCTAAGTCCTAGTCATGGCCCTATACAAGGTTGCCTCATGACACCCGGCTTGCGCATTATGCCTCTCCGACTGGCTCAGTGCCCACACGCTCATTTCATGGGTTGACTTAGGCATACGGAGTTCATTCCCAGTCTAAGCATATGGAGTTCATTCCCAGTCTAAGATTGGACTGGACTGAGGGTTGCGACAGTAGGACCACCAGCAGGATCGGCAGCATGCAGAGGGGGTCGAGCCGATCCCCGACTCACGCATTCTGCCTTTTCGATCGGCTAAGCGCCCGTACGCTCGTTTCATGGGTTGGCTTAGGCATACAGAGTTATTCCATGTCTAAGCATACGAAGTTCATTCCCAGTCTAAGATCGGACCAAACCGGGGGTTGCAGCAGCAGGATCGACAGCACGTAGGGGGGATCAGGCCGATCCCCCGCTTGCATATTTTGCCTCTCCTGCTGGCCTCTCCGGCTTGTACACGCTCGTTTCATGGGTTGACTTAGGCATACAGAGTTCATCCCCAGTCTAAGCATATGAAGTTCATTCACAGTCTAAGATCATATCGGATCAAAGGTTGCAGCAACAGGATCGGTAGCACGTAGGGGGGACCAAGCCGATCCCCGGCTTGTGCATTCTGCCTCTCTAACCGATTGAGCACCCGCACGCCTGCTTCATGGGTTGGCTTAGGTATAGGGAGTTCATTCCATGTCTAAGCCCCAGCTGGACCAAGGGTTGTGGCAGTGGGATCGACAGCACGCAGAGGGGGACCGAGCTGATCCTCGACTTGCGCATTCTGCCTCTCCGACCGGCTGAACGCCTGCACGCTCATTTTGTGGGTTGGCTTAGGCATACGGAGTTCATTCCCAGTCTAAGAGTTTGAGCCACAATGCACATGCTAGCCTCAAGCACGTGCTGGGGCCACATTTGTTTTGCCCGGGGCACCATCATCGGAGCATCGACGGAGAGCCTAACTGGCGGCATGAGGGGTTCCGACGATTGGGGGGGCCAGGGGGTGTGCGCACATGATGTCCAATCACTGCTGGTACTTGGCCCTTATATTGGCCCCCCTATCCCTCATCAAACCTCAAGAACTCACACCCCCTTAAAGAGCATTTGAGATTTTATAGGTCTGCTGCCAGTAGCCATTAAAGTGTCCGAAATGAGGACACGTTTTTCAAACGGTCACAAAATCTTCTCCACTTCAAGTTTTTAGCTGAATTTTTTTGTGCATGCCAACAAAAATACAAGGATCACCTCCACCAAATTTGGGGACAAAACTCTTTCTAAAAAAATTTTAAAAAATCCCGAACCGTAAAAAGTTTCAAAAATCATGAAAAATAGAAAACGGGTCGTTTTGCCACAAAACTTCACATGAAGGCATAGGGTACCATTGTATGAATTTACAAGCCATAAAAATGGCATTGGCACAGCAGAAATATGAAGATGTACTTGAACCCACCTACCACCCGTTCGATCCTCGGCTTGCGTATCCTGCCTCTCTGGTTTGCTAAGCGTCCGCACGCTCATTTCGTGGGTTGACTTAGGCATACGGAGTTCATCCCGAATCTAAGATCGGACCGGACCAAGGGTTGCGGTGGTAGGATCGACAGCACGCAGGAGGGATCGGACCGATCCACGTCTTACGCATTCTGCCTCTCCGACCGGCTGAGCGCCCGCAAGCCCGTTTTGTGGTTTGGCTTAGGCATAGGGAGTTCATTCCATGTCTAAGCCCCAGCCGGATTGAGGGTTATGGCAGCGGGACCGACAGCACGCAGAGGGGATGGAGTCGATCCTTGGCTTGCACATTATGCCTCTCCGGTCGGCTCAGCGCCCGTACGCTCGTTTCGTGGGTTGAGTTAGGCACACGGAGTTCATTTTCGATCTAAGATCAGAGCAGACTGAGGGTTACAGTAGTAGGATCGATAGACCGATCCTTGGCTTGCGCATTCTGCCCCTTCGACCGGCTGAGCACCTGTACGCTCGTTTCATGGGTTGGCTTAGGCATACGGAGTTCATTCCATGTCTAAGCATACAGAGTTCATTCCCTGTCTAAGATCAGACCAGACCAAGGGTTACGGTAGCAGGACCAGTAGCAGGATCGACAGCACGTAGGGGGGACCGAGCCAATCCCTGGCTTGTACATTCTGCCTCTCCGACCAGCCTCTTCGATCGGTTAAGTGCCCGTACCCTCGTTTCATGGGTTGACTTAGTCATACGGAGTTCATCCCCAGTCTAAGCATACGGAGTTCATTCCCAGTCTAAGATCGAATCAGACCGAAGGTTGCGACAGTAGGCTCGACAGCACACAGAGGGGTCCGGATCGATCCCCGTCTTGCGTATTCTGCCTCTCCGACCGGTTGAGTGCCGGCACACCCGTTTCATGGGTTGGCTTAGGCATAGCGAGTTCATTCCGTGTCTAAGCCCCAACCGGATCGAGGGTTGTGGCAGCGGGACCGACAGCACGCGGAGGGGGATCGAGCCGATCCCTGGCTTGCGCATTGTGCCTCTCCAGCCAGCTCAGCACCCGTACGATCGTTTTGTGGGTTGAGTTAGGCATACGGAGTTCATTCCTAGTCTAGGATCAGACCAAACCGAGGGTTACAGCTGTAGGATCGATAGCACGCAAGGTGGACCGATCGATCCCCGGCTTGCTCATTCTGCCTCTCCGATCGGTTGAGCACCCGCACGCTGGTTTCATGGGTTGGCTTAGGCATACAGAGTTCATTTCATGTCTAAGCGTACGGAGTTCATTCCCAGTCTAAGATTAGACTGGACTGAGGGTTACGACAGCAGGACCAACAGCAGGATCGACAGCACGTAGGGGGGACTGAGCCGTTCCCTAGCTTGCACATTCTGCCTCTTCGACCAGCCTTTCTGACAAATTGAGTGCCCGTACGCTCGTTTCATGGGTTGACTTAGGCATACAGAGTTCATCCCCAATCTAAGCATATGGAGTTCATTCCCAGTCTAAGATCGAACCAGACCAAGGGTTGCAGCAGCAGGATCGGTAGCACGCAGGGGGTACCTGGCTGATCCCTGCCTTACGCATTCTGCCTCTCCGACCGCCTGAGCGCTCGCACGCCCGTTTCGTGGGTTGGCTTAGGCATAGGGAGTTCATTCCATGTCTAAGCATACGGAGTTCATTCCCAATCTAAGATCAGACCGGACCAAGGGTTGTGACAGTTGGACCAATAGCAGGATCGGTAGCACGAAGGGGGGACCAGGCCGATCCCCGGCTTGCGTATTCTACCTCTCTGGCCGACCTCTCCGATCGATTGAATGCCCACACGCTTGTTTCATGGGTTGACTTAGACATATGGAGTTCATCCCAGTCTAAGCATACGGAGTTCATTCCCAGTCTAAGATCGAACTAGAGTGAAGGTTGCGGTAGCAGGATCGACAGCACGCAGTGGGACCTGGCCGATCCCTGCCTTGCGCATTTCGCCTCTTCGGTCTGCTGAGCACCCGCACGCCCGTTTTGTGGGTTGGCTTAGGCATAGGGAGTTCATTCCATGTCTAAGCCCCAGTCGGACCGAAGGTTGTGGCAGCGGGACTGACAGCACGCAGAGGAGGACCGGGCCGATCCTCGTGCATTCTGCCTCTTCGACCGACTGAGCACCTGCATGCTCGTTTCGTGGGTTGGCTTAGGCATACAGAGGTCATTCCATGTCTAAGCTCTAGCCAGACTGAGGGTTGTGGCAGCAGGATCGACAACGGGATCGATAGCACACAGAGGGGGACCGAGCTGATCCTCGGTTTACGCATTATACCTCTCCAGTCGACCTTCCCGATCGACTGAGCGCCCGTATGGTCGTTTTGTGGGTTGACTTAGGCATACAGAGTTCATCCCCAGTCTAAGATCAGATTGAACCGAGGGTTACAGCATCAGGATCGACAGCACGCAAGGGGACCAGGCTGATCCTCGGCTTACGCATTCTGCCTCCCCAGTCGGTTGATCACCCGCACGCCAATTTCATGGGTTGGCTTAGGCATAGGAGTTCATTCCATGTCTAAGCCCCAACCGAATCGAGGGATGTGGCATCGAGATTGGTAACACGTAGAGAGGGATCAGGTTGATCCCCGACTTACGCATTATGCCTCTTCGATTGACTCAGTGCCCGGACGCTCGTTTCGTGGGCTGACTTAGGCATATGGAGTTCATTCCCAGTCTAAGATCGGATCGGATCGAGGGTTGCGGTAATAGGATCGACAGCATGGAGGGGGGATCAGAACGGTCCGTGGCTTATGCATTCTGCCTTTCCAGTCGGTTGAGTGCCAGTACACTCGTTTCATGGGTTGGCTTAGGCATACGGAGTTAATTTCATGTCTAAGCCCTTGCCGAACTGAGGGTTGTGGCAGTAGGGCCGACAGCGGGATCGACAGTACGCAGAGGGGGACCGGGTTGATCCTTAGCTTACGTATTATGCATCTTCGATCGGCCTTTCCGGCTGGCTGAGCGCCCGCATGCTCGTATCGTGGGTTGACTTAGGCATACGGAGTTCATTCCCAGTCTAAGATCAGACCGAACCGAAGGTTACGGTAGCAGGATCGACAGCACGCAAACGGATCAGGCCGATCCCCGACTTGCGCATTCTGTCTCCCCGATCGGTTGATCGCCCGCACGCCTATTTCATGGGTTGGCTTAGGCATAGGAGTTCATTCCATGTCTAAGCCCCAGCCGGACTGAGGGTAGTGGCACCGAGACCGACAGCACGTAGAGAGGGACTGAGCTGATCCCCGACTTGTGCATTATGCTTCTCCGATCGGCTCAGTGCCTGAACACTCATTTCGTGGGTTGACTTAGGCATACGGAGTTCATTCCAAGTCTAAGATAAGACCGGACCGAGCATTGTGGTAGTAGGATTGACAGCACGCAGGGGGGACCGGGTCGATCCCCAGCTTGTGCATTCTGCATCTCCGGCCGGTTGAGCACCCATACGCTCGTTTCATGGGTTGGCTTAAGCATACGGAGTTCATTCCATGTCTAAGCATACGGAGTTCATTCCCAGTCTAAGATCAGACCGGACCGAGGGTTGCAGTAGCAGGACTAGTAGCAGGATCGGTAGCACACAGAGGGGGATCGGGTTGATCCTCGGCTAGCGCATTCTGCCTCTCCGACCGGTTGAGCACCCGCATGCTCGTTTCATGGGTTGACTTAGGCATACGGAGTTCATCCCCAATCTAAGCATACGAAGTTCATTCCCAGTCTAAGATCGAACAGGACTGAGGGTTGCGGTAGCAGGATCGATAGCATACAGGGGGGACCGGGCCGATCCCCGGCTTATGCATTCTGCCTCTCCGATAGGCTGAGCGCCCGCACGGCCGTTTCATGGGTTGGCTTAGGCATAGGGAGTTCATTCCATGACTAAGCCCCAGCCGGACCGAGCCTTGTGGCAACGGGATAGGCAGCACGCAGAGGGGGACCAGGCCGATCCCCAGCTTGCGCATTTTGCCTCTCCGGTCGGTCGAGCGCCCGCACGCTCGTTCCATGGGTTGGCTTAGGCATACGGAGTTCATTCCATGTCTAAGCATACAGAGTTCATTCCCAATCTAATATTTTGAGCCACAGTGCACATGCTGCGCTCGGGCATGTACTGGTGCCATATTTTTTTCGCATGGGGCACCGTCGCCGGAGCATCACCGGAGAGCCTAACTGACGGTATTGGGGGTTCCAACGATTGGGGGGCCGGGGGGTGTAAGCACTTGATGTGCGATGGGTGCTGGTACTTGGCCCTTATATTGTCCCCCTATCCCTCATCAAACCTCGAGAACTCACACCCCCTTAAAGAGCATTTCAGATTTTATAGGTTTGCTGCCAGTAGCCATTAAAGTGTCTGAAATGGGGACACTTTTTTCAAACGGTCACAAAATCTTCTCCACTTCGAGTTTTAAGCTGAATTTTTTTGTGCATGCCAAAAAAAAAGACAAGGATCACCTCTACCAAATTTGGGGAAAAACTCTTTCTAAAAAAATTTTAAAAAATCCCGAACCGTAAAAAGTTTTGAAAATTTTAAAAAATAGAAAACAGGTCGTCTTGCCACAAAACTTCACATGAAGGCATAGGGGACCATTGTATGAATTTACAAGCCATAAAAATGGCATTGGCATGGCAAAAATATTAAGATGTGCTTGAACCCACCTACCACCCGTTCGATCATCGGCTTACGCATCCTGCCTCTCCGGTCGGCTGAGCATCCGCACACTCATTTCATGGGTTGACTTAGGCATACAGAGTTCATCCCCAGTCTAAGCATATGGAGTTCATTCCCAGTCTAAGATCAGACCAGACCGAGGGTTGCGGCAGCAGGATCGACAGCATGTAGGGGGGACCAGACCGATCCCTAGCTTGCACATTCTGCCTCTCCGGTTGGTTGAGCGCCCGCACGCCCGTTTCATGGGTTCGCTTAGGCATAGGGAGTTCATTCCATGTCTAAGCCCTAGCCGGACCGAGGGTTGTGGTAGCGGGACGGGTAGCACGCAGAGGGGGAACGGGTCGATCCTCGACTTGCGCATTATGCCTTTCCTACCGGCTTAGCGCCCGCACGCTCATTTCGTGGGTTGACTTAGGCATATAGAGTTCATTCCCAGTCTAAGAATGAACTAGACCGAAGGTTGCGGTAGCAAGATTGACAGCACGCAGGGGGGATCAGGTCGGACCCCGACTTGGACATTCTGCCTCTTCTACCAGTTGAGCACTCGTACGCTCGTTCCATGGGTTGGCTTAGGCATACGGAGTTCGTTCCAAGTCTAAGCATATAGAGCTCATTCCCAGTCAAAGATCGGACTGGACCAAAGGTTGAGACAGCAGGACCAACAGCAGATCGACAGCACACAGGGGGGGATCGGGTTGATCCTTGGCTTGCACATTCTATCTCCCCGATTGACTGATTGCCTGCACGCTCGTTTCGTGGGTTGGCTTAGTCATACGGAGTTCATTCCATGTCTAAGCACCAGTCGAACCTAGGGTTATGGCAGCAGGACTGACAACGGGATCGGTAGCACAAAAGAGGGACCGGGCTGATCCTCGGCTTACGCATTATGCCTCTCCGATTGGCCTCTTCGACCTGCTGAGCGCCCACAAGCTCATTTCGTAGGTTGACTTAGGCATACGGAGTTCATCCCCAGTCTAAGCATACAGAGTTCTTTCCCAGTCTAAGATCGGATCGAATTGAGGGTTGCGGTAGCAGGATCAACAGCACACAGGGGGGACCGAGCTGATCCCCGACTTGCACATTTTACCTCTTCGGTCGGTTGAGGGCCCGCACACCCATTTCATGGGTTGGCTTGGGCATAGGGAGTTCATTCCATGTCTGAGCCCCAGTCGGACCGAGGGTTGTGGCAGCGGGATCGGCAGCACACAGAGGGGGATCGAGCCGATCCCAGGCTTGCCCATTATGCCTCTTCGACCGGCTCAAGGCCCGAACACTCACTTCGTGGGTTAACTTAGGCATACGGAGTTCATTCCTAGTCTAAGATCAGACAGGATCAAGGGTTGCGACAGCAGGATCGACAGCACGTATTGGGGATCGGGCCAATCCCTAACTTACGCATTCTACCTCTTCGACCGGCTGAGTACCCGCACGCTCGTTTCATTGGTTGGCTTAGGCATACGAAGTTCATTCCATGTCTAAGCAGACAAAGTTCATTCCCAGTCTAAGATCGGACCGGACTGAGGCTTGCGCATTCTGCCTCTCCGACCGGTTGAGCGCCCGCATGCTCGTTTTGTCTGTTGACTCAGGCATATGAAGTTCATCCCCAGTCTAAGCATACGGAGTTCATTCCCAGTCTAAGATCAAACCAGACCGAGGGTTGTGGCAGCAGGATCGATAGCACGTAGGGGGGACTGGGTCGATCCCCAGCTTAAGCATTCTGCCTTTTCAGCCGACTGAGCGCCCGCACGCTCATTTAATGGGTTGGCTTAGGCATATGCAGTTCATTCCATGTCTAAGCAAACTGAGTTCATTCCTAGTCTAAGAGTTTGAGCCATGGTGCACATGCTAGGCTCGAGCATGTGCTGGTGCCGTATTTTTTTTGCACGGGGCACCATCGTCGGAGCATCGCCGGAGAGCCTAACCAGTGGTATTGGGGGTTCTGGCGATTGGGTGGGCCAGGGGGTATGCGCACATAATGTGCGATGGGTGCTGGTACTTGGCCCTTATACTAGCCCCCTATCCCTCATCAAACCTTCAGAACTCACACCCCTTAAAAAGCATTTGAGATTTGATAGGTTTGCTGCCAGTAGCCATTAAAGTTTCTGAAATGGGGACACTTTTTCAAACGGTCACAAAATCTTCTCCACTTTGAGTTTTTAGCTGAATTTTTTTGGGCAAGCCAAAAAAGATACAAGGATCACCTCTAATAAATTTAGGGACAAAAATCTTTCTAAAAAATTTGTAAAAAATCCCGAATCGAAAAAAGTTTCAAAAATCTTGAAAAATAGAAAACGGGTCGTCTTGCCATGAAACTTCACATGAAGGCGTATGGGACCATGATATGAATTTACAAGCCATAAAAATGGCATTGGCAGGGCAAAAATATGAAGATGTGCTTGAACCCACCTACCACTCGTTCGATCCCCGGCTTGCGCATCCTGCCTCTCTGGTCGGCTGAGCGTCCGCACGCTCGTTTCGTGGGTTGAATTAGGCATACGGAGTTCATCCCCAGTCTAAGCATACAGAGTTCATTCCTAGTCTAAGATCGGATCGGATCGAGGATTGCGACAACAGGATCGGCAGCATGTAGGGGGGATCCGATCGATCCCCAGCTTGCGCATTCTGCCTTTTCGGCCGGCTGAGTGCCCGTACACCCATTTCATGGGTTAGCTTAGGCATAGGCAGTTCATTCCATGTCCAAGCCCCAATCGGACCGAGGGTTGTGGCAGCGAGATCGATAGCACGCAGAGGGGGATCGAGCCGATCCTCGACTTGCGCATTATGCCTCTCAGACCGGCTCAACGCTCGTACGCTCATTTTATGGGTTTACTTAGGCAGACAGAGTTCATTCCCAGTCTAAGATCGGACCAAACCAAGGGTTGCGGTAGCAGGATTGATAGCACGCATGGGGGATCAGGCCAGTCCCCAACTTGCGTATTCTGCGTCTCCGGTCGGCTGAGCGCCCGCACGCTCGTTTCGTGGGTTGGCTTAGGCATATGGAGTTCATTCCATGTCTAAGAATACGTAGTTCATTCCCAGTCTAAGATCGGACTGGACTGAGGGTTACGGTAGTAGGACCAACAGCAGAATCGACAGCAAGCAGGGGGGACCGGGTCGATCCTCAACTTGCGCATTCTATTTTTTTGGTCACCCTCTCCAGCCGACTGAGCGCCCGCATGCTCACTTTATGGATTGACTTAGGTATACGGTGTTCATCCCCAATCTAAGCATACAGAGTTCACTCCCAGTCTAAGATCGGACCAGACTGAGGGTTGCGGTAACAGGGTCAACAGCACGCAGGGGGGACCGAGCCGATCCTCGGCTCGCACATTCTACCTCTCCAGCTGACTGACTGCCCGTACGCCCGTTTCGTGGGTTGGCTTAGGCATAGAGAGTTCATTCCATGTCTAAGTCCTAGCCGGACTGAGGGTTGCGGTAATGGGACCGACAGCTCGCAGAGGGGGATCGGGCTGATCCCTGGCTTGCGCATTATGCTTCTCCGACCGGCTCAGTGCCCGCACTCTCATTTTATGGGTTGACTTAGGCGTACGGAGTTCATTCCCAGTCTAAGATTGGACCAGACCAAGGGTTGCGATAGCAGGATCGACAGCACGCAGGGGTGCACCGGCCCAATCCCCAGCTTGCACATTCTGCCTCTCCGATCGACTGAGTGCCCGCATGCCCGTTTCGTGGGTTGGCTTAGGCATAGGGAGTTCATTCCATGTCTAAGCCCCAACCAAACCGAGGGTTGTCGCAGCGGGACCGACAGCAAGTAGAGGGGGATCGGGCCGATCCTAGGCTTGCGCATTGTGCCTCTCTGACCCGCTCAGCACCCGCACTCTCGTTTTGTGGGTTGACTTAGGCATACGGTGTTCATTCCCAGTCTAAGATCAGACCAGATCGAGGGTTGTGGTAGCAGGATCAATAACACGCAGGGGGGACCGGGTGATCCTCGGCTTGCGCATTCTGCCTCTCCGATCAACTGAATGCCCGCACGCTCATTTCATTGGTTGGCTTAGGCATACGGAGTTCATTCCCAATCTAAGATCGGACCGAATCGAGAGTTACGATAGCAGGACCAGCAGCAGGATCGGTAGCACGTAGGGGGGACTGGGTTGATCCCCGACTTGCACATTTTGCCTCTCCGGTCGGCTGAGCTCCCATACGCTCATTTCGTAGGTTGGCTTAGGCATACAGAGTTCATTCCATGTCTAAGCCCCAACCGTATCGAGGGCTGTGGCAGCAAGATTGACAGTGGGATCAGCAGCACGCAGAAGGGGACCGGGCTGATCCCCAGCTTGCGTATTATGCCTCTCTGGCCAGCTTACGAATTCTGCCTCTCTGGCCGGCTAAGCGCCCGCACGCCCGTTTCGTGGGTTGGCTTAGGCATAGGGAGTTCATTCCATGTCTCAGCCCCAGTCAGATTGAGGTTTGTAGCAGTCGGACCGACAGCATGTAGAGGGGGATCGGGCCGATCCTCGGCTTGCGCATTCTGTCTCTCCGGCCAGTTGATCGCCCGCACGCTCGTTTCGTGGGTTGGCTTAGGCATACGGAGTTCATTCCATGTCTAAGCATACGGAGTTCCTTCCCAGTCTAAGAGTTTGAGACATGGTGCACATGCTGGGCTCGGGCATGTGCTGGTGCGGCATTTTTTTCGCTTGGGGCACCATCGCCGAAGCATCGTCGGAGAGCCTAACCGATGGCATTGGGGGTTCCGGTGATTGGGGGGCCGGGGGGGTGTCCGCACAAGATGTGCGATAGGTTCTGGTACTTGGCCCTTATATTGGCCTCCTATCCATCATCAAACCTCGAGAACTCACCCCCCTTAAAGAGCATTTGAGATTTTATAGGTTTGCTGCCAGTAGCCATTAAAGTGTCTGAAATGAGGACACTTTTTTTAAACGATCACAAAATCTTCTCCACTTCACGTTTTTAGCTGAATTTTTTTGTGCATGCCAATGAAAATAAAAGGATCACCTCTT
Source organism: Durio zibethinus (assembly GCF_047325235.1). NCBI lineage: Eukaryota > Viridiplantae > Streptophyta > Magnoliopsida > Malvales > Malvaceae > Durio > Durio zibethinus. The sequence continues at coordinate 3,712,670 of NC_143168.1, read as the reverse complement.
CCAAATTTTGGGGCAAAATTCTTTGCAAAAACATTTTAAAAAATCCCGAACCGTAAAAAGTTTCAAAAATTGTGAAAAATAGAAAACGGGTCGTCTTGCCACGAAACTTCACATGAAGGCTTAGGGGACCATTGTATGAATTTACAAGCCTTCAAAATGGCATTGGCATA